>NC_133555.1:13711847-14020543 GCF_048773025.1 Camelus bactrianus
AGAAGAAAGAAAATTTTTCTTTAACTGTGTGACTTACTTGATCTTTCTTTTACTGCTAATTATGATTGTATTCATAAGCTAAAAAATTATTCAAAACACATAAAAGTAAGCTCATGTGAATTCTTTCACACTTGGATAGATTGCACAATAATTTCATGTAATATCTCTATTATAATAAGGTAAATTATATTTTAATTAAAAATATGTCAGTGATTTTATATTCTAAAGTTTCATTTTTTGAGACATGTATAGATTTTCTTCCAGATTACTAATTTATCATAACCCTCTTTCTGTTGCACTCAAATTGGGTATCAGAGGTCAGTTAAGAAGGATTTAAACATGTCAACCACACCCATTAAGCTCCTGTAGCTTAAAAATCTCTTATACAATTGTCTGATAGTAGAAAGTATTTCAAACTGTAATCTTATTTTCAGCACAATCTTAAAATGATATTGTAGCAAATAAGAAAAATCTCCAACTTACACAAATCTCTAAGCTACAAAAGTTTCTATTAAAAAGCAAACAAAAATCAACAAGAACAAAGTATATTTTAATTTAGTGCAACTACAGCATATGACAAAATGGAAAATGGTCCTCCTGTGAAAGGCAATCTTCTCTTTGTCAGAGCGCTGACAAGCCAAAGATGACTTACTTATTGATCTTTCTCACTGTAAAATAAAAGAGTTGTTTCAAGGAAGCAAAGAAGAAGGTAAAGAGTTAAGCTCCATGATATACAACCAGAGGTGGCCTACAGGTTTTACAAAGATATTTAACCACTGAACTCTTATGTCAATTGAGAATATTTTAGGACTATTTTGCAATGAAGTACACTTTGGAAAACATGAGAATTCAGTTCTACAGATCATTCTGATGTTTACAATATTAGTTGGTACTAAAAAAACACCAAAATCAAAAACATTTAATTTGATGTTTCTTCATCTTCAAACCTGCCATCACTTTTCACATCCACCATCTGTCCTGAACTGCCCACCTGGTTGCCTCAAAACTCTGTCATTTATTCATCCAATATTTTTACTCTTGAAATTGTATTTCTCTTCAAAGGAGGCTATGACAGGAAATACACTAAAAAGGTGAGAAGGAGAAAATAAATTCACCATCTAAGTCTTAAAAACCAGAAAACTCAAAAGATACTGAAGAAAATCCTTGCAAGAGAGGTGGCTTAAGAGCTCTGTGTCATGGTCAGGCACCCAGAAAGTTCTAATGAGGCTTTCTCAGCATGGCCTCTGCAGACTTTCTTCCCAGCGGTCAGCACTGGACACACCTTAGCAGGGAGGGGTATATCAATCTTCTGTTATGGTTAAGCTGTATTCATTTTCGTCCCCCACACCCACCCCAACCCACTACTACTTTAAAGAAAAGGTTGACTGTTCCAAACCCTAGGAGGAGCTCAGAGTGTTCAATCCACTCTCTTACTCAAGAGGAGGATGAGTCCCAGAAGTGCCAATGAATAAGAACAGAGTACATTAGCTACCACAAGAAACAATCTTGAACTGCTTCACATTGCTGATTTCTCTCTTCAAGTTTGGTCCTCAACACTGAGCCTGCAATACTTGAGAAGAATAGTAAGATTCTGTGCATTTTTTAGCAATATTTATTTACAGTATACTATGTCACAGACAATGAGCCAAATCCACTGGCATTGGGAAGCCTCCATTTTTAGAAAGAAAAATCTAAGACATTTTGAAATGGGCACTGAGATCAGCAATCTCTTTAGCCAGAACTTCCAAAGAAAGTACCTGCAAATGCCAAACCAGACTTACAGCAGCCTGGGAAATGGGAAAATTTCCTTCCTTAGACCATTATGGTGGTGGCTGGTTCATAGCTGTATTGTCTAAGATCATTGCAATGCTCTCTGAAAGGCAGAGAACTGGTAAGAGGTTGTTTGCCAAAACTGGAAACTCTCTGACTTTAATTTTTTCTTCAGGTCGCCTCATTTCCCTGACTATTGCTAAAGAATGATCATTGGCTCCTTCAGGGCTTTCAGATCTCTACCCATTCCAGTTTTGGAATCCAACCCCCTCTGTCTATCTCCATCAGTCAGTCTCTCTCCCTCTCTCCATCAATCTTTCCATCTCTCTCCCTCCATCAATCTTCCTGTCTCTGTCTCTCATTGACTTAGTCTCTCTTTCCCAACCACTAACTACCCTCCCAGCATAATTTCAACAAGAATCACAATCACTTCTGAAAACAAGTGACAAAAACAAGGAAGACAGGTTATTTAAGGGCAACATCTGCCTTTGACCCTATTAGAGAGCCTTAACCAAAGACAAGGAGAGTGAGTTGAATTGTGTCCCCAAAAGATATGTTGAAGTCCCTAATCTACAATACCTGTAATTGTGACCTTTTTTGGAAATAAGGTCTCTGCAGATGTAATCAAGTTAAATAGGGTAACCCCTAAATTCAATGACTGCTGTTCTTATAAGGAGATAGATATTTAGAGACACTATTTAGACACAGAGGGAAAAAGCCATATGAAAATGGAGGAAGAAAGTGGAGTGATGCAGCTATAAGACAAAGAATATTAAGGATTTCCAGCAACTCCTAGAAGCTCTGAAGAGCGAAGGGAGGATTTTTCACTAGGGCAAAGAGGAAGCATAGTACTGCTGACCCCTTGATTTCAGATTTCTAGCCTCCAGAACTGTAACAGAACAAAGTCTGTTATTTTAAACCACCCACTTTATGGTAATTTGTGATAGCATCCCTAGGAAACTACTACACAAGTGAGCACAAGGTCTAGCTACTTGCAAGAAAAAAGGAAAAGAAATAATTTGGTAAGAATAAAATCCAGATTAACATCCTAATAAATTATCTGGCACATTAGGAAGTTCACACAGGAGGACTGTAATATCTTACAAGCTATTAGTAACTATGGTTAATTCCAGTTTACAAATATTGAGTCCCTTTTCTGGGCCATTGGAAGATAAATAGACCATGTCTTTATCCTGAAAGGAGTAAAATGCAATGAATGTGCAACAGACATAGGACCACATGATTTCAATAATTGTGTAAGGACACTTTAGAGGTAGAGAAAGAGAACTTTATGTGAACCTGAAGGTCTGGAGAAGGCTTTCATCAGAAAATAAAGCCTCTGCTGCGGTACTGCAGGTTAAGTAGGCATTGACCAAGGGAAGAATGGGACAGAGGGCATCTGAGGCAGGGTAGAACATAACCAACATCAAAGGTGCAATACAGCGCATAATGACCAGCAATGTGTTCTGAAAAGGTAAACTCTAACATGGAAATTAAGCCCAAAGAGTCAAATAGAGACCAGGATATGACAGGTCTCATGCGTCATGCTAAGACGGGTGTCCAGATCCTATAGTGTGAAAAATGGGAACTGATAATGGCTTTTAAACTAAGAGGTCAGGCTTTCATTTTGCATATTTCACTTTAGTGCAGAAGATGATTTGGAGAGAAAAAAGGCATCCTGCATAAAAACTGGAGTTGGAAACCAGCAGAGCCAGCAGTAATCTCACAACAGGAAGGATGAAGGACACTGAAGCATATTACACCACTAGAAATACTCTAGGGGCTATTCCTTGGCTAGTGAGTGCCTCTCTGTTAGGCTCTCTGTGATCTGGTGATAAGTGCTCACGGCGTCAGATTGAGTTGAATTTATATAGTCCCTACTGGTCATCTCAAAGGGGATTAAAGCCTTACAGGTGTCTTCCCTTCTCCATCCTTTTGTAATGGAATAGGTTATTGGTGCTTTGTATTTGGCCACTAATCGATACTCCTAGAAAACATGAAGATGTAGCACTACATTTTCCTCTAATGGATTCATCCTCATGAATTCTATCCATCATAATATGCTCAAAGAGCAGACTGAAAACTGCAGGAGACAGAACAGAGCTTTTCTCAGTGCCAACTATTGATACCAAATGATCCATCAACACTTCTTGTGACAGCAAAACCCTGGGTCACCAGACTGCTAGGGTATTTTTGCACACCAGGTGTGTTGTTCTGCCATTTAGGACTTTCCCATAACTGCTCCTCCTCACTCACAAAGGTTTACTCAGTGCTCTCAGTTTGTCTGTCCAACCTTGTGTCTTCTGATGAAGGTCAAGTGTGCCATTAATTTCCCTTTGGCTTCCAGCTCATATCTACACGGTGTCACAATTTCTTTACTTATTCCTAATCTTACTTGAATTACAACCTCTTGAAAAGCCAAGTAAATGGCTGTCCTTTGCTTTGATGGTGAGATACCGAGTGATGTTACTTTCACTCCACACTCATATTTACATTAATCCCCAGCCTACTCTCTTCTTACAAAGAAGGATTTGCCAGCAGGAGGAATTGTGTGCAGAATTAACGGATAAATTAATCCTCACCTCTGTGACTTCAACTACAATAGCCCATCAAGAGCCTCACATTCAAAAAGAATATTTTCTGTTAACACGACACTTTGCTTTGTTCAAGCCAATAAAAAGTTTATATTTCTCTATAGCATGGGATAATAAGGATTTCTAAACAGTTTTATCTCGGTAGAAAAAAATACTGTTCAAAAAACATAATTTGAGTAACATTAATAAAAAGTAACATGTATTAGTAAGAAATTCTTCTGTTTGTGACAGAAATTCAACTCAAACTAGTTTAAACAAAATAAACTCCTTACTTTATTTACAACTAGAAATTCAGGGGATAAGGATCAAAACTATAAAAAATCTCGAATGACCTTGCTATTTGTATTTTCCTCTTTCTCTCTTTATTCCTTCATCTTGGAGTGCCTCTTCCTCCTGCTATTCTCATTCTCTCCTGCTCTGAAAATGTTGAGTCATCTAGTGTCAGTGTAGAAACTGATTTTTGCCAGTTGATATCATTCCAGTCTAGAGGCTAGAAGAAAAGGCATCTCTGTCCATATAGCCACCAATAAAGTCTGAAAAGCACTGAGATTCAGTCTATTGGGCACTGGGTCTACTTCCAAATCAATTACTATGGCTATGTGATGGGGAAAGAGTGGTTAATCCCCTCATCGAACTGCTCCGAGTGGAAGTAAAGGCACCATGAAAGGAGGGGAATGATGTTACCAAAGGGGAGGTGGAGTACCAGGCTGGGGTTAAAGTAAGCAAAGAAGGGCTTTATTAGTGCCCTGAATCCCAGCTAGAAGAGACAAGCCTGAGAAAAGGTAGACATTTCTCCAAACACAGTAAAATCACACAGAACATAAGAGAACAAACCAAGGGAGCACTCCACCCATTGTTGTGAAAGTGGAGACTGGTTACAATTCTTATTTCCAGCCCAGAGTTTCTGACAGAGACATTAACCTGAGTTTATCAAGCTTATTTTTCATCTGAGCTAAAATGTGTGTGTGGCATGCATATCCACCACCAAACAAATTACAGTCAATGTATAGATTAGAGCCATGGGATAAATGATTTCTTGAGAATTTCATGGGTGCAGGATTCTTTATCCTAATAGGTTTGTCTTATCTGTTAGGGAGTACTGTTACTCTCTCACTCTGTTCTACATCTAGCAAAAAAATTAGCCAAAGGACTAATTTATTAGTATTTGCTTCTTCTGGCAGATCTTCCTAGGGTCAAAAAAGATATTCTTAGCCTCCAAATCTCCAGAATACTAATCTCATACCATTCATAAGAGACTTAGCATATTTCTTATTGAATTCTAATTAATTATTACATTTTTACATATCCTGTTTAGAAAATTTTTGAAGAATAGATACTAAAAAGAAAGAGCAGTAATGGCTAATTTTGAGCAACAACTATGAGTCAAATCATATGCTAATTATGGGTGTGTAAATATGTGTATATATGTGTGTGTGTGTGTGTGTGTGTATTGCTTGAAATACGCCTAAGAGACAGATTTGTCCCATTTTTAGATGAAAAAACTGTAGGTCCAAAGGTAGATTAACTTGTCCATGATTAACTACTGATAAGGGGCAGAGCTGAGATTTGAACCCCCATATGTATTGCCTCAAAGCTCCTAGAATAGTTTGGGGGGGGCACGATTAGATAAAAAACTAGTTAATGGCTATGGCTCTAATACAGAAGCCACAGAAGATAGTGGCTTGGACTGTGGTGATGGCAGGGAAAATGAAGACAGCTAAAGTGGATTTAAGGATATTTTAAGTAGCATGAACTGATTTTGATATGAAAGGTGAGCTCTGCTCCATTCAGCAGTGTTCCAACCTTCTGGAAGTACTTAGAAAACACACCTTGGGTGAGAGGGTGAGAGATGGGGAGGAGGATGCTGTAAGGCTGCTGAGTATTTATACCTCCTCTGCTGAGGACCCTCTCCTAAACAGGATAAGCTGGGAAAGGAAACTAGTAGGTCAATGTCTCTTAAGAGCACAAGGGAATTTATGAGAAGGAGAGAACTCTGGCCATGCCATTTCTTCACAGCTTAAACTGAGAGGCCGGGTGTTAGGGGAGGAATCTTTGAGGATTAAGCAATTAGTTGTTTTGGGGTAGTTAACCTGAGACAGAATAGAAGTTTCCCCATCTCCACTAACTCTGACCCCAAGAAGACTTGTGAGTCACTGGCCTGGACCTCCAGAATTTGGTGATTTCTCTTATATTTGCCTGTTACTTTTGCATCCAGGTTGCCTATGAATATGTAGATACTCTCAGTAAACTTCTAACCTTTCAAATGCTGAATGCAAATTTAAACACGGATTTTACTTATTGGAAGGCATTAATCATTTTAAACTGTATTAATGAATAACTAATTAAGGTTGAGGAAATCTTGTTAAACTTTCAAAATCAAATTTAACTTTTATAAGACAATGATACTCAGTCATCCATTAAAGTGGCAGTAATTATCTATTAGTCTAGTGACATTTAGTACCACACAAAAAAAGGTTGTATGTTAAATGGTTTCTATCCTGGAGACCATTTCCAGATAAGAATTGGAAAAATAAAATAAAATAATTTGAGTCATACATGTACAGACTGGATTCAAATGTACAACAGCAATGTAAAATGTAATTTAATTCCTTCCCCATGTATTTTTTCTTCCTCCTTCCCTTTACCATATTTCTCCCCCACCTTCCTCTCTCTGTCCTTCCTTTATCTTCCCTTCTGTCTCTCTGTCCTTGTCCTCTTCCATCCTCCTTTATTTTTTCAACATTTCCTTATGTTCTTTCCAAAATAATCCAGCAGAGGGCGAATGTTCTTTGCTTAAATTTTATAAACCTGAATGAAAGGGAGTGTAAATAAACTGCTTTCGTCTTTCTTCCTGTAACACATACAGGATTTTCACACTTTCCTGGGTCCCTAGTTCTCCATAGTTAACAAACCTACATAAACACACCAAGAAATAATGATTTTTTTTCATTAACAACTTGTTTATTGTTTCTAAATAAAAAAGTGTTCCATGAGACATATTTTAAAAACCAGTTAAAAATGAAGTAATCACCCTGTCTAATTTTATGTAGCCATAAAACTCCTTCCTCTAAATGTGTAAGTAAGCATCAAATATACAGTTAGAAAATCAGAGTCATAAATTAATTGTAAACAAGGAGAGACAAAGCAGCACTAAAAAAGTAGTTGCATTAGAGCTTACAGAAGTTATGGTTCAATTTTAATCAGCATAATGTCGTTGCTTTGTATTTATAACTGTGAGCAGTAGTTTTACCCTATGCAGGGAATGCTTCTGGGAGATACACTGTGGAATTACATGTGAAATTGCCAGAAACTTTGGGTCAACAAACTTCTCTTTAACTAATCTTTACATTAGAGAAAATTTAGCATACCTCTATGTTTCTCATTTTAAAAAATAAGAAAATAACTAATTTTAAGCGAAATCACCTTTAAGATTCAGTATTTAGTCTGATAAGATCTTGGAAGGCTTTCTTCAATCTACAGATGCTTGTTCCTAGAGTTTTAGGAGTATTTTTTTCTTAGTGATTTGTTAGGTGGCTGGTTGGTTGGTCAGTCGATTTTAATTTCATGAGCAGTACACAAATACAGTGTCTTAAATTTTTAGCTAAAGAGAAAAATAGAATGGAAGGCAAAAATCATTCATTCATTGATTCACTCATTCAAACAACAACTACTGAGCTCCTACATACTTGCCAAGTACAGTACTTACTGGCAGTCAATCCTGCTAAGAAATGGAGACATGGACGCACCCCTCCTGGAGCTTTCAGTTTGGATGTTTTTCATTCTCCTCCCCAATTATCAGCTTGATACAAATCCTTTCGTACTGTCTGATATCCAATTTTTGCATATACATTTTGTTCAGCTTTACCGAGGTACAAGCAACAAATAAAATTGCGAGATACTAAAATTAAAGTGTACATTGTGATGATCTGACATACGATCTGTTTCTATATGTATATGTATATGTGTGTTTTTACATAAATGGGATTCAACTATTTATGTTGTGCTGTCCCTTGTTTTGTTTTTTTCCCTATCATCACTCTATTAACTTCGGTCTATAAAGCCTGACTGCATTTACTAACCAGTTCTTAGTATCATAAATTATGGAGATGACACTATTTTACTGTCCCCATATGGGTAACACAGAAATATTTCCATATTTTTACTATTGAGAAGAATGTGGTGAAGAACATTCTACCTCCTCATATGTCTTCTACCCTGGAGCTCACACCCTACAAAGTAACCCAACTTCAGCACCTCCTTAGACCCCATGGGGACCTATAATCCTTCCATTTGGCCACTTGAAATCCACTCCCTCCCCCATAGTCACTTACTAAAACTACTCTTCTGCATAAATCCTCACTCTTGTCTCCCCTGCTCTTTTTCAGTTCTCCTTACTCAGCAACCCTGGGTTGCCTACTTCTCCCTACCTATTCTCTGCCTGTGCCTGTGCAGCTGAATATGTTTAGAGAAAAGCCATAACTGGCTGATCAATTGCACTTGAATTTCATGAAGTCAGACCTCAAGCAGGCCTTCCTTTCAGGCTCGCTGGCTGTGGTACTGTGTTCCTAGTCATTTTACTCTCCAGGTCTCCTAGATGACTACTTCACATCTTGCAAGCTCTCAACATCCCCTTCCCTATCTGAGATATTAAAGCAATCAGGGAAAAACCAGGAAAGCTCCACCCACTCCAGCCACTGCATCCACCCATCTCAGAAGGCCCACACCCAGATATCCTTTCCTACCTCATTTCCACTGTTCTCCCTTCTTCCACCAAAGTCCAGGCCCTCTTTTTGTATTCTGGATTCTAAAATGTACTTCTCTTTACTTCTCAAACACTCCAAGCTTGTTCCTCCCTTACAGCCTTTGTGTTAGATATTACCTGGCCAAGAAATCTCTCTTTGCCAGACTACCACAGTGTTCCCTACTCACCTGTCCCACAGGCATAACCTCATACCCTACTTCATGTTTTGTTGCCACCACACAAGCAAACTTGGTGTCCATTAGCTTGCACTATACTTTCCCACAGCACTATTCTCTTATAGACTAGCATATGATTTCTTTTTTATTATACATATTGTAAACCCCCCCAACCCTAGAAAGTAAGCTCAATGATGATGAGTTATTTGTCTTATCTTTTATTCTCTGATCTATATTGCCAGTCTCTGACACAGACCTGGGACACAATAGATGCCCTATAACATTGGTTGAATGAATAAATTAATATCTCTAGGTACACACATTCAAAGATTTGTCTAAAGGAGATCCCTACCAGTGGGAATGCTGGATCTGCTGGCTTATCCATTTAAAATCTGATAGTTTTTGCTAAATTCTCATCTAAAATGGTTAGGCCAATTTACAGTTCTATCAATAGAATGAAACTGTGTATCTCTCTACAATTTAATAAGCATTTTACATAACTGGTTTGAATCCTTTTTGCCAATCTATTAACCCAAACAAATCTTACTTCAAGTTGCATTTCCTAGATTATTTGTTGGGCTGAACACATTTTCCTATCTTTACTGGTGATATGTATTTCTTAATGAGTAGACTGATTTTCTGGGCAGTCTGTAAGAATTCCAGATTTACCCTTTGTCCCTTGGACATGCTTTAAACATAACCAGTATTTAAATAAACAGGACTCTAGGGGTTAATTCTGAAGCAACCATTTTCACTCCTATTTTTTCTTTACATTTCTTTAAAAAAAACTTGTTCTTCCCCTGCCCCTGGGTGAAAAATTGGGTAACTTCATTTCTAGTCACTTTTACGTAATACAAATAGCACAGATTTAGAGAGTAAAATAGTATATAAACAGTATGCAAATGGTATACTATTTAGAAAATACAAACAGTATATAGATAGTATAGAAACAGTACATATTTAGAAAGTTCACTTTTTCATTTAATAATCAAAACTCCAAAATTGGTTTAAAATTGGAGTCTATCTGTTCTCAGTTTGAGCCAGTTAAGAAAGGGGGATGTGGCTAGTTTTTCATTCTTTCTTCTGTTCTCCCAGCTTTACTAACTTTAGTTTCTGGTCCCTGTAGGGTTGAGGTACTGGGGAGAGGAGGAGGGAAGTTAAGAGGGTTGGGGGGGGGGTTGCTAAAAACCCTTAATTGACAGATACTGCAATAAGATGAGATGGAGTTTTCTCTGCTTGGCAGATAGTTAAAATAGATTCTCACATGGAGTTTAAATGAGTTCTGCTGGGCTCTTTCATCTTTTGACCTGTGTGAATGCCTGGGAATCCTGCAGTTCAGCTCCAGGTACTCTCTACTAAGGTCTGATTGACCTTTGTGAACAAGTCTTGAAATAACCTCACTCAGACTGTTTCCACGATATGACCCAGATCCTGATCACCCAGGGGTCCTGACACATCACCCTGACACATTCTAGGAGAACAAACTAAGTCATGTAACAGCAACTTCTATGACAGCCCAAAAGCCCATCTCTCAACCTGGACGTTTCTCAGCTGGGAATCAGGCACAACTGTCCCTTCTAAAAGCAGCAGACACTTTGCAGCTTCTCCTCCTGAGCCCCTAGTCTTCTCACTAGTCTTGAAATGTGCATTTTTCTCCCCAGGGGGAATGGGGTGGGATTTTTCAGCGTGGCAATAGTTCACTTCATACATCCTTTTTACAGATAGTCCTTCTGTCCAATCCCTACCGGACAGCCCCGATACTTTCATGACGTGCGTGAGGGAATTAAAGAGTTGTATAACTGGTATTCAGATATCACCATTAAAAATGTCCAGCTTAGCCTGATACCTCAGTTTTGAAAAGTCTGCTGTATCTTGGCATTGCGGTTGAACCCCAAACACAGTGTTACATGAATATTATCTTGTAAGGTGTGACTTGTCTTTTTTGATATATTTTTGTTCCATCATATGTTAAAACTTTAACACAATTAAACTTTCCAGTATTTTCCCTGGGGTGTATATTTTGTTCAAAAACATCATGCCTAACTCAAGATAATACAAATAATCCTTCTCCGTTTTCTTATAAACCTTTTATTGATTGGTCTATTTATAGCTACATATTGACTCCATTTGTAACTTATTTTGATGTATTTTGTAATACAGGTCATCTAATTTTATTTTTTCCTAAATGAAAGCCAATTGCCTGTGCTTTCCCCACAGATGTGAAATGCCATCTTATCACATATTTAATTCCTAAAGGAATTCAAATATGAACAAGCAGGTATTTTTTTTCTTAGTAAATGATGAGCATTCTGTATTTTAAAAGGCCAGATAATTTAATTATTGATCTGAGCAACATGTCCATTTTATACATTTCCATAAATTTTATAGAACAGCCAGTAGTCAGTACAGCAACTGCCTTACCCATTTTCTGGCTTTGTTACAAGCTTAAAAACAAACATTAGATAATATAGACCAAGGCCTCTGGCAAGCTATAAAACCATTTATAAATTTATACATTATTATTTTTGACCTTTTATTTTAGGAATATATGTTTCAAACATTCTTAGATAATCAATGGAATGAGAGAAAATATTTGCAAATGATGTGACTGACAAGGGCTTAATTTCTCAAATATACTAATAGCTCATACAGCTCAATAGCAAACAAACAAACAAAAAAACCCCAAAATAATGCAATCAAAAATGGGCAGAAGACCTAAACAGACATTTCTCCAAAGAAGACATACAGATGGTCAATAGGCACATGAAAAGATTCTCAACATCGCTAATTATTAGAGAAATGCAAATCAAAACTACAATGAGGTATCACCTCATATTGGTCAGAATGGCTATCTGACCAAAAGTCTTCAAATAAATGCTAGAGAGGGTGTGGAGAAAAGGGAACCCTCCTACACTGCTGGGAATGTAAACTGGTACAGCCACTGTGGAGAACAGTACAGAGGTTCCTTAAAAAACCAAAAATAGAGTTACCACATGATCCAGCAACCCCGTTCTTGGCCATATATCTGAAGAAAACTCTAATTCAAAAAGCTACATGTACCCCAAGGTTCACAGCAGCACTATTTACAACAGCCAAGACATGGAAGCAACCTAAATACCCATCGACAGATGAATGGATAAAGAAGATGCAGCACATATATAGTGGAATATTACTCAGCCATAGAAAAGAATGAAATAATGCCATTTGCAGCAACATAGATGGACCTAGAGATTATCATGCTAAGTGAAGCAATAAAGAGAAAGATGAATAATACAAATACTATATATCACTTATATGTGGAATCTAAAAAAAGTGATACTAATGAACTTATTTATAAAACAGAAATAGACTCAGACATAGAAAATAAACTTATGGTACCAAAGGGAAAAGAGGGAGGGATAGATTAGGAATTGGGATTAACATATACACACTACTATATATAAAATAGATAAACAATGGGGACCTACTATATAGCACAGGGAACTACTATGTTCAATATCCTTTAATGGAGAAGAATCTGAAAAGGAATATATATATATATATATATATATATATATATATATATATATATACACACACACACACAAAACTGAATCATTTTGCTGTACACCTGAAACACTGTAAATCAGTTATACTTCAACAACAAAAAAATCCCTCTCATTGTAAAACACAGCCATAATTAAACAAATTGCACATCCATTTCCAAACATCATACTCAATAGGATAAAAATTATTCATTGTAAACTGTTCATTTTAAAATTACTTTTATGCAAGAAAATTATATGACCTACTATTTCATTCCAAAACATTTCATAGTTTAATAAATGTCAATTCTGTACTTCTTTGACATTTTATCTCATTTGGTTTGAAAGAGTAAAGGAGGAAAAAAAACTAATTTCAACCAATTTGTCTCAAATTCAGCTGAGTCTGCTGAGTTGTGATAATGGAATGACATGATGAAATGACAAAAATATTGTTACAGCTGCAATAATTAGGATCATGTTTTCCCCTGAGGAGGAAAAAAAAAAAAAACAGAGGCTAGCAATATCAGAAAATTTTATTTTTTCCAGTTTTATCCTGCAGGTGGCTTTTATATTTATTTTAAAATATGATGCACAATGAAGGCACTGAGCAGTTTTTTTTTTAACATTTTTTATTGATTTATAATCATTTTACAATTTTGTGTCAAATTCCAGTGTTCAGCACAATTTTTCAGTCATTCATGGACATATACACACTCATTGTCACATTTTTTTCTCTGTGAGTTATCATAACATTTTGTGTATATTTCCCTGTCCTATACAGTGTAATCTTGGTTATCTATTCTACAATTTTGAAATCCCAGTCTATCCCTTCCCACCCTCCACCCCCCTGGTAACCACAAGTCTGTATTCTCTGCCTGTGAGTCTGTTTCTGTCCTTTATTTACGCTTTGTTTTTGTTTGTTTGTTTGTTTTTGTTTTTGTTTTTTAGATTCCACATATAAGCGATCTCATATGGTATTTTTCTTTCTCTTTCTGGCTTACTTCACTTAGAATGACATTTTCCAGGAGCATCCATGTTGCTGCAACTGGCATTATGTTGTCGGTTTTTATGGATGAGTAGTATTCTATTGTATAAATATACCACTTCTGCTTTATCCAGTCACCTGTTGATGGACATTTAGGCTGTTTCCATGTTTTGGCTATTGTAAATAGTGCTGCTATGAACACTGGGGTGCAGGTGTCATCCCGAAGTAGATTTCCTTCTGGATACAAGCCCAGGAGTGGGATTCCTGGGTCATGTGGTAAGTCTATTCCTAGTCTTTTGAGGAATCTCCACACTGTTTTCCATAGTGGCTGCACCAAACTGCATTCCCACCAGCAGTGTAGGAGGGTTCCCCTTTCTCCACAGCCTCTCCAGCATTTGTCATTTGTGGATTTTTGAATGACGGCCATTCTGACTGGTGTGAGGTGATACCTCATTGTAGTTTTGATTTGCATTTCTCTGATAATTAGTGATATGGAGCATTTTTTCATGTGCTTTTTCATCATTTGTATGTCTTCCTTGGAGAATTGCTTGTTTAGGTCTTCTGCCCATTTTTGGATTGGGTTGTTTATTTTTTTCTTATTGAGTCGTATGAGCTGCTTATATATTCTGGAGATCAAGCCTTTGTCAGTTTCACTTGCAAAAATTTTCTCCCATTCCGTAGGTTTTCTTCTTGTTTTACTTCTGGTTTCCTTTGCTGTGCAGAAGCTTGTAAATTTCATTAGGTCCCATTTGTTTATTCTTGCTTTTATTTCTTCTAGGAGAAAATTTTTGAGATGTATGTCAGATAATGTTTTGCCTATGTGTTCCTCTAGGAGGTTTATTGTATCTTGTCTTATGTTTAAGTCTGAGCAGTTTTGATTAAGCCCAAGTAGTTAAAAAATGAAATAGCACCAATTTCCTTTTGGTAAACTACTACAAAGAAAAGCTATCCTTAGATTAAAAGTATAATAAGAATATTGCACAGTATGCTGTCAACTGCACATCTGTCTAATAGCAAATCCTTCTACAGGTGAAGAGCTATATTAAAAATTATGTAGCGATCTGTTACCTAATAGTTTGAGGTCAGGACTGGATGACAAGAACTGAAAAGTTCCTTTACCATATTCTTGAATTACCATGTGGTTTCAAGAGAAATTTACTTGACCGTTGATTGCACATCTTCCAAAGGAAATGCAAGAGGGATTTAGGAAAGCTTCATGGTCAGACAGGAGCCAAATCTAGTTTTTCAACAATCTCATTCAAATTAAGTGAAAGTGTGGTGTTCAAAGGACACTGGTTTGATGATTAGATGAAGTGGGGAACAGTGGGGTAACAATAGTAGGCTGGCAAACAAATTCCAAGTTTTATACATATTTAAATCTGATAAGTTTTTATAAGCTAAGAAAATTCCTTATTGGTTCTTTTATTTTTTTTTTCAGTGAAATAAAAGCCCCTCAAGTTTTATCAGGTATCTTCTTGGACAGAATCAGAGAAGCTGGTGCCTCAAAGAACCTTTGCCTTATTCTTGAAGGTGTCTCGTGGGTTATCAGACCTCTACACACACACAGCAGCTGTCTGCTCTCCTTCTGACCACTTTGTTTCAGCCAACCATATAGCTGCCTTGGGCCTTCCTGTCAAGTCAGATTCATGGATCTGGTTTGTGTTGGTCCTGCTGTCTCAAAAATCTTTGCAATCACTTATAGGAAGCATGTAGGCCAGAGGCTTGTGTGAAAGCAATAATCATAAGAGAGATATATCAGTAATATTTATTGTGTCGTTGATATATTCCAAGGATTGTGCAAAGTGCTGTGTGTGAGTTGTCTTACATAACCTCACGACACCTTATGAGGTAGGCGCTCTTATTATTGCTGCTTCTTGAAAGTGGGATGCAACCCAAGATGACACAATTTGCATAGGACAGAATCATTAGAAGAGCCTGGGCCCCTTGCTCTGAACCACTGAATTCTCCTGCTTCTCCCATGTCCTTGAGTAATAAAAAAGGGATGCTGCATTCGCCTTCTGTATTGTTTGGGTCAAAGAACAAAGAGTCCCAGGGCCAAGAGTAGATAGTTAAATGCTACTCTTTGAGAGTAGGGACAAAGGTAAGAGTAATTATGATTCCCAACTTGTGGAATGAAGATGGAGACAGGTGAGTAGGAGAGAAACTCCTTGAGGAGTCCAGTGAAGCCAGCCTAATGATTTCACCCCTCATGCCCTCAGCCATATTATAGTGCAGTGGTACCTCACAAAACTCAAAGACTATAGGTTATCGTTTCAGAGTCCAAAAAATGTTTCAGAGCCACATCCAATTTCAAAACAAAGGCTCAGAATCCAAGTTGACAAATGATGGAGATTGAATTGGCACCAAATTCAAGACAGATTTGTAACTTTTTATTATCCACCTAAATTGAGAAAATATTTGGAGTTATGTTTTACAGCATTTTGGCAAAACAAAAGCAAGAGAAACAGAGAATGAAAAGATCTTAAAAATGACTTTTTCTGAAATCTTACTTTGGAAATTTTGACTAGTGATTCAACTAAAAAGGCAGAATTTGCCCAACCTTCTAAGTTCTGCTGAGATAAGATGGAACTTCCCTATTGAGATGTATTCATTTATTCAATACACATTTCCTGAGGACTTCCTTCGCACCAGGCCCTTTTCTAGGTGCTGAGAATAAAACTGTGAAGAAGATAGATACATTTTCTGGTTTTGTGAGATTTTATTACAGTAGAAGAGACAAGTAATGAACAAGTAAACGATGAAACAAAATATCACAAGGTGGCATATTACAGAATAGATAAAATAAATGCAAAGCAGTGATAGACAATAACTGGGGGCTTATAAAATTTAAGTGATAAGATTTGGGGCTATCTGAGTAGGTGACATTAAAACTGGGACTTCAATAAGAAAATGGAATTAGTCCTCAGGAGCTCTGGAAGAAAGGGTGTTTCAGGAAAAGAAAAATTCTTGTGAAAAAGCTCTGAGGTGAAGAATCAGAGAGTAAATGTAATGAGAGTTTAATGAAGGTGGGGTACAGTCTAGGAGATGAAGTTGAGGAACCCGTAGGGCCAGACTACACTACACTTAAACATATTACAGTTAAGAGTCAATATCTGCATTTGATTTTAAGTACAATTCAAAATGAATGGAAGGTTGTAAATTATAATATTATTTTTCCAAATCAGTATATTTTTAGGAAAGAAAGGTATTTTTCCTAATTAATACATCAAGACAGCAGATATAAACTGGAACCATCCTACATAAAGTAGTACATGTGTTCATCCCAGTTGTAAATAGGATCGATCACAATGTTTAAAAGATTACTCTGAGCGTTGAGTGATCAATGGATTTTGGTAGAGTATGGATGGAAGGAGAGAGAATAATTAAGAGACTTTTTCATTAGCCTAGAAGTGAAAGAGTGGTAGTTTTAATGATTGTGGGACTGGTGAAGATTTTATTTTACTAGACAAATACATATGAGCTAGACAATGAGTGATTTACTTGGATGCAGAGGCAACAGAATCTGTTAATGAGGAGCAGAAAGCTTTCAACCAGGAGGGCTAACAGACAGAGAGGAATGAACAGTGATTCCAAGTTTTCTGGCTTCAGCAATTAGGTGGATGCATGCACAGACATTTGGGTTAAGGGAGTATCCTGGGCAGGAAGAAATGAGACTTCTATTTTGTTCATGGTAGGTTAGTGACGCTTATTCAACATCCAGCTGAATATGAGACATGAGTTTTAAATTCAGGGATAGACATAATTAAAGGTATACATTTGGGAGTCATCAATCTATAGATAGTATTATTGCACTTGCCTGATGCTTGCTTTCTTAACCTTTACTGATGTTCAGGATCCATAAACAAGTTGAAAAAGTCAAGGCCTTATTTAGTACATGGTTCTCAGAGTCTGGCCCTCCAAACAGTCAAATCAGAATCAACCTTGGTGTTTGCATATAATTCACCTTTTGATGTCCCAATGCTAGAGACCTTTATTTAACAGGTATATAGTAGGGCCATGGAATCTGCATTGTGAACAAGCTCTGCAGGGAATCACCAACCCACTAAGTTTGCAAAGCACTTCCTTCATTGTTGCTATGGTATCATGAGTAGTCAAAGAGGCAGAGAGAAGCAGGCAATTATGATGCCTGAGCTGGCAGAGTTTTGATAATGGCGGTGGGGTGGGAGTGGAGGAATATGGTTATATCTTTTATGAGTGTCTTACTTTTGTCATTATCATCATTGTTGTTTATTTTGAGACCTTGCAATGTTATTTTGATTCTATTTTGTTTTACTTTAATGCAGCGTAATACAGTAGTTCTCAAAGTTGGCAGACAGAGTAAACACTATACAGGCTTAGTAAAAATCTGGACTCTAGTGATCAATTTGAATTCAAAGTTTATGCTCAGAATCTTTATTTTTCACAAGTACATCAGCTACTCCCAGAAGTTTGGTTCTCTAAGTGACGCAGCACAAATCCCCACTCTGAGTTTCCACATGAGAGCTTCCAATCACTTGGTGTGGAAGCCCCTATTATTTGGATATGCTCCTATACAGTGTTTGATTTACATTGCATTACAGCTCCATCTGTTTGTTCTCTTTTTACGTTTAAAGAAAAAGACTAATGAGAGTAAACAGCTGGGTTCTATATTTACTTTCTGAAGATTAAAAAAAATCAGATTTTATTTGGTTTCACAGGAACCTTATTATAGTCTCAAGAAAAGAAACTCTCTTCCTATTAATCTTTAAGCATATTTTCCCCAAATGTGCAGATGTGAGAAAGATTCTCCAGATGAAATGTTCAAGCGAAAATATTTTTCAGCATGCCACAAAAAGCTGCTACTCACTGTTAGCTTTATGCATTGCATCAGAGTTTCCCAGTTCTAAATATAATACTTTGGAGAGTACGATAAACCTGAATAAATTATCTAAAGGAAAAAAAAGATAGATGCAAAGATGGAAATAAATCACTTAATGTAAGTAGAAAACTACACTTGACTATTATTATTAATTCATTCTATTTTTAGGCGCTCTATAATTTTAAAAGCTCATACATATCCATTACCTATTTGTTCCTTATACCAGCTCTGTAAAGTAGGTAAGAAGGTAATTATCATTTCCACTTTATAACCAAAGCCTGAAGAAAATAAGTGACTTGCCAGTAAGTGTGGATATAGAGCTTAAACTCAAGCCTTTTCACTCTAAGCCTGGGGTGTCATCCAAAACACCTGGGTAACCTTGTCAAAATAAATGTGACCATTCTTTTCCCTGACATTTTGAATCAGAATCTTCCCCGTTTGCCAGCTGTTTCTGAAGTGCTTATAAACAGCCTAAAAAGGATGTTTACATCCTGAGTGTATCAATCTGTTTTCAATAAAATTAGAAAGTATATTTTTCATGACACTTCCAATGCAAGAGACCCACCTCAAACTGGCTTGAGAAGAAATGGGAGTGTGTATGTGTGTGAGTGTGAGTAGGGGAGGGGAAAGTTATTGTCTTATGTGAATGAAAACTCAAGGAACAGAAAATCTCCAAGCAAAGCTGGATCCAGGATTACAGATGATGCCATCTAGACTGGGTCTCTCTCTGTTCCTTTTGATGATGGATCCCGGATATCTTTTCATGATGGTGTCCAGGAACTTCTGGCTTCAGCTTCAAATCTTCACATCAAGGAGCAATGCCTCCTCAGTCCATGGTGTCCCAGCAAAGCTCTGGGTTTACCTTGGGTTAACTGCCATCAGTGGTTTGGGAATAGGGTTGTACTGTCCCTCAGCTTACGAAGTGCAAATCCTACTCATCCTTGCGGATGAGTCAGCTGGAGGTCAGCTGGAGGCTCCAGCCAATTACACACACTGAGCTAAAGGAAGGGATGGATCCTGGGAAGGGAAATTCACCTAATGTTCACTATGTTAAGAATATCAAAGGACATTTAGCTTAATTTTCTTCTAACTCAGCATTTCCTGAGAAATAAATGATACCAAACCCGTTTTAACATTATGAAAAAAACTGAGGAGTTTTAGAACTTGGTAGCGTCAGTTAGTTTTTGATTGCTAGTCTTCTATGTGGAAGTGGGTGAGCCAAACATTTAGAGATTAACTGACTTTTCAATTAGTTTACCTCCACTTAAACAGGTGAAGGGGATGGAATAGCAGGAACATAGAACGTTTTAGAAATTCCAAAAGCTCTAATGCTTTGAACTTAAGACTGTGAGAGGCTATTATAGTCAGTCATTGTAATACATTTATTATACTGTGGTGCTTGAACATGTCCATTGCCAGACAAAGCTCAGATTTATGGGCAATCATACATTATGTATCAGCTATAAAAAAGTTTTATGCTATTGCACTAAATTTCAAGAAAATAAAAAGCCTGACAAAGAGGATACTACACTAAAAAAAAAATCAGTGGCTTATGTTCAACCCCTTGAAGTTGCTGTAGCTTCATCATTCAACTACGTATTTGTGTTTAGATTCCCACAGAGTATATTGAGACATTAATAGTAGTTTTCAGAAGCAAAAGTTGTGTCTAGATGGAAGAAAGCTTTTAGATCAGAAGAAATTGAGTTCATTTTTCATTTATGACCTTTAGTCATAAAGGTTTTAGTTTTACTAAACCCTGAAACCACTCTAAGAGAAGAGAATTAGTCCTGAATAAAAGCATATCTTGATTTTTTTTTTAATTAGATGGTAGGAAGGAAGTACAAGAATCAGAACCAATCTTTAAAAAAATCATTAGGATTACTATAGAATAAAGACTGTCAGATAAGGCTGATGTAAACTTTTAAATACTAGGAATTCTCACCCTCCACAAAAAGACAGGAAAACTAAGAGCTACATGAGATTAAACCAGTGCTTGTCACCACAAACTCCTTGCTAGATGAGTCATCACACTTGAAAAGTAAAAACAACTTAAGGCTAGATAAAATATATTCTCTTGAACTACCAAATAATGTGCAGCTGAAATTCAGCAAGTGCTCAAAAGAAATCTCATACTGGTATTTGCAATAGGTGGGAAATCAAATTTTAAAAGAAAGGGATCATTATCAGAATGCCTACTTTAAATACTTTCTCATATTCACACACATTTTCAATGTGGAAAAGTATCTGTGATATATGTGTGTGTGTGTGTAGTGACACATCTGTAGTCATTCCTTCCACCTGGTAGAAAAGGCCAAATATTCAGGCAATACAGGCATACCTGGTTTTACAGTACTTTATTGCACTTTGCTGATATTGCATTTTTTACAAAGTGAAGATTTGTGGCAATCCTGCACTGAGCAAGTCTATTGATGCCATTTTTCCAACAGCATGTGCTCATTTCATGCTCTCTGTCACATTTTGTTAATTCTCATAAACATTTCAAACTCTTACGTTATTACTGTATTTGTTATGGTGATCTGTGATCAGTGATCTTTTATGTAACTACAATAGGTGAAGGCTCAGATGATCAGAATTTGTTAGCAATAAAATATTTTGAAGTTATATTGTTTTTAAACACATAACGCTATCATACATTTAATAGACTACAGTATAGTGTAAACATAATTTTCTATGCACTAGGAAAACCAAAAAATTTGTGTGACACACTTTATTGCGATATTTACTTTATTGCTATGGTCTGGAACCAAACCCATAATATCTCCTTGGTATTGTCCTCTGGAGTAAAGGTACTCCACTATACTGTAGTCTCCCCTCTTGTCTATTTTATCTATGGGGGATTCTTTCCAAGACCACCAGTGGAACTCTGAAACCACAGATAGTACTTCCTTAAATGTACTATGTTTTTTCCTATACATAAATAACTATGATGAAACTTTAATTTATAGGTTAGGCACAGTAAGACATTAACAATAGTAACTAACAACTAAACACAACAATTATAACAACATACGATAATAAAAGTAATGTGAATAACTTTCTCAAAATATCTTACTGCATAAAGTTAGTATCTTTTCTATCTTAACTAAGCACTTAACCACGCACTGCACTGTGGCATTAACTTTCACAGTTTGAGGTGCCACAGCAAAACTAGCATGAGTTTCTTTATCTCCTCACAACTTCAGGGATTGGAGATTCGTTCTTACCAGAGATTTCAGCAACCTCAACATACTATATTTTTTCTTTCTTCATTTTTGCAGGGGGGGAGCCCACTGCAACCCCTGTTCTTCCATTCTCTCCACCCCTCGTTTCTTCTCTCATCTCCTCATTCTTCCTCCCTTTCTGTCTTCTTTCTTTGTTTTAAAATTTTCATTCATCTGATCAATATTTATAAAACACTGGCTTCAAAAATAAACCAACTAATTTATCTTCAAAAAGTAACACAATATATTATTTGCAAAGTACTTTGACAGCATCTCTACACATGGGAAAATATTCTAACACATGGCTTAAAAATAAAGTAGCCAGAATATTGGGCTTAGAATACTTTTTAACTTTTTGTTTTGAAATAGTTTCATACTTACAGAAAAGCTATAATCTTGTCAAAGAACTCCATTATACTTTTTCACCAAGATCCCCCAAATATCAACATATAAATATTTTACCAAATATATTTTCTATTTTTTTTTGTGGAAATGCTTCTTCCAGTGCATATTTCTTTGGAACTAGACTATTTCTCATATAACCACAGTACCATGATTAAAAATTAGAAATTAACTTCAAAAAATTAATAGTTTCTAATTTGTAGGCATTATTCAAATCAAATTTTAAATTCAAATTTCTCAACTATCTCTCTAAAGCTGCGTATGTGTTAGAAATGCAAGAGAAAAAAATATTTTCTTATCCAAGAGCTCACCTAAGAGCTCACATTGCATTTTGTTGTTATGTTTATTTAATTTTCTTTAATCTGGAACAGTTCCTCAGGCTTTATCTTTCATGCCCTTGATATTTTTGAAGAGTATAAGGTTTTCTTGTTTTGTTTTTATAGACTGTCCTTCAATTTGAGTTTGTCAGATAGTCTTCCTTCCTTCCTTCCTTCCTTCCTTCCTTCCTTCCTTCCTTCCTTCCTTCCTTCTTTCCTTCCTTCCTTCCTTCCTTTCTCTTTCTGTCTTCCTCTCTTTCTTTCTTTCTTTCTTTCTTTCTTTCTCTCTTTCTCTCTTTCTCTCTTTCTCTCTTTCTCTCTTTCTCTCTTTCTCTCTTTCTCTCTTTCTTTGCTGGAATACCTCAAAGAGATGCTGTGCCCTTCTCAGGATATTAATTTAGGGGGCATACCACCATTAATGGTGATTTTAATTTTGATCACTTGGCTAAGATGGTATATACCAGGTTTCTCCACTCTAAAGTTAATAGTTTTCTCTTTGAATTTAATATGTACCTTTAGGGAAAATATTCTGTCATCAAACATTTACTCAGTAGTTGTAGTGACAATTATTCTTCCTGAAGTGATTTTACTCTAGTTCTTGCCAAATAATAATTTTCTAAATCCATGGTTACGTCTATATTTACATTATATCATAAGAAATAATTCTATCTCATTCATTCACTCATTTACTTACATAATTTTGAACTAAAAACAATGATTTTAATCTATATAACATTACTATCACTATGTATCGTAATGTTCAAATTTTCTGAAAGGTAATCATCTTACAATGTATGTGTATCCAATTGTCACATTGTACCCCTTAAACTCAGACAGTGTTATTTGTCAATTATATCTCAATAAAGATAGGAAAAATTTTTCTAAAAGTTTGCCAGACTTCAAATGAATAATAATTCCACTGCAGGGGATAGAGCAGGGAGCCTGAGAACCGCCAGTACAGAATACCTGAGGCATTATTCAGCAATCTCAACAGTTACAGGTCTCACTGAAAAGTATTATATTTGCAGTCTTATTCTATACATCAGTCCCACGTGTTTGGTTACTGTGAATCTGCCCCCTGAGTAATTACACTACCATGTTCTGCTGGTAAATCAGGTTTCTACCTGCAAGACTATAAACCAGGAAGCTCTTGGGAAGGAAACAAGCCAGTGTTGCTTACGTAAGCAATCCTCTTGGGATCTCCATATTAGGCTTGCAATAGTCTTCAAGTGTCTAGAGCCATGAATAAATTATTTTGATAACTTTAATTTGCTGAGTAACTTCTATTGGCCAAACATTATTTTAGGGGCTTTACCAGTAGGATTAGATTCATCTGTCTTACATACCAAAATATGTAACATCCAAGTTCACTTTTATATATTGTAACATACATTCAAAATAAAATTTATTTTTTAATCTAATAAATGGCCATATTTTCACAACAGGAGCATAAGTAGAATCTGATTAATGTACTTGCTTATAATTCTCTGCCATTCTCTATAGCTTATTTTCTAAGATGTAAGTCTGATAATGATTTTAAGTGAAACACTCTGCAATCCTGGGTAATTTTTAAAGAATTATCTTTGGTACATATTTGGTTCATACTGCCACTGCCAGAAAGATTTTTTCTTTACATAAGCATCTTTAATGTCTTTTAATAAATCAAAAAAGAACAGACAACCATTTAATGTAGCTAATCTCTTTGCTAAGAATTCACCTCACAAACAGTTGTATTTGCAATTGTGTGCTTAATATGTGAATTGGGATGCTAGATGCAGCATTACATCTAATAGCAAAAATTAGCAGAGAAATGTTTATCAATAATAGATTGCTTAAATAAAATGTAGTACAGCCACATAATGGATCATATTGCTTCTAATAAAATGAATGAAGTAGATCTACCACAGCACCATGAAGAGCTCTTGAAATATAGTATTAAATGAAAAAGAATGTAAAGAACAAAATCATCTATTTCTTAACATAAAGAAAATATCAATAATAAATGTAAACATTTGTATATATAATAAAGTCATTATCTACATGTATACAGACACACAGGTATATACACACATATAGTATGTGTGTGTTTTGCTTAGTTTTTGCAGAGATACACCAAAACCTGGTAACATTTTTTATCTTCCTTGAGGAGGAGAACTCCTCAGCTCTATAATGGAAGCTAAGCCTTGTTGATTTCCATCTCCATCACCTACTACACCTAAAACAGAGTTCGGCATATAGAAAAATAATAACTGCTGAATGAATGAAAGCTGAAAGAATGAACTTTATTTCTTTCACAAACAGTTTGAGTTTTCTAATCATGTACATGAATTTTTTAAATTTAAAAATGCAATAGAAATTATATTAGTTGTGTTGTGTGCCAATTCAGCTTTATGTTATATAATTAATTGTAGTTTGTTTTTTGTGCTATTGAATTTAAATTATTGTGGAGGTCTCACCTATTCTGCCCCTGCTCTGACCTGCCTCTTTATTTCTACCTTGTAAAGCTTGAGTATCTCATTGGTCCTGACTTAGACCAGGGTACTCCCACCTGTGCTTTAGTAGTAGACTAGGTGACATCTGCTCTACTCTTGATAGAATCTTCATAGTTAGCCAGCTTTTCTGTCTTTTGCTTCACCTACTCTTTTTAGACATCGTTGACCATAGTCAGTTTTAATAGAGCCCTCCTGAATGGCTCATCCAGAGGGACCCTTGTCTCCTTCCCCGTTAACCCTCCTTCTGTTCTTAGCCCACAGAAGCAATTATACCGGTACATATAAATGGATATTCCAACTCTTTTCTAGCTCTCTCTCCTCTTTCTACCTATAAAGATACAAAAATCCAAGACTTGGTTCTCATCCATTTTATCTTCTCCACCTATACTTCCTCTTTAAGTGAACTAATGCTGACCTAGGCTTTAAAAAGTATCTAACAGATAATTCCAAAATTTACATCTCCAGTCTTCAACCTGAACACTGGAGTTGTGCCATTTTCCTGGCTCCACTAGTTGTTTAATAGACATCTCCAAATTAATTTCTAAACCAAACCCTTCAGTTTTTCTCTCTTGCAAATAATGTCAGTGCTAATCTCTTAAGCACTTAGACCCCAAACTCCATATTACCTTAGCATCATCACTTTCCCTCCCTCACACTTCAGATAAAATTAATTGGCAAGCTCTGGCAGTTTTACTTCCAAATAGGTTGGAAGCCTATCATTTTTCCCACAACCAATCTAGTCTAAGCAACAGTCATCTTTCTATTCAACTACTGCTTAGCTTCCTGCTTCCTTGTTTCCACTCCAGCCCCTCACCTGTGACTGTTATTCACAGAGAAGTGCAAGTACTCTCTTAAAAAATAGAAAAATATAGAGCATATCAGGTTTCTCTTTAAAACTCTGAAGATTTTTGGTTATGGCTAGATTATAATTAAAACTCCTTCAATAACCCTTCCTTGTCATTCCCTACCACACAACCCAAACTCCCACCCCAACCTACCTGCCTCCAACCAGACAAATACATTAGGATGTTCTTGAATTCATCAAACATGTTTCTTTTTTGTGAAATACTTTTCCTCCAAATCTTAATAAAGGTGGTTCCTTTTCATCCTTCAGGTCTGCATTAAAGCTGTTAAAGTCTTGTTTTCTGCAGAGCAGTCTTCCCTGACAAGCTTAGCTAAAATATGAACCCTTGTGACTATTCACCATTTCCTACTGTTTTTATTGCACTGTATATAATTGCATTATGTTTTTGTCACCTTATCTATTCCCCCTAGAATGCAATTTCCCTGAGGGCAGTTCCACTGCAGATATGCAAACGGTATATTTTAAGTGTTGACTGAATTGTTCTTCTCTGAACCTCTCTATACATTCTCTGACTATATCAGACTAACACTTAAATATTCAACACGTTGATGTATATAACCTACAAAATACTCCAGGATTATACTTGCATTTTCACCAGAGAGTTTAAGAAGTAAATTCATTTTCATTCATGCTCATTTATCACTTTTCTATCCTTTTATTTCTACCCCGTACACATTCCATAATGTATATCTTGAACAAATAGAGTTAGAAAACATGACTGCCCCAATGCTGAAATCCATTAACTTTAGATTACATGCAATAAAGATATTTAAAGTTTTATTAGTGCATGGATTTTTTAGATAAACTACATTTCAGAGCCTCAGGGATTTGTGAGACAATAACAAAAGATCTAACATTCTTGTAATAGAAGTTCCAGAAGGAAAGAAGAGATTATGGCAGTGGGAAAATATTCAAACAATAATGGCTGGAAACTTCCCTAATATGGCAAAATATATAAATCAATGTATATATTTAAGAACCTGAGTTAACTCCAAATAGGGTAAACCCAAAGATAACTGTACTAAGACATATCAGAGTAAACTTGTGAAAACTAAAGATCAAAAAAAAACCCCAAAACCTTAATAACAGAGAGAAAGGATGCCGTATCTATAGAGGAACACTAATACCACCATAAAATACACTCAAGGATACACTTAAAAAAACATATATAGGACCTCTGTATTGAAATTAAATTGTACTGACGAAAGAAATCAAAGAAGACCCAGATAAGTGGAGAGACATACTGCATACACAGATTGGGAGATTCAACATAATAAAAATGTCAATTCTTCTCAAAAGGATTCATCTATTGTTTTAATGTAATTTCTTTCAATATCCCAGCAAAGTTTTTGTGTGTGTGTGAATATAGGAAAGTTTATTCTAAAATTCATATAGAAAGGGACGGTTTGTTATTTTCAAAGAAGAACAGTGTGGGAGGAATTACTCTACAAACGTTGTCTTACTATATAGCTATGGAATCAAGACTTCCTATTAGTGAAAGGAAAAGCCCAGAGATCAAAGAACAGGTTAGAGAACCTAGAAATAGACTCACTCAAATATGCCAAATTAGTGTCTTAACAAAAAACAAAAGTAATTCAACAGAGGAAGGAAAAACTTTTCAATAAATGGTACAGAAGCAACTGGATATACAAATGCAAAAAGACAAAACAAACAAAAACCAACCCCCCCAAAACAAAACAACCTAAACCTCATATCTTATACAAAAATTAACTTGATATGGATCATGGGTTAATGGATCATGGAATTAAATGCAAAATGTCTAGGAAAAACACATGGGAGAAAATTGTCGGGATGTAGGACTATGAATATACTTCTTAAACTTGACACCAAAAGCATGATTCGTAAAGGAAAATTCAGCATCAGAATGAAAACCTTTTCTTTGTGAAAGACCCAGTTAAGAGGATGAAAATATAAGCTACAGACTGAAAGGAAATATTTGTAGATCACATATTTGACAGAGGACTAATATCTAGAATACAAAGAACTGTCAAAATTCAACATTGAAAAATAACCTAATTTTAAAAATGGGCAAAAGACATTAACAGGCATTTCACTGAACAGGTTATACAGGAGACAAGGGTACACATAAAAAGTTGTCCAACATGTTTAGTGATTAGGAAAATGCAATGTAAAAATCACAGTGACGTTATCTCTATACACCTATCAGAAGATCTAAAATAAAAAATAATGATAAAACCAAATGCTGACATGAGTGAGTAGAAACTGAATCACTCATTTATTGCTAGGGGGAATGTAAAATGGTACAGCTACTATGGAAAATACTTTGGCAGTTCTTTTTAAAGCTGAAAATAGACTTACAGTACAACCCAGCAATTATATACTTGGACTTTTTTCAGAGAAATGAAACCTACTTTCTCGCAGGAATTTGTACATGAATGTTGATAGAAGCTTTATTTCTCATCATCAAAAAATGGAAACTATCCTTATGTCATTCAATGGATGAATATTAAAGAAACTATTATATATCCATAACACAAAATACTAATCATCAATAAAAAGAATGAATTATTGATATACTCAAAATTATGCTAACTGAAAAAAAAGTCAATCTATAAAAAGTTATTGAATGATTCCATTTACATAAAACTTATGAAATACCATAACGTAGAGATGACGAACAGACTATTGGTTTCTAGGAGTTAGGGATGGGATAAGAAGGGTGTCAATATAACTCTAAAGCAATATCACAAAGGAGCCTTCTCTAATGGTACAGTTAAATATATCTTGATTGTGGTTAGATAAATCGTGCATGTGTTAAAATTGCATGGAGCTGTGCACTCATGCATGCACACCTACACATAAATGCATGCATAACTGGTGAAATCTGATAGCTCTGTGTGTTGTACCAATGTCAATTTCCTGGTTGTGATATTGTATTATAATTATGCAAGATATCAACATTTGAGGAGGCTGAGTGAGGGTTCACAGGATCCTTCTTCGAAATTCTTTGAAATCTCCTAAGAATATATTTACTTCTAAATAAAAAGTTAAAAAAACTAAAGAAAAACAAGAGTTAGGTGTACAGAAGCATTTCTTTGGAGGAAACTATCCTAGATAGAAAACTAACTGACTCACCTCAGGAGCTTCACCTCAACTAAGTTTTGTTGAGCTACTGTCCTTCAGCTACGGCATAATAAAATCTTACTAAAGTATGCAAACCACTTGATCACTGGAGAATAATGTGGAACACAAAATGGGATGCCACACATTCAGGGACACGGTTTTACAGCTATTTTCACAGGTGAAAAGCATTAATGTGAAACGTTAGACAATGACTTTTAATACATAAACAAACTGAGGGTTAGAGACAGAAAGGAGAAAAAGGAGCTATGTTTCATAAAGTCTAATTGTGCCACCTCACAAACTAGTTTTTAATTACAGAGAAAAATGGATCTTTAAATGAAAAAAATGGATGGTCATTACTTTCATTAAGTTATCAAATTAACAGCACCAATAGTGGAGTAATGGGACGTGATCTGCCTCCTGATATGGCACAATAATAAATACTTAATACTGTCTATGTATTAGCTAGACCAAAATCTTTATCTTAACACAAATTATGAGAAACTGGCCAGAAAATTCAGAATAAGAAACATTCCAGAAAAAAATGACAACAATGAATGAACAAACAAAAACAAGCCTGGACTCTTAAAAAGTGTAACGTCATGAAAAAGTTTAAAAAAAAAAATAGCAAAGGGACCATTCTAGATTAAAAGAGACTAAAAAACATAAAACAATTCATGCATGACACTTTACTGATTCTGAATTGAATTTTAAAAGGAATAGCTATGAACACCACTGGGGACAATTGGGGGAAATATAAATAACCTTTATGTTAGATAATATTTTATTAATGTTAATTTTCTTAGGTGTGATAATGATATGGATGCCACATGGAAGAATGTCTTTTCCTTACGATATGTAGACCAAATATTTCTAGATAAGAATCTCAATTCTTGTAAACTGTTTTCTTATGGCTTAGCAGGCCAAAAAAAAAAAAAGGTATGTTTGGGTAGATAGACAAATATGCAGAGGGAATAGGTTAACAATCAAAATCTAGAGAAAGCATATACAATGTTATACTACTTCAGCATTTCCATAGGTTTGAAAATTTTGAAACCAAAAATAATTGGGAAAAATTATTTCTTAAAGACCACTCTGTGTAATATAAAAGAGTATGTCCTATGTAGTATTTTACTCAGTTACAAATTGTTGTGTTCAATGACAAATTTCTGTTTAACATAAAGCAGACCAGCGTAAAATTGCTGTCCTGTATCTTTTGCACAATATAATTTCACAGCCATTATTTTTGTCTGATGTTCACACTCACCAGGTCATAATTCATCTAGAAGTCTAGAATTTATTACTTTAGATCCTATATGTTTCTCTATGCTTGGAAAAGTTCATTAAATACAAAATATTTATAGTTGCTGACTTAAAAAGAATACACATATTGAAGACACACTTGTGTGAATAAATGACTAATGAATATAACTAGGATTTTATTAGGGAAATTAAACACAATAGGTCAATCTTAAGGAATATAACTGTTGTCTTATTTAATTTCCTCCAAAAACCGAACTAACTCTAGAAAGTCCTGGATATTTTCTTAATCTACAACTTTGTGTGAACAATCCTTCTATTAGGAAACATACTTGTGCATACAAGAGCTATAGGACCTGGGGGGGACCTTGATGTTCCCTGAAGTCAGACATCTCAGTCCACAGCAATTCTCACAGCTGGCTATAGAAAGGAGCTTAGTGAATAGACAGAATTCCAGGCACACTCCATACTTGTCTCAGAATCAATAGAATTCATCCCCAGGAATCTTTACCATATTTTTTTTTTTTTAAAGTTCCTTCAGATGATTCCAAAGCACAGCTCGGTATAGGAATTACTAAGCAATTTACCATCATAGGACTGAGAGACTTTTCCTAGAAAGAGCTGACTTCTGTATGCTTAAGCTATTTCATTAAAATTAAAAATTATTCATAGTTTGACTAATAAAGCAGCAAGAATAAATCCACTGTATTCAGAAACTAAAGGGCTACTTTTGAATCACGTTTTTACAATTTACAATTCATGTAATGTAGGACAGATAATTTTATTTCTCAGAATTCCTCTGTGAAAGGGGAATAACCATGTCTATGAGGCAGGGAGCAAGTACTAAGTTATGTCACCGTATTTATGCTTGTGAGATATACCCACTTTAAATATACATATATATACACATATATACATATACATACATATACATATATATAATTAAAGTATAGTTGATTTACAATGTTGCATTAGTCTCAGGCATACAGTTCACTTTTAAGACTGTATATTTGCAGAACCTGCGTCAATAAGTACATGAGTACACAGAATCAGCAGGCACAATGCTGTAACATAAAAGGAAGCAAAATTTAAATTGGTTTGTAGAATTTGATGAATGATAAATGGAAACTATTTTTCTTTGATCCTCTTATTTTTTGTTGCTTTCATCCGAGGGTAAAAGAATACTCTGGAATTTCTGAATAAAACTGAAGCAAAATCATCTAAGTTTCAAGCAAGTTAAAATATGCTCAAATCCACTTATCTGTGATTTACTTACAGTAAGTCCTCAATGAATACCACCACAGAAATGAATCACGGGCTACTTGCCAAATCTGCCTGTTCAAGTTGACATCTGTGGGAGCTTGCATTTAACTTTACTATTATATATGATTTAAAATTTTATTTGTCCAAAATATAGAAACAGTTTTAGAATTTAAAGAGATTTTAGTAGGGAATAAAGGGAGGCTTTGCTTTGTAAGGAAAAGCCCTCATTGATAGCCTAAATATAACTGGATTAAATATTAAAGCCATTTATATTTTGTAACAATTTTGTAAAGTTATATCCTATGTTACTACCCCAAATTCCTACAATTTAAGAGACCTAAGATAATTCTCATGTAATTAACTTCCAGGCATGCACAAATATTGAATAAAACAAATTCCTTACACACTCAATGCATTTATTAAAGGGTCATCAAAAAGCTAGATTTAAACCTAGCTTTGAAGGAAAGCTGGGTGCCAGAGGAGAATAATAAAGTGCATATGATTATAAGATTTGCTCTATTCTGTAAACATGCAAACAGACTTTAAACAATCAAATATAAATGATAAAGTTTTAATGCATCCACTTATTAGAATAAATTGCTTGTAACTACACTTAAAGGCTAAGTAGCAGGAGAAGGAGTTGCTTAATCTTTTAAACATTGTGTAAAACCACATTGATACAAGTTAGTATTTCTCAGCACAGTTAAATGTAGAAGATGTGAACTTTTCTGTTTTGTGCAATGTTTTCTTTATACCCCTCTCAACTATGGTCTATGGTAAAGCATACACATTCTTATCCTTGGGCCCTGTGGTTTATGTACCTCATCTTAGCAGATGCTTTGCCAATCATAAAAAGGAAGACTTTATTGCCTCTCATTTCTCTGACATTATTAGGCTTGTCACAGCACTGGATGTAGAATTTTATGAGACTTACTAAATCCCTCTTGGTGTTTTGTTACATGTAACTCTATCTTTGCCATCAATACTTCTTAAAACACATACACACATTCACGTGGGAGAGTGCATTTGCACATGTACACACACACACACACACACACACACACACACACACACACACCTGTATGGTTAGCAGAGCTCTATACTTAGAGAGCTAGTTCACAGCATTACATTGAAATCTGATGGGGGAAGAAAAACTGAGTATCTTTGATCATTTCAAAATTGCTAGGTGAATGCAAACTGTCTATGAAAATGCAAACAGTTCAACCATACATATTATCTTTTTCCCCTTAAAGTTTAATAAATGTCATTATTTATAATTCTAAGAATGTTTTCACTTCCATTATTAGATTTATTGGAGTCTCAAAAAGAACAAAGAGAATTCATTTCCTTTGGAAAAGATTAGTGTTCAAAAAAAGTGGCAAAGATACTCTATTTCATTACTGTACCCAAACAGCATGGCACAGAATAAGATTTGTGTCAACCTTTAACTTGATATATGCATGTTTTTTATTCAACCATCCAAGTGGTTTTAAGAGACTCGGGTATGAATTATTATTATTGACCTAAGAGGGTCAAAGGATTTTAAATCCAATCAATTCATGATTATTCATTTGTGAACTCTCCAAGCTAGTTGCTTTCTCCATCATTTAACCCAACTTCTTCAATACTTTGCTATTTACGTTTCTTTGTCTTTATTAAATGGTTGACAAAACCAGAAACCCATATTTGTCTTTATTCCAACGTCTCCTAAAATAGTTATGCCATAATCCATGTATTGAAAATTCACTGACAGATTCCGCAATGCCTTAGTAGTTGTTCATTCATGTATGTACTGTTTTACCTACATGGGTGCTTCATATTTGTGTGGACATATGTTCTCATTTCTCTAAAGTAAATACCAATGGTTGGGTTGCTGGGAAAGTGTATAGTTTTAAGAAACTGTCCAATTGTTTCCCAAAGTGGCTGTGAATTTTCACACTTCCAAAAGTTAGGTCTGGGAGATCCAAGGGCTCCACCTCCTTCATACCCTTGGTGTGGTCAGTGTTCTAAATATTAGTTATGAAAGTGAGTGTGTAGTGTCAACCTTTTCGTGGTTTTCATCAGCATACAGCTGAAGACTAACAATGTTGAACTTTCTTGCCTGTATTTGTTTATCACTCACATACTTTCTTTTACCTTTTGCCCAATATTTTTATCACGCTGTTTGTCTTTTGGGTTTAAAGTTGTAAGAGTTCTTTATATATCCTGGACACAAGTCTTTTATCAGAAATACGTGCTGTAAATATTTTCTTAGAGTCTGAGGCTTGTTTTTTCATTTTGCTAACAATGTCTTTCAGAGAGCAAAAGTTTTTAATTTTGATGAACTCCCAAATTATCAAAAGTTTTATTTTGTGGCTCATTCTTTTTGTACCATATCTAAAAATCTTTGCCTGACATACGGAATTTTAAGAGTAAGCTCTTATGTTTAGGCCTCCTACCTATTTCTTGCTAATTTTAGGTTAGTGTTAATGGCAGAGGAGTCCAATTTCATTTTATTGTATATGTCTATTTTAATTGTTCCAACAGCATTTGTGGATAAACTGTCTTTTCCTCATTAAGTTCCCTTCACAACTTTGTTGAAAATCTAATGACTATATATGGTGCGGCTCTACTTTAGGATTCTTTATTCTTTTCAATTAATCTTTTCAGATTAACACCACACTGTCTTGATTAATGTAGCTTTCTTTTGCTATAAATTTGCCTTATCTAAAATGTTACATAAATGGAATTATATCATATGCATTATGAAGTCTTTTATTCCTGACTTCCCTCACTTGGCATTATTCTTTCGAGGGTAATCCATGTAGGTGCGTATGCCTGTATTTTGTTGCTTTAAATTTCTGGATATACCACAGATTGTTTAGTACCTGTAGAAGTTTTAGTTATTTCTCTCATCTTTCAACTTTCCCCAGGGCAGTTCAAGAATTAGAAAGTAATTGAAAATGGCAAAATAGATTTCACAATTTCTAGAAATAGTCCTATAGGAAATATACTCAGAAATAAAAGAATAATGAAAAAAGAATTGTTGAACAAATAATAAAAACCTAGTTGGTATTGAACTGCATGTATCTATTATGAATTACATCTTCAAGGCACTGTGAGTGTTTTCAGTGAAAGTTTGGTAAAGATTAATGGTAAAGTTTCTGGACCATGAGGGTACCAATAGTAACCTCTCGTTTTTTATATTCATTTTTTTCCTTTGTGTCAATCAAACTTTTCACATGGTATCATTTTCCTGCTGCCTAAAAAAAATTCCTTTTAACATTTCTAGGAGTGCAGATATGCTGTTAATAAATCCTCTCAGCTTTTGTTTGGCTGATAATGTATTTATATCACTTATATTTTTGAAACATATGCTCTGTTTCTGTTTTTAAAAAAAGCTCTAGATTGCAGTTTCTTTTTTCAATTCTTCATAAACATATCTCCATTATTTTCTGCCTTGCATGGTTTCAGGTAATAAGTCCTCTGTAATTCTTATCTTTGCTTGTCTTTTGTAATGTGTTCCCCCCCCCCCAGCTCCTTTTAAGAATTTTTTTTTCCAATCACTTGTTTTGAGCAATCAGATTATTATTCCAATTGGTGTGTTCTTTATGTTTCTTTTGCTTGGGTTTGTTAAAATTTTTGAGTCTGTTTTTAGTTTTCATCAGATTTTAAAATATTTCTATCATTATTTTTTCTTAAATCTTATTTTTGTCCACCTCTTACTTTGGGGTCTCCAGTGACATAATTATTAGACAGATTGATATTGCCCCACAGTTCACTAAATTTCTGTACCTTTTCTGTGTTCAATACTTTTTCTTAGTGCTTAAGTTTGGATATTTTCTATTACTAGAACTTCACGTCCACTGATCTTTTCTCTTGGGTATTTGTTTTTCTGTTAATTTTATCCAGCGTGATTTTAAAATTGCTGATATTGAGTTGTTCATCTTCTAAGTTCATTTGGATCTTTTAAATGTCTTCTATTTCTCTCTTCATATAGTCATATTATTTCCACATCTTTGAACATATCTTAGATTTATAATAACTATTTTGAAGTTCTTGTTTATATTTGGGTCTTTTCCTATAGAAATATCTGGTAACTTTTTATCTAATGCTAAACATTGTTAATTTTATATTATTGGGTGCTAGTTTTTGTTTTATTTCTTCAATAAGTGTAGGATTTTGTTTTTCCATAGAGGTATCTAATTGTGGATCAATTTTATCCTTTCAACACTTTCTTTTAAGCCTCCTTATGACAGGTCCAGTGTAGATTTTAATTTAAGGCTAATTTAGCCTTGCTGCTAAAGTGTGCACCTTCAGAAAATTTTACCAGTTCTTCTAATACAAGATTTCCACTTTGACTGGTAGAAACGTAAATATTTGCAGTCCTGTGTGAGCATTTGAATACTTCAGTCTAATGCTTTCCAGTGCTTCTCTCCTAGTCTTGGAAAATTTTCTCCCACTCGTGTGCAAATCAGTTCTCAGCCAAAGACTCAAAGAGACCCTGTGTACAAATCTCTGGAACTTTCTTTCTACAGCATTCTCCTGTCCAAACTCAGCTTTCTATTCTCTGATATAACAAGATTGCTAGGCTTTTTTCCCCCGTCCCTGCACTGTAGCCTCAGAATTGCCTTCAGGCAATAAGCTATGTCATTCATAGGGAACATCTCATTTGATTTCCTTCTAGTCACCACAGTCATGCACTGGTTATTGTCTGAAGACCATTGTTTAATTTATTAGTTGTTCCAATTTTCTAGTTGTTTACAGTGGAAGGGTAATTCTGTTGCAATTTGTTCTTCACAGGCAGATGCAGAAATGTTGTTGCAAGTACTTTTTAATAAAGTAATTAAAACATAAAAGATACAACGGAAGTTTCCCATCTTGCTTCCATTTACTTCCTCTGAGTACAAGTTGGGGATGCTGTGGTACATATCTTGCTTAACTGAACAAAGCTATGACACATGATTCTACTCCTTGACTTACCCTTGAGTTAAATTCTAGAACTGTGCAAGCACTCTACAAATGGATTCATTAATATATGACTGGTCAAATGGGATCATTAATATCTCAGTATTTACCATGATATTCCCTCAAGGGTGGAAAGTGATAGGATCCTGTTTTGAAATCTTGGGAACAGCTAAGGATCTAAGAAAGATTTGTGCTTCTTTCTTTCTGCTGCCTGGCAGCCTCTCCCCACTCCAAAGCAGTGGGTCACAAAGAACTTATTTTTTTTTTAAATTTTTTTTGCTTCTTAAAATTTTTGTTTGTTTGTTTGTTTTGCTGGTTTGTATTTGTTTTTGTTTTTATGAGCTGTAGGTAATTAGGTTTATTATTTATTTATTTAAATGTAGGTATTGGGGATTGAACCTAGGACCTCCTGCATGCTAAGCAAGTGCTCCACCACTTGAGCTATACCCATACCCTTTTTTTTTATTGTTTATTTTTTTAATGGAGGTACTGGGGATTGAGCCCAGGAACTCGTGCATGTTAAACATGTACTCGACCACTGAGCTATACTTTACTCACCAAGAACTTTTAATTGACTTTGTCCATATGGGTGGATTGGGCAGGTAAATGAACAATTTATACTACGGAAAAAAATGAGGCCTTTCCTTGAGCTCTTCTTGAAAGCTATGGAAAATGTTAAAACTACACCAAATACATATTTGGCCAAATACTGAAAAGTCAAAAAATAAAATCAAGTTTGAACCAAGGCTGAGGTCAGAACCACCTATCCTCATCATCAAATGAAGTTCTGGGATACGAAATTAAGTCTAAATTTCATAAAGAATTGTAACTATTAAGATAATTTAGTAATAAGAATTTTGGCAGTCAAATTTTAATACTGTGACATTAGATGGCAGAAATTAACCTTCAGCACTGGGATCACTATACTACCCATTCATGATACTAAATGTCAGTCACTTGCACCTGAGTTTGTTGGAGGTATAAATAGGTTTTGGCTAGCTCTGCTGGTATTAGATACTGCTGACATTGCTATTTTCACCTAATTGTTCAATTTTCTTTCACTGAACTGAATAGATAGACTTAACACATTCAGACTTTTCTCCTTTTCTCTGCTTCTATTCCTGCAATGGAAGATTTAGTCAATAGTAAAATTGAAATCTCACTTAAACAATCCCACAATCTAAACATTTTTGTACTGCTTGAAGAAAATATTTTTAGCATATTTTCAGGACCTGATTCAAGATTGTTTTCTTCACTTATTACTTTCTCATTTGTAATAATCTTTCAAGTAGTTGCTGCTTCTCAGAATCCCTTGAGATAAATTTTTCCTGTACCTTTAATATAGAAATCTGGCAAAGGAGCAATACTGGCATTCTAGAAAACAAGATCATTTCTAAGTTTCCACATTGTTTACATATTAGTTTCAGCATCTTTCTAGGTGTACAATGAAATGAGGATCTTTAGAGCAGATGGAATAGAAAAATAATAGCCATGGTAGTTTTGCCACTTTTCAGCAAGGATCAGAAGATCTTTGCTGACGCACAAGTTCAGAGATAATGGGAATGATGTTAAACTCAGCAACTGGACTTCCAAAGACTGAGGCAAATCTGCAAGATCAACAGTTGCTTTGAGCTGTTGATACAAGGCAGATCTTGATGCACTCCTGATGCATAGGAAAGCTAGGCCGTGTTTCTTGAGACTTCTGGAAAAAATCGGACAGTTGTCAAGTTCTGTGATTATTAGGCCTCCCATAGTAAAGCACTCTCTTGTGTACTTGCTCTGGAACTTGACTTGAAAACACAGTACCCAGATTTCTTAAGTGTATTAATACAGTTTGTCCAAAATCTCTAGAAAGTTCTCCATTTATCTCAGAACTTCATCATCTTCTCTACAATATTTTCTTCTTCTATTTCCCTTTCCATGTCTTAAATACGTAGTTTATATTTCTCACTACTCAATATTTTTCATTCCTTTTTAACTTAGTTTCTATCCTTGCTAATCTGCTAAGAGAGTCTCTCAATAATTTATAAATTCCTTTGAGTCACTCTTCTTTAATGCAGCCTTGGAGGTGGGGCAGAGAGGTAGCTACTATGCCATTACATTGTTTTTGTGTAATTGAGTATTTATGACAGCTTTATGTATGGTACAATAGTGAGAGGATTCCTTTTCCTTTTTTCTCTTTCTTTTTTTTTTTTAAATAGGTTTGATCTCTTCTGATTAATATGTTGACCTCAATTAGCACAGAATACTTACATTCATGAAAATTACAAAAGCTGAAGAGAAAACATTATCTGAACTAAGAATTTACCCATTTTCTTATCTTTTGAAAATTTCAACTAAAATATAACATTTAATTTAGGAAAAAAACAGTATAAGATGATAACAAAATTAAAATCTTAATAGAGTTGGAAAACAAATTCCTTTACATAACAGAGGTATAAAAATTAATTTAAGTGTCAATTTTGACCTCTCTCACTCTTTGGAGACACTGACAAGAGTGTGTGACACACATGAAGATTCTATACACTACATGTTCATGTTCACTGTAAATTGTTAAGGAATCAATACCCATTTCTGGAGGACTCCCAGTAGAATTCACTGCAGCAGCCATCCCAAGTCTGTTTCACCATCCTCACAATAAAGCATGGGAATTACACCGTGGAGGGAAGATGTTAATACATGAAGTTCAATGCATTTTAGTGCCACAGGTGGAGTTCCAGCTGGAATTACATGGGCAAGTGATGTATAGAAAGTGACAAAAAGGAAAGGAAAAAGCCACAAATTCCTGCTAATTTGGGGACATCAACTTGCTGCCCCCTAGGGCACTAAGGAGTGGTACTCAAACCTAGTTTCACTGAGGCTGTAAGAAAAGGACATGCCCAATGTGCTATACTAGGGATTACTGACATGGCCCAGGGATATTTGGGCTCCTTTAGGTAAACGAAGAAAAGCCATTCTCTTCAGAAGGTTGTGGTGGTCGGATGTTCTGGTTTCTGCAGGCAGTGGTGTCACAGAGCTCAAATGCACACTACAGGATCCCATTTTGGTGCTAAATGCCGTGACTTCTACCTTTTCTCTTGAGCTATGTTTTTTTCCAGACACTCCAGTGTTTCACACTAGAATTGCCAGTGACTATCATAGTACCAAACAGAGCTTCCACAGTTTCTTACTTACTCATGTAAGCATTATATCAATTAGCTTTTGCTCTAAAACAAACCATTCCAAAGCTTAGTGGATTAAAACAATGTCATTTTATTTAGCTCACAAGTTTTTGTGGGCAACTTAGTGGTTCACCTGGCCTAGGCCAGCTTGACTGGTCACTGTTAGGTTTTCTTATGTATCTTTGGTCAGATCCTGGATTGGCTGGAAGCTGGATGATCTTGGCTGGCTTCACATGTTTCATACTTGGAAGGCTCTCGGCCAGGATGTCTAAGTTTTCTTCCACGTGGCTTGTTATCCTCCAGCAGAACACTTCTTCACAAGGCAGTTACAGGATTGCAGACTTCTTCACAAGGCAGTTACAGGATTGCAAACCACAGAAAGAGGGAGATGGAAAGTTCCTTTGCTCAAGAACTCTTCAAATATCTGCTTACATCACATTTGATACTGTATCAATGGCCAAGCAAATCGCGTGGCCAAATCCAGTCTCACTATGAGATAATGCATCCAAGGACATGAATGAAAAAGAGAAGAATCTGTGGCTATTTTTACAATTGGCTTAAGTCTTAATTCTCATATTACTATATCCCTTATTCTCATAATATTCATACTGACTATTTTCTTTTCTGAACTCAGAATATTAAAGAATTAATAGTTGAATCAAAGCAGTTAAGTTCAAGAGCTGACACAAATGTTAACTATATTATTGTATTACCACCACAATGATATGATACCAGATGGTTTATTGTCTAGAAGCATGCACATTCATGGCCATTCTAAAAGACAGGATAAAATTAAAGATAATTAAATACACTAGCCTCTGTACTGTAAATCCAGAGAAAGCAAGAATAATTTTGATGGAGAGGTGAATTGGTTAAGAATACATAATGGAAAAAAATGACCTATTTCCTAGCCTTCAAACACACCTTCTGTCAGGCTGCCTGTTGGCAAGCTCCATGTGGATTTGTCCATGATATTTTATACACATGTTCAAAATAAAATTATCTTCCATCACTCAAATCTTATTCCCATAAGTTCCTCATTTTGATTCACACATTGATTGTTTCAACAAATATTTATCTAGTGGCTACCAGGAGCTAGTTAATTTTCTAAGTGTGTTGATAAGATAAACAAAAAGAGTTTCTTCCCTAAAGGAGCTTACATTCTAATGAGGGCATGGAAAATTTAAAAAGTAAGAAATCATAGAATACTGAATTGAGATAAATACAAAGAGAACAATGTAAGCAAGCAGAATCTGTTAGTGGGGAGTAAAAGCTTAGCTACTTTGGAAAACAGTGAGGAATTGCTTTTTAATTTGAACATTGATTAAACCTATGACTAGAAGTTCTATTTTCAAGTATATGCTCAAGAGAAATTCCTTCATATGTACCAAGATATATATACAAAATTGTTAAAATCATCATTTGTCCACAGAGCAAAAATCTAGCAGAAAAAACAGTAAATGCGTATTAATATATAAGAGAGTATTAATGTAGACAAAAATCTAAGAAGATTAGGAATAAATGTGACCAAGAAAGTGAAAGACTTATATGTGGAGAACTACAAAACATTGACTAAGGAAATTAAAGATGACTTAAAGAAATCGAAAGATATCCTATTTTCTTGGATTGGAAGAATTAATATTGTTTAAATGGCCATACTACCCAAAGAAATCTACAGATTTAATGTGATCCCTATCAAATTACCCAGAACATTTCTCACAGTTAGAACAAATAATCCCAAAATTTATATGGAATCACAGAAGACCCAGAATTGCCAAAGTATTGCTGAAGAAAAAGAAGGAAGCTGGAGGAATAACCCCCCAGACTTGAGACAATACTACAGAGCTATAGTAATAAAAATATCATGGTATTAGTACAAAAACAGACATATGGATCAATGGAACAGAATAGAGAGCCCAGAAATAAACCCACAAATTTTTGGTCAATTAATCTGAGACAAAGGAGGCAAGAACCTACAATAGAGTAAAGACAGTCTCCTCAGTAAATGGTGTTGGGAAAACTGGACGGCTGCATGTAAATCAGTGAAGTTAGAATACTCCTTCACACCATACACAAAAATAAACTCAAAATGGCTTAAAGACTTAAACGTAAGACAATACACTATAAACCTCTTAGAAGAAAACATAGGCAAAACATTATCTGACATAAATCCCAGCAATGTTCTCCTAGGGCAATCTACCCAAGTAATAGAAATAAAAGCAAAAATGAACAAATGGGACCTAATTAAACTTATAAGCTTTTGCACAGAACAGGAAACCATAAGCAAAACAAAAAGACAACCTAAGGAATGGGAAAAAATATTTGCAAAAGATGAGACTGACAAGGGCTTAATCTCCAGAATATATAAACAGCTCATACAATTTAATAAGAAAAAAACAAACAACCCAATCCAAAAATGGGCAGAAGACCTAAACAAGAAATTCTCCAATGAAGACATACAGATGGCCAATAGGCACATGAAAAAATGCTCAAAATTGCTAATTATCAGAGAAATTCAAATCAAAACTACAATGAGGTATCACCTCACAACAGTCAGAATGGCCATCATTCAAAAGTCCATGAATGATAAATGCTGGAGAGGGTGTAGAGAAATGGGAACCCTCCTACACTGTTGGTGGGAATGTAGTTTGGTGCAGTCATTACGGAAAACAGTATGGAGATTTCTCAAAAGACAAAAACAGACTTACCATATGATCCAGCAATCCCACTTCTGGGCATATATCCAGAGGGAATCTTAATTCAAAAAGATATGTGTACCCCAATCCAATGTTCATAGCAGCACCGTTTACAATAGCCAAGTCATGGAAACAACCTAAATGTCCATTGACAGATGACTGGATAAAGAAGTTGTGGTATATTTACACAATAGAATACTACTCGGCCATAAAAAATAATAAAATAATGGCATTTGCAGTAACATGTATGGACCTGGAGAATGTCATTCGAAGTGAAGTAAGCCAGAAAGAGAAAGAAACATACCATATGGTATCACTTATATGTGGAATCTAAAAAAAAAAAGATAAATGAACTTATTTATAAAACAGAATCAGACTCACAGACATAGAAAACAAACTTATAGTTACCAAGGGGAGAAAGGAATAGGAAGGGATAAATTGGGAGTTCAAGATTTGCAGATGCTAACTAATATATATATATATTATATATATATGTGTGTGTGTGTGTGTGTGTGTGTGTGTATGAAATAGATAAACAATAAGTTTATACTGTATAGCACGGAACTACGTTCAATATCTTATATTAACTTACGGTGAAAAAGAATATGAAAACAAATATAGGTATGTTTCTATATGACTGAAGCATTGTGCTGTACATCAGAAATTGAAACAACATTGCAAACTGATTATACTTCAATTAAAAAAAATAAAAGAAGAAAAATAAAAGTGTTTGCTGGTAAGAAGTATAAATTTTAACAGCTATTTTGGAAGACAGGTAAGCATTATCTTTTAAGTGGAACATTCACAGATCTTATAATTAGTAATTATCTGCAACAGTTCACATTCAATGTATGGCATTCAGTAAAAACAATCATACATATGAAATGTATCAGCCAGCTATATCCAGAATTATGCTGCAAAACAAGGAATCATAAAATCTCAGCAGCATGAGACAATGAACTTTTATTTCTTCACACATCTACAAGTTGGCTAGCAGTGGTTCTGCATGAGGCTGTGTGTCTGAAGGTCAGCTGGGATAGTTTTGTTTTAGATTATTTGTCTATACATCAACAGGGGTAGCTCTGCTCTTAGCTGTTTCATTCTGCAGTACAGGCTGAACAGGTGACAGTGACCCAGAAGCATAAGTGAGCAAAATCAACCATGCAAGCACATTTTAAACTTCTTCCCATATCACTTCTACTAAGCACTCATTCACCAAAGCCATCTGGCAAATTCCCAAGTGAAGGAGTTGGCACGTACTCTCCGTCATCTATGAGGCCATGGACACTACGTGGAAAACTAATACCAATATGGAACAGAAGGTGAAGAAAGGGGTAAATAGTGCCAAGATTCACTTAACAGTTTACTCTCTTGATTGCAATTATTTGTGTCACTCCTACACACAAAACATTCTTATATTCATGTCAAGACTCAGAAAATCTCATCCAATTATGTCACCAAGTATATTTAGATATGTTTATTCCAGAAATACAGGTTGTATATCATTTTAAAATATCAATTAACCTCATTTATCACATTAATAGAATAAAGGAGAAAAACCATATGATCTTCTTAAAAGATATGATAAATCGACTGATGAGATTTAATGCATATCTATGATAAAAACTCTTACTGAACTAAGAATAGAAGGGAACTTCCTTAATCTGACAAAAGATAGCTAGAAAAACTCTGCAGTAAACATATTGAATAGTGAAATTTTAAAATTTTCTCCCTGGAGACCAAGACTAAGATAAAGATACTCATTCTCACTTTTATGCATCATTGTCCTAATGATCTGAGCCAGTGGAATAAATCAAGGGGAAAGATTATATAAAGATAGAAAAGAAAAACATAAAATTATCATTATTCACATATTACACAATTGTTCATATAAAAATCCATAAGAATCTGCAGTGAAACTATTAGATTTGATAAGTAAGTTAGCAAGTTTGTTAAATAGTCATTATGAAATAAAAAAAATTTTTTGGAGCAAGTACATAAAAATACATAATCAAATTAAAAGATGTCCTATAAATAACATAAAATACCCCAAATATCCAGAAACAAGTAAAATATATAAAGACACACACAAATTGAGAGAAATTAAAGACATAAATAAATGAAGGAATAAAGTGAGTTTATAGTTTATAGATGACTGTATTGTTAAGATGTAATTTCTCTCCAAACAGATCTATAGGTTCAATAGAATCCTCTTTAGATTATAAATAGTATGTAAGTATGTGTGTGTGTGAATTGGCACACTGGTTTTAAAATTATATGAAAATTCAAAGAGTCAAAAATAGTCAACTCAATCTTAAGACAGTGTTCCTATTTAGTTTCAAGCATACACGTCTATGTCTAGATCGCCAGCACCCTGAAGGCAAGTAGTCTCCCTTCCTGTTGTAATTTGGCTGCCAGTGTAGAACTTTGCACATCGCTGGTGCTCGGTTGTCTAACTGATGACTAAAGCAAAAATTGTCCTTCCCACAGAACTGTCAACTTCTTGAGAGCAGGACTACACCTAATTTTTTAAAAATTCTTACATATTCTATAATAACCATTCAGCAAAGGCTTTAAATAAATTTTTCGTACTCTTTAAAAAGAAGAATCAACTCCTAGGGTGTTATTACATAATAAAAGAAAAGTTAATCTATTCACTTATATTGAAAAGCACTTTCTTTCTTGGCTTAACAGCATCTACTTGTTCTTTTCTCTTTATAAAATTCAGATCAGCACCTTAGATCTACTAACTGGTGTGGGTGGGTGAAAGTCACCTGATAAGGTTTGCCATTCTGCTATTTAAAAAATTATTTTGACATTAACACAAAGGAAGTGCCCCCACTTCTGTTAAGAGATACCAAACATTAAACCAATAAATTTTGAGAGATAATGGTAGATAATAATGGAAATGAGCTCTTCCCAGAGTCATCACTGGGCCTGGGCTCACCAGCAACACGCATTCCAAATTGGTTGAGTGCTTCTGCAGTGATGCGAACAAGGACAGTTTGAGGAAAACATCAGGGAGCCCTGATTCTATTAACTGTAATCACCGTGGTGTTTCTGCTCACCGGTACAACACATTTTCCATGTAGCAATAAATGCTGAAGCACATTTCATTAATTCGTGATTTCCCCTAAACAGCAATGTGTTTAGCTGCAGATCAGTGTGTGACTTTATCAAAGAAATGGAAGCAAGGGATGAACAATGAAACAAACCAGTAAACCATCTTTTGGGAAGGCTGCCCTTTGCTGTGAGGTGCTTTGGACCAGGCCTACTGCAATCAGCCCAGTCAGAGGCCTGCTCCCCTGAGTGGTCTGGATTCCCCAGGGAAATCTGCCACAGACCTAAGGTTAAACCAGATGCTGCTGCATTCAGCCAAGGTTGCCAGCCGACTGCGTTTTCTCTCTGGAGGCCTGTGCAGTCAATCTGTCTAAGCTTAAGTCAGGAACTTAAAATTCTAATCATCAGCCTGATAGCAGTTTGCAATATGTCTTTTGTGCAGGCCACTTACTGCTTCTGGTGATCCAGCAGTTTCTCAGCCAGAGCTTTAGAGAAGGGACAGAAACATCTAACTATGGCTCTTCAGAGAATTAATATTGGCAGAACACTTGTATGTCTGTTGATGAACAGTAAGGTGGCCTTGTAGAGACTCAACAGAGTAGAACATTTTCATTTGTAGTTACCAATGGAATAAACATGGTTCTCCTTACAGTTATTATGTATAAAGGAATTAGTCCAAGACCGAGAAAGATATGAACTGTATTTGACATGGAATTGTAATTTTATTATAATTGGCTACTCACATTCCATGTTATATGTTCATTCAGAAGTTAGAGGCACATATTTGGATGTTTCACTTCAGTGCTTACATGCACAAGGGGCTAACATCAAACATAAGGAAATTAAACGTGGCCTATAGCTCTTGGGAGATTCATCATTGTATGAAAATAAGAGTGCCTTTTTGCCAGATAATTTCTATTTGCACCTCAAGATCCCCTACTGTTCCACACCTCTGTCCTGTGAAGCTGTCTTGTGCAGATAACCACAGAGGTCTCCTTTACCCCTGGTTTCCTCCCAGATCAGGCAATGGGGAGCCCCCAAGAAGCTCAGAGGGAGGGAAGAGAATGAGGTCAGGGTATTTATTCCCCAGGATCCCTTCCTCTCTCTATGGTGTCCTTTGGGCTAGAGTTGAGCTTTGACTGAAGGTAATTTGTCTTAACAACTGAGCCTTTCTACTTGGCTCTCTTTTCCTTCCAGGTTCTAGTAACTGTTCCTTCCCTTCAATCCTTCAGATCTAAGAGCAGATGGTCGCCCACTTACAACAGTTTGACTTATGATTTTGTGACTTTAGGATGGTGGGAAAGCCATACACCATATTTTGAACTTTGATTTTCCCCCAGGTTAACAAGACGCAGTACCATACTCTCTCTCAATGCTAAACAGAGGCAGGGAGCACAGCTGAGTCAGCCATGGATCACAAGGGTAAACTACTCATAGATTTACAACCATTCAGTACCCAGCCATTCACATTCAATATGTTATCCAATAAATTCCATGAGATATTCAATCCTGTATTATAAAATAGGATTTGGGGTTAGATGATTTTGCCCAATTGTAGACTACTGTAAGTGTACTGAGCACGTTTAAGAGAGGTGATACTAAACTCTGATGTTCCTAGGTTGGTTGTATTAAATGCATTTTCTCCTTACATGGCGTTGATCAGGACATGGCCTTACTGTAAGTCAAGGAAGATCTGTATACTGAAAACCTCTTTGTGATATCTCTACACTCTGCCCATACTTTTGTAAATAAACCCTCTAGCAAACTTCTTTCTGTATATTACTTTTCTTTGATGTGCCATCTGCTTACCACTCCAAACTGCCTGACATTCCTCCATCTCTTCCTCTTCTTCTTTCATCAAGTTCTGCCTCTTTTGACTGTCCATGTGATCTGGTTGCTATCACATGATGCACCTGGATCTCTGCCATCAGACAATTCACTCTCAGTCTCACAGATTCCAAACCAATGCTGTCCAATAGAAACAACACAAACCACATATGTAATTTTGAATTTTCCAGTAGCTACATAGGAAAAAAAAAGACTTAAAAAGGTTAAATTAATTTTAATGATTTATTTCATTTTACCCAATACATCTGGATACGATGCTAAACATTTAAAAAATATTATTTTATGATTTTATTTTCCAACAACCTTATGAGGGTTATCCTGAAATATTCCAGGGTTGAGAGAGGTCCATTCCTTGATTCCTTTGCTCCTCAATAAATATTTATTGAGTGCTACTGTATACCAGGAACTATTCTAGGCTCTGTAGTACTCAGTGAGCAAGGATATGCACTCACGGTGCTCCTGTTCCAGTGGGGACACAACAGACAGTAAACAAGCTGAACAACTAAAATATATATGCTTTGGCCAAAAGTAAAGCAATAAAGAGGATAGGAAGCATGGACAGGAATTGAAATTTTATACAAGTTGATCAGGCCACCCAATATGAGAGAGGTCTTTGAGTAATTACCTGCAAATACCAGCCAGGGAGATAAGCAGAGGAAGAATAACTCAAGTAAACAAAGCTGCAAGTGCAAAGGTCCTGAGTAAGACACATGCCCTTGGTGTTCAAGAAATAGAAATATACTGTGACTGAAATAAGAAAAGTCAAATCAGGACAGAGTAGCAAAGGACAAGATCAGAGAAATAGCAAGGGAGTGAGGCTCCAATGTGAGGCTCCAACCTACACCATGTAGGTTTCTTAGGTCAGAGTGACTTTAGGTTTTACACTGAATAAAATGGGAAGGTTTTAGCATAGTTTGAGCAGAGGTATGGCATCATTCGATTTAGGTGGTTACAAAATCACCCTGGTGGTGAGAGAATTGTTGGCAAGAAGTAAAGGAAAAGTCTGAGGAGTGGATAGGAGGTACTACAACAATTCAGGAAAATGCTGGGGGTGGAGCAGGACAAGATGGAGTTCAGGTTTGAACTGGGGGATCGCCTTGGAGGGACGACAAGAGATTGGATTATGAATTTACTTAAAGGATGTTGGAAAATAGGAAAATTTGATGACTCTAAGTTTAAGAAAATTGTTCTGGTTCACACTGCTAATAAACAAGAGTAGGGATTTAATTCCAGATCTGCCTGACTCCAAAGTCCAAGCTCTTAATTTTGATCAATGATGCCTTGGTTTTCTTGTCATCTGCAGATGCCTGGGTGCTCCCACAGGATGGAGTATATATACCTTTAGATTGGTGGGCAACTTATAAATACTCTCCAAATGATGTTCCCTTGTTCTGAATTTTGAGGTCACTGTCTCAGTTGAGTCATCTTTGGGACAGCACTCTCTCTCTCTTCTCCCCTGCCCTCCCCTCCTCCCCCTCCCCCTCTCTACTCCCCTCCACCTCTTCTACCCTCTCCTCCCTCTCTTTCTCCCCTCCTCTTCTTCTCTTGCTCTGTAACTCTTATAAACACATACACATGTGCATTTCATTATCATGAAGTATTTCACTGTGACGTCTTACATTTTATATTCATTTTGTAACCAAGGTCTTTTAAATCAGATTTTCACAAAAAACTACTAAGGCATGGTTATTGTTTGATCATATTACTTAACATAATCATCTTTTCCATTCTAAAAATGTTCTATGACTTTTTAAATGTTACTTTGTGTTAATAAAGAAAATAAGCTTAACTTGGTTATAAGCTTCTTGCCCAGACTTAATTCTCATACTCCTCCTATCCAGAATTTTCTCTAGGTCCAGGTAATATCCTCTGTTTACACTCTGTACTTTTGTACCTTTTGTGTATCTCATATGGTCCCCTTTGTTTAGTTTGCTCTTCTTCTTTGTCTAATCTTCTACCAATTACCACCTCCCTTTACCACAATGAATAAGATATATTCTTTCTCCCTATGTCATCCCCAAATTGGCCTTCATATTAGTTTTCCTTTGGAAATCATTTTCATGATAGATGAAGACTACTCAGGAAGTCTAATAAATACTGCCATATCTTCAATTCCTGTGTCATTTTTAGTACCTTAATAATATTAACCATTGTGGGGGAGGGTATAGCTCAGTGGTAGAGTACATGCTTAGCAAGCATGAGGTCCTGGGTTCAAACCCTAGTACTTCCATTAAATAAATAAATAAATAAGTAAATAAGCCTAATTACTCCTTTCCCCCAACAAAAAGCAAAAAAACAAAAACAAAAACAAAAAAAAAAAAAAAAGAAAGGAACCCAAAAAATCAACAACAAATAAAATCAACTGTAAAAAAAAAAACACACACCATAACAAAGTTGTTGTTAAATATAGGAGAAATGTTCTGCTATTTGGAGACTGAAGTCAGAGACTTGAAAAATAAATTCCAATATGTGTTGATAACAATTATGAAGGTTCTACAAATTATAGAGACCAAATTCTAAAAATAGGAGATTTTGTATGTTAGCTTTAAAGTACCTATCCATGATGCATATGGTAATTAACTCATTGGGGGGAATCCTTTCCCAACATACACACATACCAAATCATGACATTGTACACTTTAAATATCTTACAGTTTCAGTTGTCAATTATACCTCAATAAAGCTAAAAAAAAGTCTATCCAAGTACATAGGCAAGTTTCTGGTAAAAGCATAGAATCAGAAGTCATAAGATCTGTAATTTATTCCCAGCTAAACCTGCATGACTTCCTTAGTCAACCCTTCTAGACTTTTTCCTACTTAAACATCCTCATATCTATATTATGGATAAATATATCTTCTTGTGTAAGATTTTTTTCAAAGTTTCTTTTTGTTGAAATCAGGATGTGTTTTATAATCTAAATGTCAAAATAATTGAGTGAACCATAATTTAACAAAAAAGAAATGCTATTAAATCAATTACGTGTCTAACAATGGATGGTCTATCTCAAGGCTTCTTATAATCAAAGAAATGAGGTGACTCTCAGACCATTAGAAGGACCTGAAGATATAACATAATGAAACACTATCTACCTTAATTGTAAATGTCTCAAGGGCAGGGCAGAAAATTTGAGAGAAAATCTGTAAGTCCTAGATTACTCTGTCTCCAAAAGATATTGATGGGGTGGCAAGTGGGGGAGTACCACTAAGCTCTAAATGATAGTTGCCTGGCAAGGAGATGGTTGGGTTTGCAGGATAGCCTGATTTTTTTTTAAGAGAAGCTGGAGATCTGAGTGACAGCATCATGATGTGACATAGGTCTTCCTGACTTCACTGTCCCTCATAAGAAGGACATCTAACATCTCTTTAAAAAGAAGACATCACTGAGAGAATCCTAGAATAAGGGGATGAGCCTGAAGCAACCTCTGCTTCAAAGACCAAAACAGATGCATTAGAAGGTAAAAGAAGGGGCTACATGTTGATCACATTGCATCTCTTCCAGACCAGCACATCACCAGGCAGGTAGGTCTCCAGTGAGCTTCTGGTACCTCCAGTGGGAAAAGAGAACCCAACGGGGACAACCAGCCTCCTTTAGCTCCATGGGTCGCTTCGTGGGAGCCCTTACTCTGTTTGTGCACCTGATTGTAGGGAAATCGGCAAGACCCAGCCACTGGGAATCTGATAGTGAGAGAGAGGAAGAGAAGAGCTTGCAACAACCAACATACAAATCTTGGGAGACTGAATTCATAGCTGCTGCACCCAAGTAGTAATCCCAGCCAGCAGCTTTGTTCATCTGCAGAACCAAGTTGGGGCACATTCTAACCAGAAAACTCAGCAGGGTACAGATCTGCCTGATTTGAATCCTCAAATAAAGAGTTTTGCTGGCCCTAAAGCCCAGTTTGCCCATGCTCAGACAAGGTGCTGAGTCACAGTCCCATTCACTGTGGAGAGTGTCTTTGGCCCCATCTGACCAGAAGTACAGCCTAGAAGCACTGGGGCTAAAAAGTGCGAGACATTCATGAAAGAAATCAAAGAAGATACAAATAAATGAAAAGATATCCTGTGTTCATGGATTGGAAGAATTAATATTGTAAAAATGACAGTACTACCAAAAATCTACCTATAGATTCAATGCAATTCCTTTAAAGCTTTCAACGGCATTTTTTACAGAAATAGAAAAACATTTCTAAAATCTATACAGTAACCACACAAGACCCAAATAGCCAAAGAAATCCTGAGAAGAAAGAACAAAGCAGGAGGTATCACATTTCCTGATTTCAAGCTATAGTGTAAAGTTATAGTCATCAAAACAGTGTGGTACTGGCATAAAAACAGAGAGACCAACAGAGTTAGATTCCAAAAACAAACCCAAGCATATTCAGTCAACTAATATTTGACAAAGAGCCAAGACTACGTATTAGAGCCAAACTAGTCTCTCAAATCCAAAAACCTATCAATATTTGGCAGTGAGCAATAGAAGTGTCCTGGGTTGGTGCAAGAACAAAAGAGCACTTCCAAATTTTAATGAATGGATGGTCTGTAATCTGTCACCAATATGACAGCAATGGTATGGAGAAAGGGGAAATGGGTACTCAGGGCATGATGAAAAAGAGCAAAAATAATCCCTACTACTGATATAGAGTAGATCACTTACAGGAGAGAGTCAGAAGCAACGAAACAAAGGAATTATTTTACAGACAGATTTATTTTTTAAAGAAGACCTTTTCCCCAGCCACAGTATAGTCATAACTGGAGAATAATTTCCAATATTCCACAATGTAGTTGTCAATATCCTGTAATGTAGATGCAAATGGTGGATTAAAATGGAGGATGATAGTGATTTCATGGAAGTCTCACTGATGAAACCTAAATACTGACAGTTTTTAGTTATTTATATTTTAGTGGGTAACAACTTCTTCAAAGCATTAAATTAAAACCGGATGATTATATATTATATACTTAATAAGTTAATACACCTAAAACAAGAAGCCATAAAGCAAATGCATCTAAAGGAAGCGGTGGCTGTTTTTATTTTTTCCAAACATTGTCCTCTTTTGGAGTAAGATAGACATATTTGTAAGAAATGTGTGAATTCAATACGGCTCTGTTGTACATCCACTAGCATGAATAAAAACAAAAAGCCTGACAATATTGAGTGTTGGAGAGGATGTGAAACAACAAGAACTCTCACTCACTGCTAATGGCAGGTACAACTTCGGAAAACTGTTCAGCAGAATCAACTAAAGTTAAACATGTGTACATTCTATGATCCCCCCCAAAATGTGCACATCAAAAGACATGCACAAGAATGTTCATTGCACCTTGTTCATAATAGTCCCCGAAAAGGGAAAAAGGCAAATGGACATCAACAGTAGAATGGATACATGAGTATGGTATATTCATATGACAGAATACTACATAGCAATGAATAGAATAAATGAAATAGAATTTACCACTCCTATACACATTTGTATGAATGATTCAAAAACTGAGTATTAAATGAAAGATGTTAGATACATCTTTAGATAAAATACCCATTCTGTTTAATTTCAATTATATAGAGTAAAACCACAGGCAAGAGGAAACTATGGTGACAGAGGACAGAGAGTAGCTGTTTTTTAGAGGCTATAAATCAGGAGGAAACACAGAAATCCTTTTGGGTTATAATACATTTTTTTATATCTTGGATCTGGGAGTTGGATACAGGAGGATGTAATTCTGTATAAATTCATCCACTTGTGCATTTAATATCTCAACACTTTCCTGTATGTAAGATATACCCAGAGAAAAAAGAAGCACCCTTTGCAAAAAGGTTGTTTAGTAGTATTGTTCTGGAATGGCTTAGATTTTGCCAATTCTGGTAAACTGACCTTTCTAATGGATTATAGTTTCAAGGCATGTCAGAGAATCCATCATAAACGTATAGAGTTGGAAGGAAACTAGGAGACTACCAAATGTGTCTCCTTCATGTCACAGAAGAGGAAACAGAAGCTGAGGTGAAGTCCTCAACAGAGGCCACCCAGCTAGACAGTAGCTGAGTTAGGACTCAAAACTGGGATTCCTTTAAGTCAGAATTTCTTCCACCATCTGCTGCTTCGATGTTGGTTTCTCCTTTGAAGTAGGTTCACCAGGTTTGAAGACCACTCAGCACATGACCACTCAGCTATCAGGGCAGCCTCCGAGTCTGCAGAAGGTTGAGGGGTTCTCAGTGGGTCCACAGTGCTCACCCACTTCACCCTTTCACTTGCCTCCAGGAATTCACTTTTTCCCTGCCCTTTTTCAAAGCAGTGGCCACCTGTGCCATTTCTCCATTTCTCCTCTTACCTGGGGCCACCTCCACAGCAACAAACAGTCTGCTCAGTGGCTTCTTTCCTTGGCCCTTTAAAACATACTTGGGTCCTTAAATATCAATGTTTTGTCATGTATGGGGGGAGGATAAAATGGAATGTAGGAAAAATAAATAAGTGGAAGGAAATCAGGTTTTTGAATCTCATGAAATATTTTCTGATGAAGCCTCAGCCTCTCTTCTCAGAGTACGTGCAATTGCAAAACATACAATCTGAAGGAGTGAAAAAGATGTAAATCACATTGAAATAATTATCAATATATTAAAGGAGACACAGATATGTGAGATAATACATAAGCTTCTTAAGGCCAAGATCTAGTGGCAAGTATAGTAACGATAATTACACACTATCTAAATAATATTTGATACATCTGCCACAGTTGTAATATGGTATGAAAATATCTATGATTTCTGTTGTTGATAACATCATAGATACTGATAATATTACTCTGTGTTTTTTTTTGTTTTCCTGGGCCCATGTTCTTAATGGAAGAAAGTGCTACCCTTCTGTGATTACAATTTTTTATTTTTTTTGTATTCAATGTCACTGACCAAGTAAAGAATCCTATTTTAATCATTGTTCCTGGAAGATAGTTTTTATTTATAGATAAAATTGCCTGAAATGGGAAAATTCAAAGGACAGAGACAGAGAGAAATGCCATCAACATTAGCAATAAAAATAAAAGCCCAGGTCTGAGGAAGGGGCAGGATGTTATCCCCAGACCCTTAACCACACACTCTAGAGTCCTTCTAATGTTGCCTTTTCAAGAAGTCTTAGTGGGGGAGTGGTTGCACACAAGCAGGTACAGAAACTGTGTGTTATGGGGGTGGGGGAGCAATTATCAGTGAGGAGGTATAAGAAGGTAAGAAGATGCCTTCCTTGTTTTTAAAGATCTTGCAGTTAGGAGGGAAAAAAGATTAACTGTCCAGAGGTAAGTACTAAACAATTAAGTACTAAAGCACATAGATTACATTACATCATGAGATAATTTGAAATGTGCATTTTAATAATGGGTAGAAATAAGAGTATGTTGGATTTCATAATATCTCTATAGATTCAAAAAATTTGCTAGACTCTACTTCCTCTTAAAAGTTCCCTTGCTTGGCTTGGGAAGCTCAAAATTCTTCGAAGGACATCTTTGCCATGGGCACTCCCATCCTCTTGTGATTTGTTGCCTCTTCTCCAAGACACTTTTAACTTCCTAGAGGCAGGGCAAGGGCTTATTTGATCTGAGTTTTCATAATTACTCAGACAACTAATTTTACTATGCCAAATAGTATCTTGGGAAACCTTGTGTGAAGGGAGTGATGGAAGGGAACTTTGATTGATTGGTTGTTTCCCATTTTGCAAAATTGTTCATGTTGCAATTCAGTTAAATTTTGATTAGTGATAATAACAGATGAGAGTTTTATATATAGATTATATTTTAATTTTAAGTAGGGTTGTGGTGAGAGCAAAAATTAGGTGGATAAAAATATCTGCTTGTCAACTCTATTGGCATTTATATTTTGGTTCTGTGGTATTTTAAAAGGAAAAAAATGCAGTTGGCCTTTGAATGCGTGCATTCATAGTTAAAACTTCAATTAGTTTATTATTATTTATTTCTTGAAGAGTGGTCATTTCGGCTATGTCCTGCATCCTATCCTGGTAAGGTGTACTTTATGTAAAAAAGAATGTATTCATTGCAGAAAATCTTTTGCTAATCCATTATCAGATATTAACAGAAATGCCCACTAGAGGTCTCTCCACCCTGAATTATTTCTGATTCCTGAAATGAGATTTCATTTGTTATATTTTCAATTCCTTGCCTGCTTAGGATAGCTAGTGAAATTTGCTGCATTTGACATGATAGCTAGTCATGACCTTAACAGAGGAGAGAGCACCAACATTTAAGCTCTGACGCCCGTGAGTCTATTTTATTTACGTATGAGAATGCTAGTTTTAACCCTCTGCTCTAGAGAGTTCATCTAACAGTTTTCATGCTTCTGAGTGAGGACAGAAAACATGAAAGTCCTTTAAAGATAGTGACCACATGCTGGCATGTCCTTTGCAGCTTACAGAAAACTCTAGTAGCCTATCAACTGGAATTAATTACTATGATAGGCAATTTTCAGCCCTACTCTTATCAAATTATGGAAACTTTACCAAGATTTTAATTCAAAGGAACAATTTTCATATGAAACTCTAGAGACCACTTCTTGATCTTCTGATACGTTTATTCATTATGTCAAATAAATTTCAGGAAGCTTGTCTTAACGTTTAGTGTGCATACAGAAATCTGTTATATTTTAACATAACGATGTGTGTGTGTGTGTGTCTAGATAAAGCAATTCTGAGATTGCTTCCAATAAACATTTATAAATTGTCCTTTACTAGATGAATCTTAAAAAAAAAAATGGAAATAAAATGCCAACAAGGTTTAGTCACCTTATAACCCTCTCCATAGTCTTTTAATCCCACACCCTAGCTCAAGGGAAGGTAGAGTTAGTGACCAATGGATAGGGTGTACTATTGAGAAAGGGCAACATTTAGGATGAGCTGTGGTCACTGCCCCTACATTGAATGGAGGTCACTCAATTTGTAAACTTATCTTTGGAAGTTAGATCAATTCTCTGATGTGGCCCCCCAAAACATGCAACCCAAATGAACAAAAAGAGGATCATCAGTGAAGTGCAGTGATCCATAAGACTGAATTGAAAATGTGACTAAGGGAAGAGAAAACCGATTGCCTTTCAGCTCATAATTATTTTTGTTTCCAAAATCAAAGTCTACAGAATACAGAGACAAAAGCAAAACTACATGTAAGAAGCCAGTATAGCACCTATCCTAACAAAATACAATAACAAAGAAAGCAAAGAGATTGCTTTACTCCTGAATCAGCTTGCATTAACGATCGACATGAGGACAAAATAATCTCAAGGTATCAGCTGTCTGGACTGGAGGAATCCTAATTCTCTGGTGTTTTGCCGCTAGATTGCTGGACCATAAAACAACAGCCCAAAGGGGAGTTCAACTGCGATCCCAAACCACCTTAAGCAGAAATATGATGTCTTGGAAACTTTTCCTCTTTACTGTGATCAAAGTAAATTCCACAAGATGAGACTGGAGTGGGAAACATTAAAACTGGGGTGACCCCCTCCAAGGAAAAGGATACCACCTTCTCACAAAGCAGAGGGCAATAACCTAAGGCAGCATGCTTTCTTAAGTGATACCACACTGTCTGTGGGCAACATTCGAACATTCATAGGTTATGGAAATAACGTATACTACATTATGCTATTGAAATAGCAGAAAGCCTATGCAAAGATATTCATGACAGTGTTGTGCCAAATAATGAAAAATTAGAACCAATCTATTGTCTAACAATATGGGATTGGTTAGTGAAACATTCAGGTAGAATTTAGAATGATTATGTGACAATATCTGTTAAAAAATTCATAATTTCATAATTTCAAATTAAAAGTGGAAAAACAGTGACTACAGCAGTGGTTTTCAAGTATGTTAACTGACAATAAGAAAATCATTATGATTTTTATGATCCCAGATACATTTACATACACACACACACACACACAAATAAAACCATATCCACCCTGACTCTGCACTGTGTAGTCTGTTTCTTTACTTTCTATTTAAATTAATTATTTTCATGCTGGCCATTACCCATTAAATAAATTTTCTGATCTACTAATTGGTCATAACTCACTGTTGAAAATCCTTGAGGTTGAGAATAACATATGAATCTATTTTTGTAGACATATACATTTTCATGGGAAAAAAATCATGAAGATCATACATTGAAACATAAACTGTAGTTCTCTCTGTGTGGCAGGGTTACTGATTTTTTCTTTCTTTCATTCCTTTACTGGCACATTTTCCTTCAGGAAGTTATATTTCTTTGGTAATCGAAAATCATCCAAGGAATATTTTAGACTCTTTAAAATCATTTCAATGTCTGACTATATCTTCCTCTACCATTAGTTTTATCTACTGTATTTTCTTCCAGCAACAATAATGACATCTCTATTCTCTTATTTTCTAACTCAGAGTACCTCAAAAAGGGAGACGGAAAAGAAAGGTAGGAAGCAAGGAAAAATCCAAGGATTGAAGAAAAGAGAAAAAGGGAGGAGTGATTCTCCTATAGCTACTCCAAAATTTTTTAAATTTATTTACACAAGGGTGTGTGTGTGTGTGTGTGTGTGTATCTGCAGGCACACATGCATGTGTGTATGAATGTATGTGTGTGAATTTGGGGCCCAGAGCTTATTTTTTTGTTTGCCTGGAGACTTTTTTTTGAGACTAAATAACAAACATCCTGTGTGAGCCATTTATTTCATTAGTGCTGTCAATTTGAGGAAGTTGCATCCCGCTTTTCTGTGCCTCGGTTTCCCTATTTGTAAAATAAAGTTGCTGTGCGAAGATTTCACTTCTAGGTACGTTGGCTCAGGAAGAATCACCTGGATAGCTGATTCTTCACTCGCAGGTATATAATTTTTAGATTATTGATAACTCAAAGTCCATACTTCTTGCCCTATGCTGAATTCCCACATAGGAAGAATGCTACAAACTTTGGCTAAATCAGATCAAATGTCCCGTTTTTATAACAAATATTTGTAACTTTTTTATTTGTTTTCCTATCTTGCATTACCTGACTACTTGAACTGATAAACTTCAGAATTAAAGGGAAACTTACGACAGGGTGGATGTCAATGCCACTCTTCTGACATAGGTATATATTTATCTAAACACTCTATGTCTCCTATAGATACTGGTTTACCTAGTGTTTGGTGTTAAAGACTTATAGCTAATAGAAGGTCATGTAAAGAGCTTTGATAAGCTTTATTTAGTCTTGGAAATACTAAAGATCCTTTCAGAGATGCAACTTCCAGTTAAAAACGTCACTACTGATAATGATAGTAAGTCTTCAATGTGAAGATTCTCTCTAGGAACAGATTACAGAGACTTTCATATATGTATGATTCATGGCCACTTATGAGTTCACAGACCAGTGGTTGAGAAATGGCAGCATATGGGTCAAATTTAACTCCTAGAATCTTTTTTTTTTTTTTTTTTTTTTGGTCTTTGGATGTTAAAATAATTTTAAAAAATTAGTTACAAACACCAAAGATGAGAGTTTCCTTATAATAGACCAGAATTGATGTTCAGCTTTTCTCAAAGAATTCTAACATCTCTCTACACTGGGCCTGCATTCCTGCAAAGTACCTCACTGGACAGGAGTCACCACTGCACTTTATCATGGGTGAACTTCACAGTCTAACGTGTACCTCTTCTCTCAAGAAGGTTTTCTGCTCAGCCTTTCCAGGTCTTTGAAATTGAGACCCCTATTTTAACCAAACATACTATCAAACATACTATCAAACATACTCATGGTGATGAGTTTAAAAAATTTGATATAATTAATTAGCAAATAAATAAAACAAGTAGCAAGAATTAACTAAAAACAAAACATAGGTATTTCATGCAACCTCTTTTTCTAAACAGACTCATTTTCTATCTTATTTTCAAGCCTCATTGGCTTCACCTTGTAGCACTTACATGCATTCTTCCCTCCACTTAATGCTTTGTGCTTCAGGGGTCTATTTTTGTAACATGCAGATAATAATGCCTGCTCAGCCCACCTTTCTGAGTTACTGTGAAGATCCAAGTGTAAAAGTGCTATATAAATGCAGAGTATCACTTTATCCATTATTATTCACACTCGGGTGCTGGTGGGTTCTTATAGGCCCTGCTGCTCTGGCTGGCTTGAAGTTGACGTCTCAGGAGTAACAGACATAGTTAGATGCCTTTAAATCCATTTATTGCTGCACTTGATTCTTTCATCCTGGGGTTGAGGCAGCAGAATCTTTTTCTCTGTCAGCTCAGCACTAAGTCTAACCGAAGAAAATGAAAATTCCCCTCAGTTCCTGTGACAAGAACTGAGGATGAAGATCTACTGTCTCGTCTAACTCTGGGTTTGTTCAACATGGCTCCTCTACCGGCATGCAGAAAGGGAGCAGCATGCCTGGGAGGTTTGTGTTGTCCCCCTTCTCCTGAAAATAGTCCACGGTAGTGCTGTCTTTTGTTTGAATGACACATACCATTTTGTATAACATCTTAAGAGTTTAATGTCAAAAAATAGATGCAAAGCAATCTGTCTACACAAGGAGTTGTAAATCTATCCACCTCTGCATATCCTCTCCTCTCCAAGCTGAGCCTCAGATTCTACACCTCAGTACCCATTTGACATCCCACAAAAGCAGGGTGTTTTATCTATATTTGTTTAACTGATATAATTCCTAGTGCCCAGAATGGTGACTGGCTTATAGTAATTTCTCAGTCATTTTTGGTTTTGTCCTTGAATCAGTGAATGATACTATCAATTAAGTATCTACAACTTAACTTTTCCAGAACAAAACTGCTGATTCCCAACTCCCAAATCCAAATTTGCCGCTCTCTTTATTCTTTCCATCTTCATCAATGGCATCGTCACCCTCCCAGCTACTCAGTTGTTTTGATTCCTCTTTTTCCCTTACTCGCAACTTTCAATCCATCAGCAAGTCCTTCTGGCTCTACCTCTGTGATGTTGCCTGAGTCTGTCTACCTTGCGCTGCCATCCATCACTGCTACCTCAATACAGGTAACTCTCAGCTCTTGGCTGGACAACTCCAACAGCTGCCTTCCCCAGCTTCCTGCCTCCACCCTTTCCTCCTAAGGCCCATTGTCCTTCGAACAGGGAACTTTTAAAAATATAAATATGGTCATATTATCTACTGCTAAGAATTCTCCAGTGACTTCTTGTGATGCTTCGGCTAAGATGCAAATTCCTTATCACGGTCTATTTAGTGCTAACATTTGTGATTCATAAAGCCTGGCAACACTACAGAACCACCTGGAATGATTTAAAACATGCAGAGTTTGAGCCCACAAATTAGATCACTGAATCAGCATCTCTGGGGGAGATCTGGTGGATTGCACTTGGAACATTATCCATTTTTCATCTACATCTTGTATCACTCTCCTCTCCATCAGAAACACTTCAGGCATCCTGGGCTTCTTTGCGCCTTCCAGAAATCATCGAGTTCCTGCCAGTCTCAGGACTTTTGCTTTTGTGGTACTTGCTGTCTGGAATGCCCTTCCTTTTTTCATGGCTGCCTTGAAGACTCCTTCAGGGGTCTTATGAAATACGCCCTCCTGAGTGGGTCTTACTCTAACCTTCGCACTAACCTACCAGCAATTTCTGTCCTTGGGCATGTTCTGTGCCATAATTCCATTATATTTTCTTTCTACCACTTATCACTGTTGGAATCACTCTCCCTATTCATGAGTTTCTATGTCTCTCTCAATAGAAAGTAATACCCACAAAGGTATGGACATTGCCTATCTTCTTCCCTGCTACATCTCCAGATGTGCTCCAGAACTGCACGTAGAAAGCTATTAAGAAATACGTCGGTCTTTGTGTGCTCTGTCATAACTATTCACTTCTGCCCTTGTACTGTGAACATAGCCAAGGATGGGATGCGACAGATGGGCATGGTTGTGTTCTAATAAACCTTCATGTATGGAATGAAATTTGAGTTTAATTTAATTTTCATGTGTTGCAAAATAGTATTTCTCTTTTGATTTTTTTAACCACTTAAAATTGTAAACATCATTATTAGCTCGTGGGTCCATACAGGAGAAAAAAAATGTGGCAGGCTGGATTTGGCCCATGCGCTACAATATGCCAGCTTCTGATTTAGAGCATTTGCATTTGTCTTTTGGTACGAAAAGGCCAGAATTTCTTTGAGGAATACAAAGAGGCTTCCTAAAATACTATTAGTAGTGTTACCACACTATTTCCACCTGGGAATGTCTGTAGGTCTCAAACCAATTCAGAAAACATTTGCCAAGTATATATTATATTAAACAGAACTGGATTAAGTGGCAGGCCAGGGGGCATCTACCCAAGTACAATCTATAACTGAAGCTAAAATATCACCATAATAAATCTGAAACAGCACATCCCTGAACTGTTTTCCATAAGAATATTTTTACATAAATGACAAAATGTATGCTCTTGAAAAATGAAGACCACATCCCTGAATGAATAGTCATTTAAGACAAAATCATAACTTGTACCTACCCACATCCTTATTAAATAAATATTGAGAAATATTTAAAGAATTTTAAAATGTAAGTATTTAAATATTTTAGAAGCTGCAAATTATTTTTCTGCTTCTGGAGTTCACATAACTTCAACTGACCCTAAGCTGAAGACATTATGAAAAGACTCCAAAAAATACAAAGAATAAATACAAGTTCCTCTTTGTTCTCGGGGAGTTTATTCTGGCTGCCTCAACTTTCACCTGGTTAAATATTAATTTTAAATTTTACTTCAGCCTAAAGGCTACTATTTCTAGGAAGATTTCTTGACTTTGCAGACATAGATCTACCAATTGCTCTTGGCTGCCTGTATTTCCTCTTCTTTGCACATATTTATGTATTTATTTTAAAATATACTTGTTACTTATGTATTTATTTATAAATGCAAATATTTATTTATATACTAGATTATTTAATTAACACCTCTTTCTCTCATAACACTGCCAAGCAAACATGCCATAAGGCATGTTTTATGGACCAGGATGAATGTTCTGCCTGGCATGCAGTTGGCACTCAATAAGTAATTATTCAATCAAGGAGTAGGAACTGAAAAAAGGAATGTAGCGGACCTTGATGGAAAGGAAATTTTTCACCTTAACAGCTATGATGACATTTCCTTCCACTTTCTCCACAACTTTTTATAATTCATTGTGCACACATTTGTTATGAATGTGATAATCATTTCTGAGATTCAAACAAACCACCTTTGGGTGAATGGAGAATAAAAACAAGGAAGAGACGAAGGCATGTCTGGAGTGAAAATTCATTAGACACAGAGGTAGGCTTTCCAACCACAGCATTCATTTTAAAGCTCACATGCTGGTTACTGGAGAAGAAAGAAAAAAATCAACCACATGTAGTTAAAAGCATGGGGAAACACAAAGCAAAGCCTTCTTTCAAAACCATAGGAAGCTTGTTTTCAATCCTGATTCTAAAAGATGAACAGCCAACACTCCCCTTTATTATAATCCTCATCCCTGCCCTTACAATTAGGTCCTAGAATGCAGGCTGGTGCTCAGACACAAAATCAAAAGCTATAGCACAAAAGTATTTCCAGATGCACTGCGTATGTTTTCTGTTTCTCTGGCAAGGGGCAAAATGAAGTGGGCTCTCTCACTTGGCTAATTATTCCTGATCAAGATGCTCCCCACTCTTTCCACATAACTGCTATTTCAGCATGAGGAAGACACATAAACTTGAACACTAACTGTATTTAGACACTAAACATGTAGGAATTAGATGACATTTCCTACCAAAAGACAGGTAGTCCAAAAATAGGTTATAAGCCATGTGATCAACAGAATCCAAGCTACTAATTCTAGATTCCTTTGTGATGGTGGTGATGAACATCACAAGTGTAAGATCCTAGTAAGAAGAGATACATATTTTGGAGGAACCGTTAAAAGAGCCTAAGTTCAGAGCCTAGCAAGTGAATAACACTCTCTAGCAGAAGCATAACATAAAGTCAAGAGTTAACAGTCCTTTCAGCAATATCTAAACTCACAATTGCGTGAAATAAATTTCTGAAAAATCAAATGGTCATATTTATCTGAGGATTCAACGTGGGGGTCCCTATAGTTATGAGGTTGTGAAATGGGCATTGCTGTAAAAATATGCTTACTATCTAACTGATTACATAAAATCAATTTCTATTAAAACATCCCTCCCATTTAACACTGGTTTGTATCTCTGCTGTATCTTGCATCCAAATTAAATACGGTACAAAAAAGTTTTAAGGTGAAATTCCAAGTCTTGCAACAAATTCAGGATTTCATGAAGTTAACAAAAGTGATACTGGAGATTTTTTTAAAAATCTGGAGCCATTTATAAATAGGATTTTAACACAAGTAGAGCAGCCAATGATTAAATACATAATAATTGTCAGGAATGATGACATAATTATCATTTCAAAAGAAAATGACTTAAACATAAAAAGACTTAGAGGGCCCCTTGGGAAACCTCAAGAAGTCCTTGAATATTTTTGAAAATAAGAGATTTTGTATCATTTGCTTAGAAAATCAAAAGTGAAGAGTATTTTTTCACACCATCACAAAATTTTCTCACAATAAATACTCTAGGAAAAAATAAATATAACTCAGATCTTTCTTATTTTAGGTATCAGCTTTTAGTTGCCATTTCCATCAACATTTTATAAAATAAAACATATAAAAGACAAAGTTATAAATAAGATAAAATAAAAATTTACATAAATAATATGAATATATAAAAAGAGAATCAATGTAATATGAAAGATAAACATTTTCAAAATATTACCTTCAGCATTCCAGGTCCATTCCCAACTAGTAAATATGTAACATCTATACCCCAGTGAGCTCTACCATTATCCCCAATCTCAAATACTCCATTTAGTGACCCTAACTCCAAATCTTGACATAAACAAGACTCCTTTCCTTTTTCACTCTCTTTCAACTTTTTCAACCACCTTTACAGTGGTTTCATCTTATGTGTGAATCTGTCTTCCCTTCTGTACTTTCAATACTTTTATGACATATGATATTGTGCATTGTGAACAACTTCTTCTGGAGAGATGATCAAATAAAACCGTGACTACAGAATAGTTAAGAACCATGAGAACAATATGAGAACAATAATGCCCCTGGGAACAGTGGAGATAGCTGTGAGCTTGTATAGCCTTTACCACTCACTGTGGTCGATCATTGTGACCTTGGCCAGGTTAATTGATTTTTGAAGCATGTTTCCTCATATCTAAAAACAGAAGTAATAATTTTTACCTAATATTGCTTATGAGAATGAAATGAGATCATTATTCTAAGGTGCTGATGTAGTCTTTCAATCAATGGTAGTTTAGCAGGGATGGTACTGATGTAGTCTTTCAATCAATGGTAGTTTAGCAGGGATGGTAATGATGATGATGAAGGAAATGATGATGATAATACATCAAGCAGTTTCTCACTGCTGTCCTTTTGTTGATGTTATTCCCTCTACCTAAAAATTATTTTAGTTTTCCCATTTTACCTGGTAAAATTTTCATTAGTCTTGAAAGTACAGCTCAGACTTCATCATTTTCAAGACATTTTTCCCTACAGACACCAGACTGAGCTGTGCTCCACATTTTTATCTTTGCATATCTCTCTACAAGAGAAAGTACCACATAACATTGAAGTGATTCATAAATGTTTCCCCAAACAGACTATAAATTTTTTTATGGTTAAGGACTGTGTCTCATTACCTTTTTATCCTCAGTGACTTGCACAGTAGTTGGCACATAGCTGTAGGGGTTCAAGGAATTTGGGGCTGATCAAGGAAAAAATATGACTAAGAGAGGCAGTAACACCCCACAACTTGAATAGAGTTGCATGAGAAGGGAAGTCCCTTAGAGCATAAGACCTTTCAAAGGCTGTCATCCAGAAGGGGAGAGGGTGAGAGAGTATGTAGGGGGGTGGGGAGAAGAGGAGAGGCTTCCATGTCTAGGTGAAAACTCAGCATCAAGGCAGGGAGTTTCTGTGTCAGAGAGCTCCAAAGGATGGTAGCAGCTTGGGGTCTTTTCATTACAAGGCTCTATCTTATCAATGGGTAACATCTGTAGGATAAAGCTTCTGTGAGATACGCAAAGAAGGCAGTCTCCTAGTGGCTCAAATATCTACTTGTATGGGTTATTTTTTAAATAACTGAATGTGTAAAAATTTGAGTTTGTTATGAACAGGCTTTTTAGCTAATGGGTCTTAGTCTGAAGTAAAGAAATAACCTAGAGGTCAATACACAGAAACTATCTTTGGCTCACTTATATAACATTAGTAAGTTCTCAGTAATTACTGAACTTACATACAGTTACTAGCTACAATTTTGCTGTATACTCAGAATTTCCCAAGAGAACATCATATTTTAATTGAGGTCAAATTCAGAGTCCAGAGGTAGAGGTCTTGGCTCATTTGTTTTCTTAAATATGTCCATTAATCTATTTAGCTTTGGAATTCAAGACATTTAAAGACGAAATCTCTGGGAGATGAACATGTCATAACTCCCATTTTTATCTCTACAGTGAGCATAATACTTTAGGTATAATGTATACTCAACAAATATTTGTTATTTAGAATGAATTAATGATTCCAAATTTCCCAAAACATATGTTCTTTAAATAGAATCTATAACAGAAAGCCTTTCTTTAGGCTTTAAAAATACATAGTCTTGAATAGAAAACTCAATTCTATCCCATTTAGAACTATTTCATTGTATTTGTTAAATTAAGATAGGTGGGTATTTTTTAGTTGAAAAATATTGAGTAAAAAATTTTATGCATAAGAAATGCCACCTAATGCAGTCCAGGTGAGGTTATCAGAAGAAATGTAATGCCTGAAGAATCATCTTAAAATGCCTACTCCATTTCTCTAAGCCAGCAAATGATGAGGAGGAGATGGATGGATAGTGGATGGATGGATAGATAGGTGGGTGGGTGGATGGATGAGTAATATTTATTTCACATTTGCTGTGTACTAGGTTTAGTGCTTGGAACTTTACCCACATTATCTCATCTCATTGTCATAACAACACTCCAGGGAAGAGGTCATTATTGTCCCATTTTAAATTTAAGGCTGAGAGAGTTTAAGTTACTTACACAAGGCAACAGAGCTGGTAAATTATACTTACACACAGGTTTTCTGAGTCAGAGTGCGTTTGCTCAGTCAGTAAATAAGTGCTCATACATGCTGAAAAAGAATTTCAGCTTGCACAGGCTCTATTCCATAAAAGAGAACTGCAACATTTCCCATGTTGGTTGCCTTATAAAACTATTCTTATTTTGAAAAGTAGTTTCAAACACACTGAAATACAATAAAATCTATGTGGAATGATAATTAAGTTCTAGGTCAATATATTATAGAGGAAAACAAAAGAAAGCAGTTGGAGATCTCTTACTTAGCTCACTAATTGAATTATACAACACCTATTCACTGTTCAATTAGTGTAATTATGGTCAACATCCGTCTCTGTTGTTAAGATGACAGAAGAATGTGATTCTGCCATTTTTTTGGAATAAGCCCTGTCAGATGGATATTAAATAGGTTTTGGGCATAATGAGTAATTTCCATCCATTCTGCAGTAGTAGTATACAATTAAAATGATTCAAAATATAATAAATTTTTTATAAAGCTCTTTTGAATTTTATTTCTTGTGGCGATTTCTTTATATAATTCTTGTTAGTTGAATATTATATGATTTTATAGCATTTTTATATCTTAACTCAAAAAAATAAAGTCAAGGTATCCTTACTGCTCTAGAATGATCTCAACAACTAAAAACTTGAACATGAACCACATAAAGTAACAAGGATAATTAAGCTGACAACAACAAAAAACCTCCTGAAAATTATTTAAGCAGCTCATTAAATGAAATGTCTAATTTAAGCTCCATATGAAGTAGAATTTAAACTACTCTGTGTGTGTGTGTGTGTGTGTGTATGCATTTCAAGTATAGCCTGAAAAATACTGTAAAAATGCAGGTACTTAACTATTAGATAGCAACAAGAAGTTGACTTCAAACATTTCAAGTACCGGCAGTAGAGCAAACAGTTTAAATTTTTTACAACTCATGCAAACATTTGTTGTTTACATATTTAGAGAGGCCAGGCTCATAAATTAAACTGGAGAGCAAGCTAAGACTTCACAACAAAACACTAGGAATTATACACAGTACCAAGAAAATAAGACACAGATTCAGGAAGAGTCATCTGATTGTGTTACTGTAGTTCAGAGGGCATCCCCTAAAGCAAGACAATGGAGCAAACCCATTGAATACTCTCATCCAATAGAGCGTCTATGAAAATAGTAAGTTGGGATTTCTGGACACATTTAGTTCCAGAAATATTTTCCTTGGTCTGCACAATGTTCTGGTAATTGTAAAATTGGTTATTAATGTTTAAAAAATAAAGGTATTTCAAATAAAGTTCTGAAATTCTAGTTTATCTTGAACACTTCAGCACTGAGCACATAGTCTCTTAAGGCAGTGATGCCCTCAACCTGAATGACTATGTTACTTTAGAAGGATCCTATGCTTTTCTGAGGCCAGGGTCCCTGCTACACCCTGTACTGTGCATGAAATCTATTTCAGTCATTAACCTTATTTGCATGACCCTGGTAGACACAGAAATGGGAGTTTGAGACCATTGGGCTAAGGGAGGAAGAAAATAGGGAAAACTTAACTGCTCCACACAAACCTGAACATAAATTTCCTTAACAAAGACAGAAAATTTGGTTGATACTTTTCTTTCCCTAGAACCCAGCATAGCAACTGGTAAGTCAATTGAAGTTTGTTGAGCAGACAGTGATTTTCCCAAAGGTCATCAGTAAATGTTGAGGTGAAGAGGGAATAGTATTTTAAGAGATTCAAACATAGTAGTTGGATTTTGAGGTCTCCATACATAGTTCCAAATTGATCATTCAATTATCATCTCGCCAAATTAATTGGTTGCTCCATTAAATCAATCACAGCAATCCCATTGTTTGGTGTATCAAAGATACAGACCTAGTATTTTCTTCCTTTAGGACAATAGCTATAATCCATATACATGACTTCCCACCCAGTACTTCTTGAACTAGGAACTACTTACCAAACTTCTCTTAAAGTTAAACAATACTAATATAAAGAAAATAAATTCCTCAAAAGACAAGAGAATGACTCCAGAAAATAAAGAATGCAGAAAGAGAATAATTTTTCTTTAGAATTATATTACTTCTAGAGTGTTACTATGCATATTTTTTTGTACTGTGTGAAAGTGTTTTCTGTATTAACTGAGCAATTTAACTGGCCACCAATTTATCCTAGTAAAATCATGAAAAATCCTAGAAAAAAAATCTACCTCAATGTCTTAACTTTAGACTTATAAACAAATAACTGCTTCATATTGTCAAAAAATTAGAAAATAATGGGTAGATATATGATTTCTTGTTTGTTTTTGGAGGAGCAATATATTTGTGTCAAATTAGATCATGAGTATTAAGAAAATTTGTCAAAATGCATGTACAATAATGAAAATTATATAATGTTGTCCACCAAAGAATAAAAGCATTCACTTGCTTAACTTTCTCCTTTAGAAAAAAATGGTACTTCTGATCAACATGCATTCTACTGTATGCTGTGACACACTCCAGTCCCGATGCCTAGTGAGCTTTTTTTGATCCTGTCTACCTAACACCAACTATTAAAATTAAAAAGGAATTAAGATGAAATGTAAATTTCTTTTTTGACTGATACCAATAAGACATTTAGAAATGCCTTACCAACTATACACACACACACACATATACACATACATACATATATATGTTTGTTGCTATCGGGTATCCTGTAAAAGCAGTCTAAAAGAATCAAAAGCGCAAATGGTTCCTTCAGAAGAAGTGAGTTGCCTGTCATCAGAGAAGTTGAAATGCTCTGAATGACCACAGCCTTCATTCATTCAGCAAGTGTTTCTTGAAGGTCTTTATTTCAGGTCTGGCCTAAAATGCTAGACATGAGAAATACAATTGCGAACAGAAAGGTTTAAAAGAAGATGCTCTAGAACTAACTGGGTGAATGAGCTATGTAAACTACATAGTCTTTTCGAATCCTGAAATAAAATACCAAGTGTGTTGCGTATATATTTTTAAAAAAATGCTCCTGGTCTAAGTTATTTTCAACTTGATATACCTCAAAAAGGACTGCAGTCAATATTAATAATTTGTAAAATTTCTTAATCTGTGAAATGTCTTAAAGTACTGGTAGGGGAAGAAGAAGAATTCAGAGACAATATAACCTCATTACACTGATTTTAATCCATGGGCTTGGATGTTGCAAGATAATCCTACAGATAAGAACCTTGATATTAAGTGATGTAGGAAGCCTTGAAGAAGAGCACTACCTTGCCTTTCACTATATTTACAGCATTTCATGCTTCCAGGGAAGGCATTTTGAGAGTGCTCATTACCTATACAGCTCTTGGAACAGGACCTGGCACATAGTAAGTGCTACATTATTATTAGATTTTTTCTTATTACTATTGCCATAGGCTTTCTGGATCAAATGAAAAAGAAGCAAAGAAAATGAACAAGGTATATATAAAATATAAATTGCAAACCAATGAAAAATACAAAATAAAATTCCTCCCACGTAAAAAAGTATATCCTTTAATATTTGACTACCTTTATTTGACTAAAGTGGCTACTGTTGGTAAGAAACATCTAGATAAGCTAACATCTTCTCCAATATTCATGTACTACAACCACAAATAAGAATAAATATAACCAAAAAATGGAAAGAAATATATCTCTTCCCTCTTGGTTAGTGTGACTTTATTGAAGGGCATTCCACTGTCTCAGGTTTCTTATCTAAACCATATAAATCTGCAAAATTATTAAGAAGGAGCTGATTCATAAAACAAACACTAAGGTTCATTTATCACTTTCAGGATATTCTCCCATTTTTTTTTGATTAATACTTTTATTAGAGGCATTCAATACAGATAATGCAAAATTAAATGGATTTTGCCAGAATACATTATAGCCATTAAAATAAATCAGACTATTAAATGGAGGGAAAAAGTAAAATCTGAAAAAGAAATATAATTCCATATAACTTATGACACAGTCAATTAATCATGTAACTACAATTCCAGACCTTTCCTATAGAAAGAAAGGAATAAGGTCCATTTAATACTTCATCATTATTGTCACATTCTCAAAAAAAAAAAAAAAAAAGACTATGCATGAGCTAAGCACTAGTCTGTATTGGACATGAAGACAAAATTTTCTTTGTTTTTTTTTCCGACTCTTGACTCAACTACCGAAGCACTTGCCAGAGACAATATGAAATAAGTAAGAACCAACCCAAATTTCTGTCTTCCAAAAACTGTTTGAAATAAGCCATTTGGGAAGAGCCCCTGCCTTTTGTCATCCTGTCTTCATTTTTACGTTCTGATTCTGAAAATTTTTCTCTAGTGTTTCATTTCACAAAATTGCCTTCAATTTCCAATTACCTTAATAACAAGATAGACCATTTACTTGGCTTTAATTATTGAACTTCACAAGTTTTTTGGCCTTTAAAATTTCCTCTTAAATAACTTAAATAATAAAAAAAAATGACAAGATGAACATTTTTTACAAGTACAATAGTGCATTCAATATGAATTCATAGAATTATAATTAAGTTCATTTTTACAAAATATCAAGTGTCTGCTATGAAGCCTTTTTAATATTGTCTGTGTTTTATGCCATTTTTGAAATTTATTATTTATTGATTTAATAGAATTTTAGATGTCAGTTATAGTTTAGTGAATTTAAGGGATAATTGAAAAACTTTCTCTGCTATTGCTTAATAGCAAGTTTAATCAATCAAAAAGTTCTACTTCTGACTAAGTAATTAAGTTTTGAGTGGGGCATGGTAAGTATAAATTCATCTCTGCCCTCACAGAATTAAGGATAGTTGAACAGACAGGAGTAACATATAAAAGATGTTTGCAAACTATTAAAATATTCTTAGACTTTTGATGCAGTAGGAATTAAGCAAGAAGTAGGAGGGGGAGGAGGCGGAGGAAGAGTAGGAGAGTTGTATTTTGATGAAGAAGGAGCAGGAGGAGAATCAGAGCAGCTTCAGGATTACCAGAAGATAAAATTTGACCCCTAGAACACATATGGAAGGCAAGAGGTACCATCAGGATAAAGGGCAACTCCTTTAAGTAGGGGGCATTGGATGTGCTGTGAGATAGGGTTAAGCAGATAAAATGGAAATATTCAGATGTTTGTTACTAATTAGATATACCCTGCCTTTCATTGTAAATTGCATCACATAGACACAGGCTTCTGGGAAGCAGCATATTATAATGCTTAAAGAGATGGGCATTATTTTTAGAAATTTGAATTCACTACATGACTATGTCACTTACCATATGTGTTAAATTGGGCAAATGAAAATTCCTTTCAGAATTGCCTTGAAGAACTGATAATTGCCTCCATTTTCCACCCTTTACTTGTATAGCCTAGTGATCTCAACCTTTTCATCAATGAAATTTCCAATGCATTAGTCTCTCTAAAGTCTTTCTTCTTTGACCTCAACTGCTTCAATGATCCTATCCTCCACACTTCTGCCACCTGATCTCATGATTATACTTTTGATCTTATAATTAACAATAAATGTATCCCTTCCTTAATATGTATTTCAAACACTCTCTTCTCCAAAACTTCTCTCTTCTCTTTCCGTTTCAGTTCCTCTAGTATCCTGTCTCCAAATATTCTTCCTCCTCTTAACAAATGGAACTCAGCCAAACTTAAAAGCTTTTGCACAGCAAAGGAAAGCATAAACAAAATGAAAAGACAACCTACGGACTGGAGGAAAATATCTGCAAACACTGTGACCATCAGGGCTTAACTTCCAAAATACACAAACAGCTTATAATAGCTCAATATCAAATAAAATAAACAACCCAATCAAAAAATGGGCAGAAGACCTAAACAGACATTTCTCCAAAGAAGACATACAGATGGCCAACAGGCACATGAAAAGATGGTCAACATTGCTAATCATTAGAGAAATGCAAATCAAAACTACAATGGTCACCTCACATCAGTCAGAATGGCCATCATCAAAACGTCTACAAAAAAATAAATGCTGGAAAGGGTGTGGAGAAAAGGGAACCCTCCTACACTGTTGGTAGGAATGTAAACTGGTGCAGCCACTAAGGAAAACACTATGGAGGTTCCTTAAAAAAAAAACTAAAAATAGAGTTGCCATATTATTCAGCAATCCCATTCCTGGGCATACATCCAGAAAAAATGAAAACTCTAATTAGAAAAAATATATGCACCCCAGTGTTCATAGCAGCAATATTCACAATAGCTAAGACATGGAAGCAACCTAGATGTCCATTGACAGATAAATGAAGATTACACATATATAATCTCTCTCTATATATACACACACGATGGAATATTACTCAGCCATAAAAAGAATGAAATAATGCCATTTGCAGCAATATGGATGAACCTAGATATTATCATTCTAAGTGAAATAAGTCAGAGAAAGACAAATATCATATGACTCACTTATATGTGGAATCTAAAAAAAATGATACAATGAACTTATTTATAAAATAGAAAGAGACTCATAGATATAGAAAACTTACAGTTACTAAAGAGGAAAGTGGAAGGAGAGGGATAAATTATGAGTTTGGGATTAACAGATACACACTACTATAAATAAAATAAACAAGAATTTCCTGTATAGCACATGGAACTATATTCAGTATCTTGTAATAACATATAATGAAAAAGAATCTGAAAAAAGAGTCTGTCTGTCTATCTGTCTATCTCTATCTATCTATCTATCTATCTATCTATCTATCTATCTATCTATCTATCTATCTATCTATCTCAATCACTTTGCTGCACACCTGAAACGCAACACTGTAAATCAACTATATTTCAATTTAAAACATTCTTCCTTCTCACTGTGACTTCCAATTTATTGGCCTTTTCATCTTTCCATTTCCATCACCTCCGTTATGTCCTCACTTTTATTCTTATCCAGCTCAAATTACGTGGTCAATCACTGTAATCACTCCCTTGGAAAGATTTTCAACTGACTTGGTCTCTCTCCTTCCATCATCTTGTCTGTTAAGATACCAGATTTGACTAAACCCAAGCCTTTGACTACTCAGGGCCTTTATCTAAGCAGCTGAATACTCCTGAAGAAAAATGTACAGCCAAGCTGACAGGTTTTGCTTTAAATTCTTGACAGAAATCTCAAGTGGGCTCTTAGAGCTTGCCTAGCATTAAGTACATTTCCCTAGTCAATTCACTTTCCCATTCAACATATCTCCTGTTAGAAACATTGTATTCTCTCCTCAAATTCATATCTTCCACCTACTTGCTTCTCAGCTGAAGATACTGTTTAAACTTTTCCATAAGAACATGTAAGATGGGAATAATACTTCCATGCACTCTCACTATCAATACCTGTATTGGTATCCATACATTTTGCCTTCTCTTTCTCCCTTGCTAGGATGGAAGCACCAGTCTAAGGCTAACCTTACACATGTTCTATGGATTTCCTGTTCTCATTCCCATGAAAGGATCCAGCTCCTGAAATCTCCCTCCCTCCTTCCTGCAGCATCAAATTATGACTTCTATAGCAGAGATCAGGAAACTATGACCCAAGGGGCCACATGTGGCTGGACAGCTAAGTTAAGAATGTTTCTAGTATTTTTTAATGGTTGGAAAAAATTGAAGAATAGTTTATGACACATAAAATTACATTAAATTCAAAGACTTGTTTCCATAAAGAAAGCTTAATGGAAAAACAGCCTTGCTTATTTGTTTACATATAGTCCATGGTTGCTTTCACACTACAATAGCAGAGTTGAGTACCTGCAACAGAGATGTCTCGCTGGCAAAGCTAAAAACATTTATTACCTGGCCCTTTATAGCAAAAATTTTATGAACTCGGTTCTACAAAATCATTTTCAATAACATTTTTAAATGCTGCAATCATTCGCTTGTTAAAAACAAAGACCATCCCTTGGCTCCATGTCTCCCCCAAGCTACAACACCACTTCACTGTTTTCCTTTGCAGCAATAATCATCACAATAATTATCAGTTCCATTTCAACTCAATTTCTCCTGTCTGCTTTCAGCTCACTCCGGTAGGTTTCTGCACGTACTAGCACTGAAACTGCTCTTTCATACTGCAAGTGGGGAACCAATGGCTACTTCATCCTACTCCTACTCTGCCTCTTAGCAACATATGACAGTAATCATTCTCTCTACTTGCATTTGGGTCCCACACTCTCTTGATTAATCTCCTTCTTATCTGTCTGACCCTTCTTTGTTTCTTTGGCTGAATATTCTCATTTTCCCAATTAGGAATTAGAAATTAGAGAGCTCACGGGCTTAGTCTCCTGACCTCTTATCTTTTATTCCTCTCCTTGCTGGGTGATCTCATCTAGAACCATGGTTTTAGGTAACATTAATAAACTGATACTCTTAAATGTATAAGTCTACCCCAGACCATTCCTTCAAGAATTATAACAGATATATCAAAGTTTATATGCCTAAAAACACACTCTTGATTTCCCCCCAAAATCTGCATCTTCTTTTGTATCTTTCCCATCTCAGTTAAAAGCAACTTCTGTTTTCCAAATGCTTAAGCCAAAAATCTTTGTTGTCATCTTTAATTTCTCGCTACTTCTGATATTCAAATCCTACTGGCTCTTTGGTTTATCTTTATCTGTAACACATTCAAATACTATTAGTTCCAACTTTAAGACAGACCAAAAATTCAACCACCTTCACTGCCTCCATTCCTATGACCCTGCTCCATACCATCATCTTACACCTTGACTACAGCAATAACCTCCTGTTTGATCTCCCTACTTCTACCCCTATTCCCTCAAGTAATACTTTTCAACTGAATACCAAACCAGACAATTTACTTTGAAGTGGCTCCCCCTGCAAAATAATTGAAATCAAAACATTGAACGATGGCCTGGGTGGCCTGATTATTTTGCCCCTGTTTATTCTGTAACTTAATCTCATCCCACACTCCGCCTCTTTCTCTGCTTCATCATGTTGGTCTGATTTCTGTTGTGCACAACCTGTAAGCTCAGTTTCTGCTACTGCTCACTCTATTTAAATGCTTCCCTTCTCTCTGTTCATCACATGCTGTCACTTAACCTTCAGATTCCAGATCTAATATCTCCTGTCCAGACAGTCTTTTCTGGGCACCCTGGCCATCTCTATGCCCTGTCTCATTCACCTACCTATAAAGCTCCTACCTACTTCCCTCATTTCCTTTATAGCCCTTATCTACACCGTGTGTTTTTATTACCCTACTAGACTATTAACTCCATAAGACAATGTCCCTTACCCTGTCTTAATTACCACTGTATCCAACTAAGATCTGAAAGAATTGCCATCATGAACATCTGCTGATTTACCATATGAATTAATAAATAAATCAATTTTAAAAATCTATATAAAATGCTTAATATATTTCCTGGCAAAGTAAAATGCTAAACAAATGGAGGCTGTTTATAAAAACAAAAATAATAAATATATAAAGGAAAAAAATAATGGAAAATATAAATATTATTTTAATTTAAAGACAGCAAGGCATAAAAGAGTAATACACCCAACATTATAAACATCAATGCTACAGAATAAATCTATAAAAACACTTAAATTTCAGATAGAGATTTCTATAATGGGTTTGCAGCGCTAATACAGTATTTTATTTTCTGAGGAAATATTATATCTTTATTCAAATATTCAAACACACACACAAAAAGTGACGGGATATCCTACTGAAATCAGCACTGGCAGCCATGGAAAAAGAGAATTGAACATTCTTTTTTTTTTTTTTTTGACGAAAGAAAATGAAGTTGCTGCTCTTCCATGCCTCTCTAAGCTTAAGTTTCAATTTGTGTTAAGTCTGGTCTCTTCCAAGTTCTGAATAGAACGTTAAATTAAGTACTGCACAAGCAGTGTGACTAATATTCTTTTCTCATTCTTCTAGACCTTTTACTCTGCCCTGGGTAACACCTTTTACAAAGCTTACTTTGATCTCTTTTCCTTGGTTCAGGTGATATATGGGATATTTTCAACAAAATTTATGTGTGTGGTTGCAAGTGTTGAATTTATATTCGAGTTGCAAAAGCTTCTTATTAGAAAAAATAGTTATATATAAACACTGAACATCTAATTCCTTTGAAATGGTAAAGTTTCTGCAATTTGATACAGTTTATTTTGTTTGTTTCACTATAGTGCAACTCATTAACAGGGCTGAGTGTCTATAATGTTGAAAGCAATGTGTTGGCCACTTTAGAAGATACCAAATGAGCCAGGTGTGGAAAATGGGTTCTATCTCCTGGGCCACTCCAGTTGAAAGATTACAGTAGCCTGATGGGCTATCTTGAGAAGGATTGTGAGGTTATGATTGGAATTATGGGAAACAGTGATATGATCCATGAACGATACCAGGCTTAACTGGCAAAGGGGACTCACTGCACAAATAGTGAGTGTTTGCTATGTTGGAATTTGATAGTCATTGCTCTTTGATAATTACAGTCCACTAAGTAAGAAAAAATTAAACCATATGGTTATATGGCAGGAAGTCAAATTAACAGTTCAATGCAGAAATAACTGTTGTTCTCTTCTTTACTAGAATAGACTTAGGAGAAGAAAAAAAAATGTGGACATTTTATTTTCTCTACTTATAGGGAAGGTAACCAGGTTACACTACTTTTGTGAACGTGGGAATCCTTGAGCCCCAGGGGAAAGTTGCCTTTTGTTTGTTTCTTAGTTATGTAGGCTTAGGCTGCTCTGAGCAGTCTCCCTCTCAATGACAGATCTTTAACTAGTGCATTCAAGCAAGCTTATGGAAGAAAAATATAGGGATGGAAACTGATAGCTGAGAGGAAGAATAGACTGACCAAGTTTTAGATTTTCTGATCCCCAGCACACAGAGGAGTGAGGAATTCTGCAGAGGCCAAAATCTTCAATCTCCTCCTAAAATTTGCCTCTGTGGTATACAGAATCCCAAAACAGGCATGCATGGGGAAGGTATAAAACCATGGAAAATCACCCATACTGATGTTCCATTGAAAAGGGTGAATAGTATCTGGGATCAAAACACAATGTTATTGTGAATAATAAAGATGTGTGGTATATTTTGCACTGAAATATAATTTGGTAGAAAAAGATGTGGAAAAAGTAGAAGCACAAAATTAAATAATATAGTGATTCAAGAAAAGTAGGACTTTTAAAGCCTAATTTCATAGAGACTTTTATGCACTAAAATTCCTTAAGGAATTGATTAAGAACTTCGGAAAACCAACTTCTATTTAGATCTTGGAGTCTAGGAAGCTGTCTGTCTTCCTCCCCTGTTTTTTTGTTTGTTTTTGTTGTTGTTGTTGTTGTTGTTGTTGTTATATTCTTCAGACAACATTTCCTATTTCTTGTATTTAGGAATACATTATATTTTGATCTCTGTTTCTGGCCTACTTCACCTTGTGAGGATTTTATAACTGAGTTCATTTTCTTAACTATTTTGTTTGACCTAACATAACCCAACACTCTTGATTATTTGGCTCCAGCATACCTTCACATATGCTAGATCAGCTAAGGAGGTTCATGAACTGAATCAAAGAATCTGGTTCTGCTTCTTCACTAAAAGATTAATTATTAAAAGATTAATAGTTTTTTGAGCTATTGTAATTAAAAGTTTTTATTCACTCATTCATTCACCCATCCATTCATTCAATTTACATACTGAAAAATATGCTGAATGTGTTTTATGTGTCAGACATTCTTTGAGGTGCTCAGAATACAGCAGTGAGCTGGATGGACCAAAGTCCCTGCTGTCAAGGAGGGAGCTTATCTGCTAGAGAGGGGAAACTCAGAGTGACTGTAAACATAAAAGTCTCTCCTCAAATACTGAGAGTAAAAAAAAAAAAAATACCAAAGTGGCATTTCCATGTTACAAGAATGCTAATATCAAACAAGGTTGTGTTTTTTGGGTTTTTTGTTTGTTTGTTTGTTTGTTTGTTTTGAGGACGGCCAAGAAATTGTGAATTTTTTTGTCTCTTGAACACATTTCTTTTGTGATAAAGTATTTTTTACCACAGTTCCAAAAAATAAAACTTTTATTTAACAGTTTAGTACACTACCAAAATTTAGCCCCAAACATGGCTGATTTTAAAATGATTTTCTAAGGTGAATGAACATGTGAAAAACGGAACAGAAGTTTCATCCATTCTACCAGCCATCAACCCTGATTCTGGCTGTCTGCCTTGTGCTGCTTTCTAAACATAGGCAGCTGGTGCATTCTAAAACACTGGAAATGATAAATGGGGTAGAGATTGCTTAAGGTCTTTGTAAAGTTTAATGAAAGATTTATCTCTTGAGGGTAATGTTCCTCTTTCTTTTACTGAAATGAGAGTTTGATAACCTCTCATTGTGCTTTTGATAAATTATACCTCACAGTCATAACAAAAATGACTAAGTGGAAAAAATGTTAAAAATAGCTAAGCAAGGTCTAGTTATTACCAAATGGTTTAATATTTAGTATCTACAAAACTAAGTTTGGCATTTGAAGTATTTTAATTATCAAGCTGAGAAAAACTATGATACGGTAATTCAACAACAATTACTGAAAGACCGTTTAATGTTTCTCTATTCCAATAATAGCCATAGGGATGGTAGATTATGACTTAGAATTTATAGTCAAGTTCAGGCATTCTTATCTACAATCAAAAGGATGTTTTCTTGTCAGACTTTGCCATTACTGTTGTTTAAGCCATTAATATTTAACTTCAAATTTAATAGGTTTGAATGGGCTTATATTCTTATATATCCACATACATGAAAACTGAAAAGACAAGTATACAGCCCTATAAAAATAAAAGAAACACAAACACCTTGGATATTTTATTTAACTCCAAAAAGCTGAATATTTTTCTAATATCCTGAATATTTGTCCCACATTCTAGAAATTTAGATTTCAGACCTGAGAGGTATGGTTAGAAAAAGGAGATATTTCTCAAGATGTCTATAGATATTAAAAAATACGTAGTAAGTATTTAACACAGTTCTCAAACCATGGGTTAGAAATGGAGCTGTCTGCTAGGCAAGGAGAAGCATTTCTTTGGCGTCTATGTGAAGGTGAGCGTTTTCTCCAGCTGATCTTCCAGAGATGGTTAGATTTAGGTGGGACTTCCTTTCCTCCAAGGAATTCTATTAAGAACAGCACAAGCAGTTACTGCTGTTCACATTTCTAAACATTTCAAGTGATTATTATGAAGTAAATCCATACTGAGGTTAAAAATCAAATAACATATAAACATACAAAGTAAAAAAGGAAATGCCTCCAATCCTCCACTACATCCCATCCCCACTTGTTTCCCAAAGCTCAGCTTCTCCATAGTCACACAGACACACCTCCACTCCTATTCCTCCAGAACAACATATGCTACATGCAAAAAACTCTATCTATACTGTGCATATAAGATATTGAAATGAAAATATAAATACTTACAGATAATTAAACACATGTTCACGCCAATGATAACACTGTTATGTATACTTATTTAATTGTATAATTATATAATTAAACCTACATAAGTGTATTTGTATATATTATATAAAATATAAATAAAATTATGTAATTTGTGATAAAATTATACTGTATATATATACAATTATAATTTATAAAATAATATAATTATATAGTTTAGTAACCAATTTTTACTATAATAAAGTGTTAGTAAACTATACATTCTATACATTTCTATAGTATACATATAAAATGGGTCCCATCATACACACTCAATTTCATCTTGTTATTATGTATTCATTATCTTTATTTTTCTTATCATTTCCCTTCTGGAACTCTCTCACTGTACCTCATTGTGTTTCCTCACCTGGTTGCACCATAGCCTGTGATCAACTTTGCATGGTTTAACACTTATATGGCAACCAATTTCTCACCATTTCTGATTCCTTCCATCCAAGCTATTGTTCAAGTGTGTGCACATATGTCAGGGAAGACACTGTGTATATCTTCTGGCTGCTAGTGAGTGATTTTTGTGCTTCCAGTGTTTGTAAGGCTATATGGGAGGTAAAACTCTTAGGGGTAAGTTGAAAGCAATCTTTTCCTTTTCTGTGTGTTCCCAACATATTGCTAATCCTGCTAAAGGAAAAAAGCAATCTGATTATACAACTCTGGACAAACAGCATGCTTTAACACAACAGAGATACATTTCTCTGAAATGATCCACAAATTCTATCCAGTTGTTCAGTCTTTTCACATGGAATCTCACCTTCTATCATTCAAACCCAACTCAATATAAACGAGACGCTTTAGTGAAAACAAGTTTCAAGTACCTTATTGAAAGCAAGTTTTGCATTTACTTCTTTGAGTCAGGGATGATCCCCAGATGGAGTTACTCTCAGATGCTATTTGATTATTCCTTATGAAGCATTTAAGAGCAATTTTAAAAGATAAATGCAATCTTTTGTGGCTGAATCATTGCCTCCTTTCATAGTCTAGCTAATCTGAACAATTTTGCAATTAGCAAAGGCTCTCCCCTTTCATGAGAAGCAGAGGTGCTCTGTGCCTAGAGAGGGAAGAAAAGAGAAACCCCTATCCTCGATAGCTGTTAAAACAGCACAGCTGAGAGTGCACTGCTGAAGCGGACTATTCATTTCAACCAATTCTCTACAGGAATTAAACCAGGACAGCTGGCTTGATTGATGATAAAAGAGCAAACTTCAAAAAGAATTATGTTTTCTGACAAACAGCAGTTACTTGGTATTGGTTCTAGAGTAATAAGTGGGATAGCTGGGCTCATTATTTATTATCCTTTCCTTGCAATAATGTGGACAAAGGAATGTACAAAATAATCATTTTCTTAGTTATAATATTGCTGATGGGCTCTTTTTAAAGGGCAAAATGCTGTCTTGCTGTACCCACAGTGAAGAACTCGGGCCTGGATTAAGGCCTTTTCCTGAGCGTCGTATGAGACAGCTTTGTAAGTGACTTGTATTGAAAGATTTAAGTACTGAAGCATTCTCAGAGGTTATGTCAGATGACTAAAGCCACTAAGGTGGAAGGGTTTAATCCTTCATATGTAAACAATGCACACTCACACACATTAAAACGGGGCTGCAATAAGAATAATAAGGAGACATTTCTTCGGGGAATTCAAACTAGGCAACAAGCCTGCACTAGCTCTTTAGCAAGCATTCTAATATGGCCAAGGTTGCCAAGAGGGAATATAAATAAATGCTTGATTTAAAAGAGCCCTTTTTTTCTGTGCTTCTGGGAAACAACTAGATGTATTGAGACTCTGCCTGGAAGGCAGAGGATGGCAAAGAATGGAAAGTCAGTTAGTCTAGTTAAGGACTTTCAGCTCATACTTATACTTAACTTTTAACCAATATTTAACAATTTCATTGAATGCACAGTTTATCCTTAGAAGTACCCACTGTGTTTGGACAATAAGTTCCAAAGTTGTTAAAGACATAGCCCCTCCCTTCTCTCTTTCTCCCTCCATCAGACCTTTCTCGTTCCCTCTCTCTCCATTTCAATAATCTGAACTCAACACTGACTGAAGTTACAGTGCTAGATAACTATCCTTCTCAGAATGTAAAATGAAACAGTTACTGTTATTTCTTAAAATTGTTGGGAATGGGACTTAGAACACTGGTACAGAGACCAGGAATGGGCAGACTAAGGCCCACAGGCCAAACTGAGGCTACCACTTGCTTTGTGTGTACCAAAAGTAAAGAATGACTTTTACATTTTTACATGGTTAGAAAGGAATCAAAAGGAGAATGAGATTTCATGACATGTGAAAATTACATGAAATTCAGATTTCAGTGTCCACAAGTTCTATTGGAACAGGGCTGCAACCATCATTTACACGCAGAGTTGACTAGTTGTGACAGAGGACATATGGCCCACAAACCCTAAAATGTTTTTTATCTCTTCCTTTTTAGGTAAAGTTTGCTGCACCTTGACACAAATAATGCTTAAATGATGGTGGTTGTTGCTAGAGTATCAAAAGAGCTGAGTGAGGACTGAAACAACAGGTCCCCAAAACAGCCATCTCCAAGGCTCAGGCAGAGAATGTAAATAAGTGGAGTGAATCAGGTCAGGGAGGGAAAGAGGGGTCTTGGGGCATGGCTACCTGCCTCAGTGTGCACATGGGGCAGCTGCTACTCAGCCCCAGCAGCTACTGGGGCAAATACATCCTCAGGACTGCCTGAGATGTGATGCTGGAAATTGTATTTTCATGTGAAAGCTGTTGGTAACCATTTACACTGTTAAAAATTGCTATTCAACAAAGAATGGAAGGCACAAAATATGTCCATGTGCCAAATGCAACCTAAAAGTTAAAAAAAAATGCAAGGTTTGATATGAAGTATAAACAACAGCCCCAAGTTGACAAGATTATCATTTCTCTTAGAAATACCTTCTGAGGTCAGCATAACTTTGGTTATGTGATGAGATTTAGATCTTCTTTTTTCCTTTTTTTTTTTTTTTAAGTTCTGAAGAGGCATTTTTGCTTTAGAAATGTACAGATGGGGGCCACACAGTTTGTTTTTCCTTTTCAGCTTTTTGAAATTTCTGCCATCCCTCTCTCATTTCCTTCCCTAAGACTGCAAGTTCTCTGAGTATAGATATATTATTTGCTGAATTCCACAATACTTAGTGTTCAGCAAATGAAGTGACTATAGATGTCTCCTGAGCAAAATTTATAAGTAAATAGCAATAACTAATGCTTTGCTCCATTTATCAAAGTCTCCAATATACAAAAGTATCAGGACTGACATACAAAAACAGTGACCATTATACTGAAGAGTTCTGATACAAATAGGCATTTTTTGGATAACTACAGCAAAACGCAGTATCTCTATGTCACTTCTTATAAACAGTATAGAGAATATATGTGGAATACCTACTGGGTTTATTTTTCCCCAGTGTCTAGCCTGGTAGAATATCTACGTACTGTAGATATATAAATGTCAAACACTCACCGAGAAACAGCATGGTTCATGGAAACATTAGTAAGAGATATGTTTTTGTACTTCAACTTTTTATTGTAATTCACTATACAACACTATACAACACAGCTCTTCAGATTGCCATGGAAAAAGTCATATTTTTCTCTAGAAATAGAGGTTGGAAGTGATACATTTGTAATCATCTGTGTACATAAAGCTACTTATTCACCATGGGCATAAAATATGTGTGCACCCTTGTTTATTAAGCTTTCAAAGCCTACAGAAATCATTATGAAAGCTATTAGCATACAGGGGAGCAATGTGATCACGGCAAGGATATGGAATCATTACCGTTCTCCACTGCTTTTTTCCTTTCCCACAAAGTCTTTGATCTTGGGTAAGGTTTTCTATCCCTGGTGAGATTTCTCTCAAGTGCTTCAAGAAATATTTGTTAGACTATTCTAATATTTTATTAAATTAGACTATAGCCTTTGCTTTTAAATGTGTAAAGCATTTTGAATTTACAGATATGTACTTATAATCCTTACATACAGAAAGGGATAAATACAAACAAAAATATATTTAGAGGTATATGGAAATAAATTTACTGCAAGAGAATTAGGAATTTGACACATTCCAAAATTTCCAAATACTATTGTGGAATGAATCCTTATTATACAAAGGGTACACATCAGGCTATTTCTAAATGAACTGCATGTCTAAAAAGTTGTAATAATATCCATTGTCAGAAACAAATGTTGAATGGCATTTTTGTTAATATCTTAATTTATCCTGTAATTATATTCCTTCAAAATGTGTGTTGAAATGCTTTATAAATACTAACATTTACAGGGCAGCTTTATGTGGGTATTAGAAAGCATCTCTGCAATGTAATTTCTCAGAACTCGGCAAGAAGCTAAAATTGTGTCTTCATAATGATATTCTGCATCTGCATAGAATCCTTGCATAAGGATCTCAGAGAGCTTTACTTAATATTAAGTGATTAAATCATACAGTACCCTTGAGTGACAAGTTTAATTATACCCATTTCCAAAAAAGAAAGTACACTGAAAAACTATTAATCTACAAACCCAAGGTTATCCAGATAATCAAGACCAGAAGGTCATTTTGCTAGGATAGCCATGCCTCCCCCAGAGGGTAGCTCCCATATGGAAGTGAATTGTCAGACTTGGGGTTCTGCCAGTTTCTTCAGGACACGTACAAAATTGAATGTCACCATAAGCAGTTCAGGCATCACATCCCAGGAAGGTTATTAATGACCCATCACCTATGATTCAACAACTCTTGCATAGTTTGTTACACAGTTTTTTTTAAAAGAAAAAATAATATCAAGCTAATACTCTCTATTTTAAAAAAAAAACCCACTACAAATCATGAAAAGCTTGTGTGTATTTGAGAAATGTTTAATATACTCCTGTATGCACATTTTATAATAAAATGCACACAAACATTCACAAACACTATCTCACAGATGTCTTGTTTTTTCTTTTTTTAACTAGTCCTGTTAGTTTTATCCCCCATAACTAAGACTCTTACCTAGATTTTTCTCCTGCTTTTTACTATCTGCTTCACTCCCTGACATGAGAAGACATTGCATGTAGGCATGGGGACCATCTTGCAGCCGTAAGTAAACAGGTATGAGAATCAAGGACCAATATGCCAAAAAATAGGGAAGCTGAAAGTAACCAATGGCCTGAATCTTGATGACATTACTGAGCTACCAGACCATCCTTAGGACCTCCCAGCTTCTTAGAAAGTAAACCACCAGCAGCCTCATGTTTCAGTTGTCTTTTTTGGTAATCTGCAGCCAGAAACTTTCCCAACCAATAACATTTTATCCTGTTGTTCTCTTTCATTATCTTCATAACATTTCTCCCCATATGAGAGTATCTTATTCATAAATATGCTCACTGGTTTTATTCTCTCTCTTCCAGCACTGAAAGAGTAGCTGCACAAAAGAAGGAATTGTTTCTGCCTGTTAATGGCTGTATCTGTAAAATGTATGTTCTTTGGCACATTGAAAGTTGTAATAAATAATTTTGAAGAATGAATACTTTTGTGAGTGAATGAACATGTTAAATGTCTTAAATATATGTCAAGTTGCTGAAATTTTAGTTCGCATAACTGGCTATCAGATTTCTACAAATTTAACTCACTTTCTTAATATCTATAAGGAAAATACACTTATTTAATAAATCTGTAAAAAACTGACATGCAGCATTTTCACTGCCTCTGCCTTAATTTCAGTGTTCATCAAGATGAGCTTGGTTCCGAGAGCAATGACAAAAACTACAGACGGTAAAGCAATTGCTTCTGCTAGCGTGCGGGGCCACTGCTGAGATGACAACACTATAAGGAAGAAGCCGGAAGTAACAAACCCCTCTTAACCTCCTCCCGCCTTCAGTCTCCCTTGCTCTCCAGGCAAACCTAACAGGGAACTAGAAAAACCTGTGTCTCATGGAATTGTGTCTACTCATCCCATCATAATTCATTACAGGGTGATTTTTTCCCTGTAATACAGATCTGAGTAGGTCAGTCTTCTGCTTACTATCTTTCAGAGGTTTTCTGTCTCCTTCCAATAGCTTTCAGGACACTTAGTGTCATAGACATGACCCTTTATAACATGGCTCCTGGCTTCCTCCTCTCCCCTTATCTCTTAGTACCCTCCTAGGTTCTAAACTTAAGAAGAGTTTGTATCTGTTTTCCGAAGAGGCAAGTTTTCTCAAACCATTGTGTCTTTGTATAGTTAGTGGCTTCAAAAAATCTGTCCCTCCATTCCTCTTCTCCACTTGAGTAATTCTTACCCATGTTTGGGCAAGTCTTTGAACTTCTTTAAGTCTCACTTTCTAAATTTGCCAAATGGGAATGTTAACAGATTCCATTACATAAGATTGTTAGTAAATTAAATAATACATGTCAACTATTAGTACTTACCAATACATAGTTCACACTGATCAACTATTTGTTCTCACTATAATCATTGATTTTATAAATCCACCAAAATACCCCTTTCTCTCACAAACCCAGTCTGATACCCATGTGTGCATTTCCTCTGTGATCCCAAAGCATCCCTACCATAACAATAGGCCTTATCACACTGTATCAGAGTCCCTGCTTTATCCTCCTCTCTTTCCCAGTAAACTATAAAATTACTGAAGGCAAGGACAATGCCTTTTATATCTTTAAATTTTGTGCTTATTTAGCACAGTGTACAACAGAGAGTAAGTTTTCAATGAGTATTAGTTCAATGAGAAACCAGTTTTCTTTTTACACAAAGTTATTTAACACCAGTTTTAACGACTACTTTGCATAAAGACAACATTAACACACACACACACACAGACACACACACACAGAGGAGGCAGATTAATTGATATTTAGACAACCGCCACAGTGACTTATTTCACCAGGAAGATTCTAGCCATCCTGCAGACTTACTAACCACAAATTATCTATTAAACTTGTCAAAGCAAAGTCCTCATATTTAAAATATTTAGGAGAAGGTGAAAATTATTCATATGAGCTGTGGAGCTGTGTCTTAGCCTAAGTTCCATCACTAGTTCCTTCAAAGCAGAACCAGAGACAAGGGCTTGTGTAAAGGGTACTTGTATGGGGAAGTGACTGTAAGGAACAGGATTGGCGAGATGGAAAAAGTGAAGTTGCGGAAGTGTGGAACTCAATATAGGATGGCATGCACCAGCTGTTGTGGACATCTGGGGCTCATTTACACTGGGGACCCCAAAAGAGTCATATGAAAGGAACCTCAGAATTGTCCACCTAAAGGACAAAACACTGTAGCATTGATCCACTGGCTTCCATCCCCCACTGGCCAAGGGCAGACTCATGGACTAGTGATCTCTCACTGCCTGATTTTATATTCTTCAGAATGTCTCAGTGGTTTTTTAAAGTACCCTGGTAAGAAGCGACACAAAACTCCTAAGGTGGTAAGCAAGAGATGCTAAGTACAGCAAGGAGTGGTGCTGTCAGGTTACACCTGTGTGCAACTGGCTGCCATAGCAACTGCTACAGTTTAAAAAAAGTCTGAGAGAATACCACCTGGATCTTAATCAAGGTGAAATATAAGTCTTTTAAAATTTGTTACATTCACTAACTGCTTAAAATACAGCATTTAAAGAACTTATAAATAACTTCTTTTCATGTAGCAATCTAGAAACATTTGATTATTTAATTTTCTCCTCATTTCTAATTGGATGGTATCCAAACAATATAAGGAGAAGTACAAAAGCATTTTGAGAAATTTTTGATAGATGGAAAGTCTTCATGGGGGAATATGAAGCATTATTCTAAATGATGTTCCATTTTTAAACTGAGAATTGAAATGTCTCAGATTTTTTTTTTAAAGCCAAGTGACTCCTAGTGGCAGAAGTTCAGTTGAATATTCTATAACTGCCATTAGCACAGAAATGAAAGACTGAGAGTAGGCCAAGAGATGGGATCAGGGCAGGGAATAAAAGTACCTTCAAATATATTAGAAAATGTTCTTCTTCAGTTGTGTGATGGGTTTAGAGGTATGAACTTTTGTTTCATAACATAATTATATTATATACATTTTGAGTCTGACTAAAATATTATGTAGTAAATTGTAAAATAAACAAAGATTATCTTATTAGACTTGAAGAAAATATTCCAACCATATACCTTTACAAGAGACACACATTAAACATAAGTATACAAAAGATCTATATGTTAAGAATTATAAAACACTAATAAAGGAAATTGAAGATGATACAAAGAACTGGAAAGATATCTCCTGCTCTTGAATTGGAAGAATTAACATGGTTAAAATGGCCAATTTGCATGAAACAATCACAGATTTAATGAGATCCCTATCAAATTACCCATGATATTTTTCACAGAACTAGATCAAATAATTCTAAAATGTGTGTGGAACCACAAAAGACTCAGAATTTTCAAAGAAATTCTGAGGAAAAACAACAAAGCTTGAGGCATAACTCTTTCAGGCTTTAGATAATGCTACAAAGCTACAGTAATCAAAACAGCATGGTATTGGCACAAAAACAGACATATAGATCAATGAAACAGAATAGAGAGCCCAGAAATAAACCCACAAACCTACAGTCAGTTAATCTACAACAGAGGAGACAAGAATATACAATGGAGAAAAGACAGTCTCTGGCAAGTGGTATTGGGAAAGCTGTACAGCCACATATAAATCAATGAAGTTAGAACACTCCCTCATTCCATACACAAAAAATAAACTCAAAATGGCTTAAAAACTTAAGCAGAAGGTAAGATACCATAATACTCCTAGAAGAGAACATAAGCAAAACATTCTGACATAAGTCACAGTAATATTTTCTTAGTTCAGTCTCCCAAGGCAAAAGAAATAGAAGCAAAAATAAACTAATGGAAACTAATCAAGCTTATAAGCTTTTGCACAGTAAAGAAAACCATAAAAAAAAATGAAAAGACAATCTATGGAATGGGAGAAAACATTTACAAACAATGAGGCCAACAAGGGCTTAATATCCAAAATATAAAAACAGTTCATACATCTCAATTCAAATAAAACAAACAACCCAATTTTTAAAAATGGGCAAAAGACTAAATAGGAGACATACATCAACAGGCACATGAAAAGATGCTCAACATCACTAATCATTAGAGAAATGCAAATCAAAAGTACAGTGAGGTACCTATCACCTCAAACCTATCAGAATGGCCATAATTAAAATGTCTACAAATAATAAATGCTTGAGAGGGTGCAGAGAAAAGGAAACACACCTACAGTGTTCGTGGGAATGTAAATTGGTGCAGACATTATGGAGAATAGTATGGAGGTTCCTTAAAAAACTAAAAACAGAGTTACCATATGATTCAGCAATCCTACTCCTGGGCATATATCCAGAGAAGATGAAAATTCTAATTAGAAATGATACACGCATGCCAATGTTCACAGCAGCAGTATTCACATAGCCAAGATGTGGAAGCAACCTAAAGGTCCAACAGATGATTGGATGAAGATTTATACACACACACACACACACACACACACACACATATAAATATACATGAATATTACTCAGCCATAAGAAAGAATGAAATATCTCCATTTGCAGCAACATGGATGAACCTAGAGATTATCATATTAAGTAAGTCAGGCAAAAAAAGACAAATATTATATGATATTACTTATATGTAGAATCCAAAAAAAAAGTACAAATCAACTTATTTGAAAAACAGAAACAACTCAAAGACATAGAAAACAAACTTATGGTTACCAAAGTGGAAGGAAGGAGTGATAAATTAAGTGTACTGGATTAATAGATACATACCACTTTATATAAAATAGCTAAACAACAAGGATTTACTGTATAACACATGGAACTATATTCAGTATCTTGTGATAACCTATAATGGAAAAGAATCTGAAGCTGTATGCTTGAAACTAACACAATTATTGTAAATCAACTATACTTTAATAAATAGAAGTACACAGAGAAAGTTGAGACATGGAGTCATGTAACATGCAAACACTCACTAAAAGAAAAAATAAAAAAGAACAGTGATTTAAAAGCAAGGATTCAGAAGCCTGATCATGCCAAAAAGACAAATATTAGATTTCAGAGCCTACCAAGGAGGAGGGGCCTCAGGGTTTCCACCAAGACACAACCCTGAATCAGCTCAATCCTTGATTAGCTTAAGGGGATCTGTCTGAACTATGAACAATGCTATATGCATGCCTCTACCCCCCAGATACGTGTAACACAAACATGTAAGGTTAATTTTTGCTGAAGACAAGCTCACAAACAAACATGATAAAGTACCTTAAATCCATTTCCCTGGCTATTTCAAAGAGATAAAGGAAGAAATGTTGAGTTTTACAATGAGGGCAGGATATTATGAAAAAAGAACAGGTGGTTTTTTTTAATAAAGAAACCGAGAAATGAAAAACACAGCTATTTAAAGAAAGATTTCATTGAATGGGATAAATAGTAGTCCAGTTAAGACAAGGAGACAGACAACTGTAAACAAGTTTCCCTGAACAAAGCGCAGAAAGGGCAGAAAGGTAATGGCAGGGATCTGAGTAGGGACTGAGAGGGCTTTGCCCTGAAGTCTCCACAGTACCCAACATGTGGAGGGGGAGTGTTGCTGCTTTCTTCTTTAAGTTAGTCTGGAGGATGGCGGGTTTGGTTGAAAGCCATCTACTCTTCAGACCTGGCTGCCCTTTTCCTGTTTCTTTGGCAAGGAAGAACGGGTTTTATTTGGTACTTTTTTGTCTGTGCCAGTTGTTGGTATTTCTAGGTTGTGGGCTTTGCTAGTTCCCAGGCTGCGGTGTATAGGAGGAACCCAAAATCACAGGGAACTTGCCACTTGATCATTCCTCATGTCCCAAGGCTAGTCTACATTTCTGAACTTTGATGAGCAAACATCACAGTTGCCTTATGTACTGACTGTGTCCAGGATTTTTAGCTGTAATCAGCAGGAGGAGTAAGTTGGCACGCATTTACTCAGTCTTGTCTGGAACTGGAAGCTCCAGAAGCAATTCCTAGAAGTTGACATGATGAGTCCAAGTACATACTACTTTAATCAGTAGTATTTGAGATGGGCTACCCCACCACAGACTAACTAGCATTAGTACATTAAACATTTTTTAATGAAGATTTGTCATCTACATGAGAACAAACCATTGAATGAAAAGTGAAGTCAGTTGTTTAAAAATTCCATTTTTAAGATCTCAAATAATAATTAAGATTTTTCAATGTTGATTTATCTTGTATATTTTTCAGCCAGGTGTTTAAAAAGTCTAAATGATGTCATTTTTTTTCAATATTATGAGTTTATGAATCTATTCAGTACCTTACTTATTTTAATTTCCAACTTTTAAAAACTTATAGAATAACTACAAACTTTTAAAAAATAATTTTGACTGGATTTATTTGCTTTGCTTTTATTTAATGATTTTAACTAATCAATTTAGAAAAATTTTAAAACTTTACTTCAAGAATTATTCTTTACTTTTCTCTGTAGAAAGTATGCATATCATTTGAACTGGCTCAACTCCACCAGACAAGAAAACATAGCTGGCATGTTTAATTAAAAACAATTATAGTTGCCCTTGAAAGGAAAAACATGTTTTTCAAAAGTATTAGGGGGCTTTCAAAGGAAACACATAGCAAAATTTTAAAAAAAATGTTACTGATAGCTGCTCTACTATGTGAAACCTAAATGATACATTTCTGTCTTCCAACAATTTTAATCTTTATAATTTTATAAAATATTTCCCCCAAGCTTACTCAACCTCAAGTATACTAACTAGTCCCACATCCAAGGTTATTCTTAAACTTCTGAGTTTACCTATCCAATATGCACATGACAGAAAGAGAGCAGAGAGAAATATTAATGCTAAGCAATGTGCCTTATGTTGATCTATTTTGTAGAGAAATTTCCCCATGCCATTTAAAAATTTCCATTAAACAAAGAATCACACATTTTGGAACTCTTAATAGAACATTATCTACATTATCTTCTTACAATAATGCCTAAGACACTGGCTCTCGTTTTCTTATTCCCTGTTTAGCATTTTGCTTTCAGATCATTGCTGCCAATGGTTCTATTACATGGAGAGGCTGCCTTTCCCTCTTGGCAAGAAAAACTCATTGAAGAAATATCACTCAAGACAATATAATAATTTTCCAATCTAATCAGTTTGTTCTGGATTTCCATCCAGAGTCTGAGGCCCACTGGGAAGTTCCCTGCCCACCTCACCCTCTAGGAAACATGGGTCTGGAAAATTTTTCCTTCTGCCCACAAGTATCAGTACTAAAGTATGCATGTCAAAATTACTGACATTTAAACTGAAACTTTTAATCTGCTTTCAATTCTCAGTGAATACTAGCCTAAGCTCATAACAAACTTTACTGTAATTCTTTTCGAATTAGGACAGTTCAAATAAGAGAAGCTCTATCAAATAATCAGAGAAAAATCTTTGCCATTTATTTACTTTTTCTTTTGTTAACACCAACTATACAGGGACTTACCTAACCTATCTAATTTAAACTTGAAAACCAGACCTTAGTGGTAAGCAATTTTTTATTTTAGAGAAGAGTAGACTAGAGGAGACTTCAATACTTTTTCAGGGTAGCGTCTAGTAAATAGCAGAGACAAAATGTAAGCCCAGGCCTCCTAACTCTTACTCTAGTGTTATTTCAACACTAATGCAGGTACTTGAAGAAAGGAATAATAATCTTAAAACTCGAAGATCTGTACTAGCCAACTTTACAAGCTACGAATGTAACATTTCTGAATTTTAATATACTCATCTATTAAAAATAATAGTGTTCACCTATTTTATACATATTTAAGGAATAATTTTACATGAAACCCTATTATCAACTGCAAAGTGTTAAGTGTTATCCCCACCCCGCCCCTCAAAAAGCTTTCTTTTTATTTTAGAATAAAGTTGCAGAGGACACCTATAGAATTGTCTTCCTTGGAATATTCTTGCCACTTTTCCAGTTCTTGACCATTTCTTTTTCCTTTGCCTATTTGAATGCCTGAAGAGTGACCAATATTTTAAAAGGGAGTTTATTCTGATGCTAGAGTTGATTGGTCTGAGACTTACCACGTGAATTGAGCTAACCAATAGCTTCTTTCTTATGATTTCTGAATTTGGGATTTAGTGACACATATATTAGTTTGTCAGCAGTCAAGCCCCCCACCATGCAGTCAATCTCAGGAAAATTGGTGCCCTGTAGGGCAGAAAAACTGAGGACAGTCCACAGAGAGAGAGAAAGAAAGTCATTAAAAAAAATGTACATGTGTACAAAGGAACAAGGGTGGAAATGAAGGGAATATATTTACTTCTCTGAATTTAGTTATTCCCAGGGATCTCCCAGGGTTTTTGGATGCTTGTGGTTTTCCTGTATCCTTATAATCAGTTTCCCTTTTTTGATTAAGCAAACTCCAACTAGATTTCTATCACCTGTAATGAGTTCAACCTTTAAAAAAAAAAAAATCACTGTAGAATTTGCCAGACTGAGTAATGGCTCCCAATATTCAGGTCCTAATCCATGGAACCTGTGAATATTACCTTATAAAACAAAGAAACTTTGTAGATGTGATTAATTAAGGAGTTTGAAATAGGGAGATAATCTTAAATTTCTAAGAGGAAGGGAGAGGGAGTTTTTGATTACAGAAGAAGGCAATGTTACAACTGAAGCAAGATACTATGCTGCTGCATTTTGAAACAGGGGGAGATGGAGAAAGGTGCTATGACACAAGGAATGCAAATGCAAACAATGAAGCTCAGACGTTGGAAAAGGCAAGAAAACAGATTCTTTCCTAAATGCAATGTATTGGTCAGTCTTCTCCAGAGAAAAAGCACCAACAAGATGTGTAGATATATACAGTGGTAGAAATGGAAATATGGAGATATAGAGATAAACTTATAGATAGCTAGATATGCATACAGATACATGTATGTATATACATATTGTGTGTATATATAATTTATTATAAGGATATGGCTCATGTAATTATGGAAGCTGACAAGTCCAAAGACTGGCAAGGTAAGTTGGCAAGCTGAGAACACAGGAGAGCGGATGGTTTAGTTTCATTCTGAGCCTGAAGGCCTGAAAACCAGAAGAGCAAAAGTTGTAGTTTCAGTCCAAAGGCCAAGAGGCTCAAGATCTAGGAAGCGCCGGTTTTTCAGTTCAAATCAAAAGGCAGGTGAAAACGTTACTCAGGAAAGGGTCAGGCCTTGCTCTCTTCAGGCTTTCAACTGTTTGGATGAGGCCCACCCATATTATGGAGGTTAATCTTTTTTACACAGTCTATTGCTTTAAATGTTACTCTAACCCAAAACACTCTGACAGAAACACACAGAATAATGTTTGATCAAATATCTGAGCACTCCATGGCCCAGTCAAATTGACATGTATAACCGTCACACCCAAGGAAAGTGATTTTGTACTTCTTACCTGTCAGAGAATGAACGTGTGTTGTTTTAGGCCACCAAAATGCAGGTAATTTGTTACAACAGCCGTAGGAAACTAATTATGTAGAGCACGAAGAGAAATTAATTGTACAAGAAGGGACACATAAGGTGGAGAGTCCTCATGAAGATATTGAAATTAGAATAAATTAGAAACAGAAACTATTACCTGAGGACCTTCATTTACCTTGTGTGTGGCTACAAACTCAACTAATAACTCCAGTATGTCTACCCTAATAAAAGGGAGATTTGAAAAAGTGGTTATAAATTCCTTGGCACTTTCCACCCCACTTCCCAATTAGCTCTGAACACTAGACAAAGTTCTTAGAAGTAAAATTTTACACGAATGAAATCATGCTCAGGTAGTGTTGAAAGAAACAAAGATAATTTACAGACAAATTAACTGTATAACATTGTAATATTAGGAATCTGGAGTCTGATTACTGCTGACTTAGAGCACTGATTTGTGACATCCCCACTAACCTTGACCACTGTCCTAACAAACATTGAGTTTTGCTTTGATTGCCATTTTGGGTTTCCGAACTTAAACTTTAAGTACACACAATTTAGGCAATGTGCTCCATTCAGACAACATGGCTTGGTATTGACATTTGGCTTGAATTACCCATGCTTTCTACTTTTAGATAAGGTAGAGGGAGGTTCCAGGATATTTGAAACAATGCAAGGAGCTCATTGACTATGTTGTGAGGACATCCAAGATGACCTGTGTAAGCTGTATTTAATTCCACGAATGTGTAAAATAAAAAGGATATAAAGAGAAGGAATAGAAACAACATGGAAGAAAGCCCTGAAGGTAAGGTTACATTTGAACTCCTGGAGTATACATCAGTTCTCTCAATGCCCACATTCTGGCACACAGCCTCGGCCATGGAGGCACAGATTTCTCACAGAAAATACCCTGAAAGTGTTCAAGGAGGGCAAAGTAAATAGACGAAATTTTTAGTGACTAGAGAAAGGCTCAGCTAAGGTTGATTAAGCTGTTTCTCCTTTTATTTAATGCTTGATATGTCAGCCAAAGGCAGTATTCAATTCCTTGGCGACATGCTCTGCTGGCTCAGGCATTAGGCCAATTTCCTCCGATAGAACAAACCTCTCTTTCGCCCAATGTTTGCTCAAGAGGTGACTGCATTGGTTTTTACATGAGTGAAAGGTTTGTTGCACTTTATTTATATTTTGTGGCAAGTTGCCTTTTCAAAATATGTTTTATTTAATATTTGATCTCATGACATGACTGAAGAGCAACATTTTTTATGTCCTACTGACTAGAGATAAGAATTTATTTAAGTACTCAAATGTCCATGCAGTTTATTTTAAGAGGAACATTATACCTGGTTTACTGATGTAGTTTGTAGAAAATCTGGACTCACCATTGTTGTTTTTTTCACATACCATAGGGCAGGATGGATCATTTTTATAACTGAGTAAAAACTACACCATGAAATTTCTTGCATTTTCTGTAAATTGTGCCTTCTAAGGGATATCATTAATTGAATATTCAGAGGTTAAATTAAGTGTCATCTTTCTCAAGGACTTTCTTAGGATTTGCATTTGAATTTTGAGAAATGAGTTACTGTATACCTCAGTCAAACTTAACTAAAAATCCAGACTAAAACTTTACTAAAATCCAGAATAACCAAGACTCTTAATTTTGAGAGAAATGGTTAGCAAAAAAGATGGAGAAGAATCAGTAATGCAAGGATAGAATCATGAAATTAAATGACTTCTATGGAAGGAACAGTCTTCTGGGATTGAGAACATGTTGGAAACTCAGTGGCAAACAACTGTCTGCTCTGCTCCAGGGTCATGAAAATGTTGGTAGAAGCAGTGAGTAAACTGCAGCAGCCACAAGGTAATCACTGCAGCTGAAGACTTCTCTGACAAGAGGGAAGGAGGTATTTTCTCTTGGTTGGTTTTCTAATTAGGAAGGGACCATACTGAAAGACACTGGCTCACAAAATTAAAGGACAAGCTTAAGAGTCCAGAGCACATTAGAAAGTGATTTGAGTTACTTTTAAAATGTATTTTGAAACATTCATTGAGAGCTTGAACATGGATGAAAATAAGAATTTATCACACAAAGATGGTTTGTGAGGAATTTGAGACGGATGCCTAAAATTATGATGGTAACTCAGAAAAATAATGCCTTCTTAAAAAGTTTTGTCCAATTTGGGGGTAATACAATAAAAAATGATTCACATATATGTAAAAATAAATGGAAAGTATTACAAAAATATTTATAAGTTTTAAATTATGAGTATAAATGATTTAAATACATTAACCTAAAAACTTTTCAACAAAAGTTGGAGAATAATCAGAAAAAGTGTCTGCTTCACCTAATCCCTGATACAGTAAAACAGTCTGACTGGTATACAAATTTGAAAGAAGACAAATTTGAATTATAATCAAATATCTTTCATCTAAGAACTTCATCACTGGCAAAGTAAATAACCATGAGCAATAATGGTTGTAAAAAGAATTCACTGTAAATCACAGTGTAATAAAGTGCTTTGAATTTCAGTCGATCAGAGCTTCCAAAACTAAGCCAGGCAGCATTTTCATTAACCTAAATTATCTGCAGAAAAATAATTTTAATTTCTACTTAACATTCTTTACCATGTCTTGACCTTCGAGCACATACATGGTAAAAGATGAAACACAAAGTATGAGAGAAAACTGTATCCTATTACTCTCTGACATAATTACAATTGCTTAAAAATCCATGTAACAATAATATGTCCAACTATTTTTTAGAAAACCTTTCATCATTCAAATTGGCATAAGCTCACGCCCAGTGACATCTCCTCCTCCTGTCCCTCCCTTTCCCACTCAATCTTTATAACACACGCTCTGATATCCATTTAAGAAATACAGATTTTATTTCCCAAAGGGAGAGAAACAGTCTGCTTCCTGTGAAATGCAAAATTGACAGGACAACATAGATATTTAGGTAACAAGTATTATTCAATATAAAAGTACTAATATTCAGTAATTGTGAGGCAAACCGTATTTACAATCTTGGCAGAGTTGTTCCTCTTCTATTCTGTCATTATAGCCAATCAGTTTTTTGAGCAATGAAAAAAAAAGTCCAAATATTGTTATTACATTGTTAGATATGTTAATGACACTGTGTGTTTTTTTAAGTAAATCCCATACATTTTTAGAGGTGCAAAGTTTGTCAGAATATCATTGAGAAGAAGTGGATCTGTGAATTCAGGAACAAAAATTCAACACTGGTTGAAAGAACACATCAAAAGATTTTCCTTATTTGTTTTCCTTGGTTTGTTTCCTTGTTATTTATTTACCTATTTATTTGTAAATTCATACTTGTTGGGACCCTAGCTATGGAAACTGAAGATTTTTTTTTTTCGGTTATTGGTGCTCTTTTTTTTTAAGAAACAATTTGTGTTTCTTCTGTCAAGTGTTCATGAGTTTCAATCATAAGTGCTTAAAACCAAATTTTTGCTTGGGTTTACACAAATAATATGCATTTCCTGAAACTTACATGCTTCTTGACTTTTCTTTAGGAATTATCAGAGACGCTATTACCAAGACAGACACATCCCCACAACCTACAGTGGAAGCACAAGATATTTTCTAGTTTATTCTCTGAACACATCACCCTCTCGGGGACTCAGGTTTCTGTTGGGTCTGTGATGGAGCCCTTCTCTTTCTCAGACACAAGGCTTTGGCTCCCTGTCTTCAATGAATGGGAATGTGACTCATTAAAATCCAGTTTGAGGTTTGCGGTTACCCAGAAAGAGGTCATTTCTGGCCTCTTGAGTAGTCTGCTTTATTTTATTAGCTTATGTATGAAAAAGATATCATTTTATAAAAGCTTATCAAGTGTCCTTTGGTGCTGTACCCAAAACAGTCCATAAGAATATTTCCCATAAGAATATAAGTTTATATTATAAGTGATCTATCATATTTTTATAAATGAAACAAATTCCCTACTTTTTCATGGTCAATAAATATTGTCATGTGACAGTGACATTTTTTTCAGTGTGTTCACCTCTTAACCATCTTGGCCCAAATCAGTCTTCCTACAAAAGATAATCTGGTTTCAAGTCCTGTTAAATTACTATCATCATCAATGAGGAAATAATCTACATGGAACACACTCCGGAGTGGAGAAACACATTTATACTAATAATACAAAAGCTGTACTGTGAAATTAGGGTATAATGCTAGAATTACTGCCATTAACCTCCTATCCTCTGTAGTGGAAAGTCACGAAGACACACTGTACTACAAACCCATCGAACACAGTGTTTCCATGGTTGCTCAGGCACATAAAATGCAGCTCTTGGTAAAAGAGTAAAGGTGACATTGGGACTTGTTCAAAGCGAAAGCAAAATTGTGTTACACCAGTTGCTCACAAAACAGCCTTTTAAAGAAAATTGTGTTCAGATGTTCAGTCACTGGGATTAAATTAACACAACACTGTAGGATCTCCTTTGTGTTGGGCAATGCATACTTTGTGGTGGTAGAAAAACACAGTTGGCATGATGCATTTTAACACTGCATTGAGATTCAACAAATACAACAAAACCAACTTTTTCATGGTGTTATTGAGGTGATTTGATAATCTACCTTAGAAATGCTGAATGTTGGAATTGTAATGTATTCAAGGAATCTCAGTCTCTGAAGACATATCATCTTTACTAGTTCTCCCCTCCTCTTCTGGATTTCCCCTTTAACAGCTTCCTCAAGAAGTTGTGCCATATTTGAAAATTTTATTCCCAGTGTCGATGGCATCAGTATTTGGACCATTAGTAATTGATTTAGCAAATGAATGTACTATATATATGTAGTCTCTAACTGTATTATCCAGGGAATGAGCAAAATATATCTTTTGCTTTGAATATACACATGATATTTTACATAAAGGCATAAATACTATATTCTATTTTAGGGTGTTCTCTCTCTCTCACTTTCCTTTTTATTTCACTCTCAGATTCCCCTATCCCCCTCTTTCCCTTTATCTGCCATGCTATACCAGGGAAATCATGGCAGCAACTTAGCATACATCATCCCAATTTAATTATATGTGTTTGTGTATATTTGGGTGTAATTTTGTGTATATCTGTGTGTACATACATTGGTTATTGTTTTATAAATGACGTTATATCATACCCAATTTTTAGTGTTCTTTCTTGTAACTTCTTTTTATTGATGCTATAGCATAAAAGAAAAGAAATGCAATCCTTATCATCAGAAATATATAAATATAGTTTTTTCTACTCAAAATAGACCCCCGCCCCACCTCTCTAGTCCTTCTTTGTCGTTCTTCCATATCTAGGAACGTACTACTTGACCTTCAGATTTCATCTCATATCCACAGGGAAGGATTCCCTGACTATCCTATCCTCCTATCCTCTCATGGAACCATATATTTTTCCTTTCTATAAAACCACACTTGTGATTTTACATTTGAGTGAGAACTTGATTAAAATGTGTCTTTGTCATTTGACCCAAAGTTCCCTGAAAGACATAGATGTACCTCTTCTGGGGTAATTATCATATCCCCAAAGTCAAGTCCAGTGCCTGATGCAGAGATGTAGAATGAGTTTCCACTATATATTTACTGAATTGATAAACTAGTCAATGATTAAACAAACCACCTAGACTTGTGGTACAAAAATGATTCCTATGTCTCAATTCTTACAAGCTTGTTCTTAGAAGCAAAATCAACTGTCTTCAACCACAGAGCAGCGACTAATATATGTTATCAGTTTGTGCTATCCAATAGAACATTATCTGATGATAGAAATGTTCATATTTCCAATATCATCCTGCAATGTCCAATACAGTAGTCACTAGCTACATATAGCTAATAAGTACTTGAAATGTGGCTAGTGAAAATTTTATACTTTATTTCATTCTAATCAATTTTAATTTTAATAGCTGCATGACTAGTGGCCATTGTACTGGAAAGCATAAGATGGTTATTAGGTTATGAAGTTGCTTCTCCTTTTGCTGAAAAACCCAGCTAAAGATTCTAGGCATCCTGGTGGGAGATAAAATGTCATGATTAGTTAGGACAAATAAAAAAAAAATAAAACCACTCTCAACTTTAACAGTTAAAACCAAATCTTGTCAGTATCAGGAAAGACTATCAGAAAAAAAGTAATAACATAAATTTGTGTTTGAATTTTCATTTTGTCCTCCCTCATCACTAACGAAAATCAGGCGCAGCTGATGAGACACTATCTTTGCCCTCTCACTGCTTTTGCCTTTTCCACCCATCTTGCAAAGCCCTGTTTCAATCCCACATTTTCAAGCAAATGTCCTCTGGTAATTTCAACCCTCAATGAACTCACTCCCTAAGTAGCCTTGCATTTCCCGTGCAGCTCAGAAAGCCCTTTCTTTCATAGTATACGCTTTGCATAATGCAGCTGGGAAAGAACTCTTAAAGCAGATTAACCTTTCAGATTAATAGGCTTCTTCTGGTTCATAACTAGCACAATGGAGAAATAGTTAATTCAATACTTGAAAACATTATTGCACTTCTGAGGAAGTGTAACCCGTACACTGGTTGTTATTTACCCTCTAGGAGAAACTGGCCACAAGATTTGACTTCAAATGCACAAGGATCTATTTATTTTCACCCTTGACCTGTCTGAAATATGTTCACACTATTGATCACATCTCCCTTGCTTAAAACTCACTCATCTCTTGGCTTCTGTGACACAGCTTGACCTCACTTCCTTCCCTACTTCTCCAAAATTCTCTATCTCCCTTACTTGATTTCTACTTCCACTTTTTGGCTAACAAATTTGAGGCACCGAGCAGGTACATTCCTCTGTACTGGTCCCCATTCTGCTCCTTCCTTTAACTGTTCCTCCCAGATAGCACATTCTGCACATATTTTCTAGCACTATCAAATCTTAACATATCATATCACATCTAAATTACTCCAATAATCTCTAGACTGTGGGAATTCCCTGATTACAATATTAGTCTCTGTCTAATTCATCCTAATATTGTTCCAGCATTGTCTTCTGTAAACGCCATACTCATCAGCTCACTTAACTGCTGAAGTGTTGATGATCATTTTTTAATGGCTGGAATCCCAGGTTCCAAGTCCAATATGTGGCCTTTGAGACCCTCTAACTTTTATCCACACTTCCTGAGGAGCCAACCATAACTGCTGCTATTGTTTATTATGAATCATTTGTTCATGCTATATGAGTTTTTTTTTCTATAAACAACAAGCACACCACACTGGTTGTTTCACTGCCAAGCCTTTTCACATGCTCAGTCTCCTAATATGCTTGCATCTTATGGATAGCCTGCCTCCCTCATGTCTCAAGGTCATGCTTGACTTACATCCTACACATAAGATTTTTCTAATTACTTGAAATTCCAGGATCTTTTTTTTACCTCAGCAGTTATAAAATCAAATGTCCTTAGGGACAAGGCACATAAGAGTGAAATGGGAAACATAATTTAAAATATACTTTCATATGTTGAGCATGTAGGAATATTCTTTAATATTTCCCCAGCAGTTGGCTCTCATGTTAATCTAAAACACAGGGATCTGTCAAATTCTTATACTTTTTCTCACTTTTACTGGAGACACAAGTAGAGGAAGCACTTTGCTATACATGAGAGAAACAGTAGCACAGCTGTGATAACTGAAAGCCACTGATGCTCAGCCTCAGTGTCAGAAAGGCAACAGGGATTGGTGGAGACTGTGGCAACATGAGGAGCACATGCTTAGTCTAAAGGGTACCTCACTTAATGAGCATCAGCTAATTACCATGAGAAAAATGGATTCACAGTTGGTAGACAGTATTTTCAGGAAAATCTAGGCATCCTACCACTATGCACAATGAACCAAAAGCATGTGAGAGGCAATCCTCTTACAATCATTTGTCTTCTCTCTTGATATTCAGTAGTCAGGATGCATTTAAATACTACTTGATATTATAATCTAGTTACTATTTATGTTAGATTTCTTTTTTCCCAAACAGATCCTAAGGTCCTTGAGAGCTTGGCTCATGGTTTATACATGTTTTTAATTTCCCTTAGTGTGGGGCACAGTGGTAGGCCCATTGAAATCAAAGTGACACTGTGGTTTATTAGCTGTTAATTTTTACCTTGGATCGCCCCAAAATATAACCTTGGATAAAATCACAACCTTTCTACTTCTATTTAATATCAATAATAAGAAAAATGAATTTCAATGACATATGATATAGGCTCAATATGTATTAATGAATGAAAAGTTTTTTACCAGATTAAGCAGATTTATGAATTATTATGAGACAAAAGTGTCAGAGAGGGTCTTTAAACTTCAAAGTCTATTGTCATAACATCACTTGTTGGAGACTAAGCCACTGCTTAGTTAATGTTTGGGACTAGGCAAACGATAAGGATCAGGTAATTACAGTTGGAACTATATCGTATTGGCTCTAACTAAAATGATTTGTCATAGAAGTATAGATCTGAAATAATGACATTGACAACAAACAAATATATGTCAAAAGTAAAACACAGAGCCAGCAAAAACTGAGTCCAAAGCATTTAAGAGGCTGAAGAAAGAAAGCATACATAGTACGCCTATGAACATAGCCTCTGTGTTATATACTTTCTATAGTACTCATAGATATTCTTATTAAAACTCCTCTGAATAACTAGAAAAGAAGAAATAAAAAAGGGAGCCTCAGAGAATCATTTTATCTTTTCAACTTTCACCCTGTCCAGTCTATAGAAATTAACATTATAGTATCTGGGATGAGTCCTTAGTTATTATAGGCTTAGGTACCACTGAAAAAAACTTAAAATAGCATGTGTCTAAACTGTAGTCACTTTACATTCAGAGCATATTTACAATTCTAAAAATGGGCTGTTATTTCTAAATGTCAAAAATTGTCTAGTTCCAACTGGGTTCAATTTGACCCTTAAAATTGTCAAAAACTTACCAATCACAAAAATATCTAATTATCATAGGCAGCGTTTGACAAGTTATTATATGCTGGCTGTTTTATTATGCCCACCCTTTTCTGGGACTCTTTGTATGTGTTAATATTTGATGTATTTCAAAATGTGGACTACTTTTATTTCCATTACCTACAGGAAAATTTTCTGAGATGCCTGATTTCCCTCAAGATTTATGTTCAACTAACATTGAACATACCACACACTCTCTACATGAAGTTTTCTCATTGCTGAAGTATTTTTTTAATGTCAGAAACTCTAATGTGGAATATTAATATCACAGATGAAGAATTTTTAATTTAGATGTATACTGGACATTACTATTTATAAAAATAACTACTCACTGTCCTGTGATTCTATTGGAATATCTGTGCGCTAACATTCTTGGCCCAAAACTTTGGAAGTGTGATATCTATCTATCTATCTATCTATCTATCTATCTATCTATCTATCTGGGTAGAATTGGCAAGAAGTGTGAGAGTACTCTGAATTTTTATAATGTCCCCAACTTATTTTGCTTTAAAACATGAAATGAGTAGTAAAGGGAAAAAATGGTGCACAGCAGAAAGGAAGAGAGAAAAATCCAGGTATGCCCCATCTCCACATATAACCAGGACAAGTGATCAATTTTACTTCCCTGGTATTTCTAGACATCCTGCCCCTTTCCATTATTAATAACCCTGCTTCAATCCAATCATCAATTATTGGACCATAATAGTGAACACTGAAGTGTGGCTTCCCATCTCAATTATGTCACTAATCCTTCTATAATGACTGAAACTATCACAATAAATTGATCTACCATCTATCCATCCATCCATCCATCCATCCATCCATCCAATCCACTTTCCTACCTACCAACCAAAATATATAGCAACATTTGGCCCCAGTCTATCTTTATAATTTCTCTCATTCTTTGACTTCCATTTTTGAGTTTACAATTTCTAAACTTACAGTAGTTACCCCACAGGCACCAGGTCATTTCACACATTTGTGATTTATTTATTCTAATTCCTCTGCCTGAAATTCCATTCCATATCTTCTTTACCTGTACAACTATTTCTTGATGTTCAACATTCATTAACGGTCAACATCTACCCCAAGTAGTCCTTTCTTTCTCCCACATTCAACCCTCAGACTTGATTAAAGCTATACCTTTGTGCTTCTTTAACACCCTGTGTCTACCCCTCTTGTTTAACCTACCATCCGGCATAAGACCCATGAGGGCAGCAAACATGTGTGCATCATTCTGGGCTATATTTGTGTGCCTAGGGCTATGCTTGCCACATACCAGGAATTCAATAAATGCTTACTGATTGAAAAAATGAACATATATCATGATTTATCTGTCACTCATGTGAATAAGATGAGTAAGACTCATAGATACTGATTTTGCCACACTCCCTGTGGATAAAACCTCATCCTATTCCTTCATGTATCCAACCCCGGCGCCTAACACAGAAACTGGTATAGAGTAGGTGCTTAGTAAAGGTGTGTTGCACTGATCTATTCCTTTATTTCTCCCTTTTTGTTTCTTTAGGCTGAGTTCTGATCTTTTCTACCCTAACCATCTACCACTCACATCTCTATTTCTCTCCATGTCTCACAGCACCCACTTAGAAATAAAGTGAGAGAAGACAATCAGTTTAGAGCCTGATATCCTTAATATTGCAGAATGGGAAGTTGGTGTGGAGAACACAAGGACAGGTGCATTTGTATGAGAATACAGCTGAAAGAAAAGTGACCTGGGCATTCCACTCCAGGACAACTGAGCAGTATAAGCCCTTCATTTCCACACCAGTTACATAGAAACTCTAGAGATTTTCTATCAAGACTGGACCACCTCTTCACTGTCCTGTGGTGCTAGGTAAAGAATGTCAGTGTCAGAAAATATTTCCTTTGGACCATGGCTTCTCTAGCCCATCTCTGTCTGCCTGTTACACTGTCAGGGAGGAGGACAATGGATGGGCCTAGGAGAGAATCATACCAAAAACAAAAGGAATGCACAAAGGTTAAAAGATAGCCCTTTCGGCATGATTGATTTCTTCTTGAAAACTTCTGCCTCTCTATCTAGTCCCAATAATCATAAAAACCCATACAATGAAAGAATTAGAGATCCCAAGTGTTGTGAGGATGAAATGGCATAATAGCTGTTGGTAACAGAGCAAACACATGGCAATGACATATCATTATTGTTATTGTTCATGTATTGAAAGGGATTCTATACTCAACTCAAGCACAATCTAGCATCTTGGACAGCCTCCACTTAAGCATATTCAGGCTCAAAGTCTAGGCTCTGGAATTTCTCAAGAACAGCACTATAGACATTCTGGGCCAGATAATCCTTTATTGTGGGGCTTTCCTGTGCTTTGGAGGACTTCTAGCAGCATCCCTGGGCTCTACCCACTAGATGTCAGTAACTACACCTCCCACTGAACAGTGACAATCAAAATGTCTCCAGACATTGCCAAACATCTGCTAGAAACAAAATTTCTTCCAGGAGAGAACATTGGTTTAGGGGACTTTTTTCCCCCCATCATCAGAGGCTTCATTATTTAGACTACCCTTCCTTTTACTGAACTAAAACATGGTTCCTTGTCACCATGGGCCATTGAAACACAGCTATACAGCATATACATGTTTTCACATGTCAGATGTTTGAGGATGAAGATTTACCCACCACGTAAACTAGAACCTTATGAAGCTGAAGTGGCCTGTTGAAGGCTTCTCTTCCCAAAGCACATGTAAATGTGCAATAAACATTCACTTTCATACCCAGATCTTTTTGAAGTGTTACAGTGAAGTGACAGTGATAAATTTAAAAGTAATCTAAAACACTGGGAAAATACTATAAATATATATTAATCATAATCCTTAACTACCTAAGAAAATTATAAAATTTTGTAGTTAAAAATGAAAGAAATAATAATATGTTTATAGAGTTGAAAATGAAGCAAATAATATTAAGCTCCAATTATATTGCTTTTCTTGGTACAGTGAACAGATAAACAAAGTTTTAAACCCTGACTTATTGTAGGATGATATTAAAATGGTACATGAATATCAATTAAGGAAATAATTATTTTAAAAAGAAATCTTTACATCCTATTTCCCAAGGATATTTTGTTTTCATTTTTGTTTTCTTATCTGGTAAGGCAGTATTAATATTAGACATTATAGAATACTTTAGATGTGCCAGACATTGTGCTTAGAGGTTTATTTATATTGTCACAAAACAACCTTAGAGGAGTGTACTGTATGGATCAGGAAAGCCTGAGATTTACAGCAGTAACAAACAATCTCAAAATTTCAACATCCATTGTGAGGTGGAATAGGGCTCCAGATGTATGTACCTCTTACTTCAGGACGCAAGATGATAGACTTTCCCCATTTGGAACATTGCAATTGTAAGGGGCAGGAAGATTTTTGAATTTCACAAGCACTTTTAAACACTTCTACTCACATTTCACTGGGCAAAGTCAGTCACACAGCCACACAAAACTTCAAGGGGCAAGAGAGATGGTGTGGTTCTACCAGGTGTTCAGAGGAAGAGGACGACAAATATCTGTAAACATTATCCCCATTTTACAGAGAAATCTGTCACTGGAAGGTTAATTAACCTATCCATGGTCATACATGTAATAAGTGTTAGAACCGGGATTTGAACCCAGATGTATCAATTTTGCTAAGTAGCCACCACTTTCCTATCCACCTCCCTCTCTCTGAATAAAACTTAATGGCTTAAAATAACAATTTGTTTGGTTCATGATTTTGTGGGTTTGCCATTTGGACTAGGCACATATGGATGATTCTCTCCATCAGGCTTGGTTATTTTGGCTGCAATCACTCATGTGTTTGTGGTTGTCTGCCATGTCTGTGGGGAGTTGGCTGGCCTAAGACAGTTCAGTTAGGATTGCTCATCTCTGTTCCACATGGTATCTCACCCTTTAGCAGGCTAACCCAGGCTTGTTGTCATGGCTATGGTGGCAAAATACTGAAAGAAGGAGAGAAAGCATGCAAGACCAGAGTCAAATCTTTGCTTCTGTCACATTGTGTTGGCCAAAACCAATCACAAGGCCAAGCAGCTTCAGTGTATGAAGAAATAGATTCAACTTCCTGATACAAGCAGCTATGGAAAATTACCTCGCAATGGACATTGATAAAGAGAGAGGCAATCTGGTTTAAAGGCCTACATTCTTAACACTTTGCTATAGTGTGATGATTATTTCCTCTAATTCAGGGATTAGAGGTTCAATGACACTCCCCTGAATTTTTATTTGTAGAAACTTATGATCTATTTTGTGGCTTTTTAGCAGTGCATTTTCATTTAATTCTTTCATAAGGCCTACAGAACAAGATCAAAGACAAATAAAACAAGCAAGTGGTACACTGCATCTAATTATTTCTCTTCAAATTAGTTGCAAAAATAGCACATCTAGTAATTATCCATATGGTGATGTTATTTCAACATTTCAGAACTCTCAATTGGAGCTCAAATATGATAAAAAGCAAGTCAATATCATGTCAAGCAGTGATATTAAATGGGAACAATTAACAAGATTGAATTGGTGATTTTAACTTTCTTCATAGAAGAAAATGTTGCTAACTAGAATTATTCTTCATTTTGAAAAATCAATTCTTCACAAAGTCCTTCTTACTTCTATCTTGTAGAATTAGGAACTATTTTTTCAAAGTCTTTAGTGGGGGAAATATGACAGTGTAATTAAGTTAGGCAGAGTTAGGTTCTATATCCTAGTATAGCCATATAATAATTGAGTGGACTTCAGGTAATTTATGGAACATCTATGATTCAGTTTCCAAATCTATAAAATGGGGATTATCACAGTAACTACTTACTGTGTTTCTTGAAAGGAGAGCTAGAACAGTGTACAAAGCCTTGCACATAGTAATCATTCCATAAATATTTGTTCTGATTGGAGCAGTCTTCTTTCTGATAAGAATGACAGTCAGGACACATTTAGAAAGTTAAGGTGAAAGAGAAAAAAAGATGTTTAAACCATGAAACTATATTCCAGTCCCAAGGCAACTATGAAAGTCAATGATAATTTTAACATTCATGGAAGTATTTTAGATTAACCAACTTTCAGATAATTTCTAATTTCTCCTCAAATTAATAGATAATAAGTAAGAAGAAATCTCTTCCAACTCTTGCCCCCATTTTGCCCATTTAACTCAGTGAAAGGATATTTCTTCCATCATTCCCTTTATTCTGGATAGAATATGCCTGCCCAAAGGACCAACTATCCACAAGTTTTCAGTTCCTGACCTTTTCAAAGCAGTTAACATTTGAAAGATTTACTCCAAGGATGTAAGTCAACAATAGAGGACAAGGAATTTAAAAGAGGTCCATGGAATTCAGACAAAAATATAGGAAAACCACACCCAAAACAATGAAGACAAAATCAGTGGCAGCAACAAAACTAAGAAACAGGAACTCAGAGACTCCAGACTTTAAATTTGGGTCCTAGTTTCAGAAAGTAAGTGGGCTCCGCCCTATAAATGAAGGTAAGTAACTCAACTGTTAACCTACATGGCAATCAGCATAAAGCATTCTCAAAATTCAGGGAAGTGAAGCATGCGGTAAATCGATTTTGCATAATCTCTCTCTCCCTCTCTCTCTCTCATTCGCTCATAGCTCATTTTCCATTTCCTCCTTGCCTTGCCAGATAGATAGATAGATAGATAGATAGATAGATAGATAGATAGATAGACAGACAGATAGATAGATAGATAGATAGATAGATAGATATCCTCTTTCCCTTATTCACTATATTCTTCAATAGAGAACTTGTTCATTAACTTTAAAAGTCAATGATAACAATAATAGCTAATAGATGTTAGTGTTTACTATGTGCCAGGCACTTGTCTTACCTTTTTCTTTTTACTCAATAAACTGTTGTTGTTTTTTTTTTTTTTTTAAAGAAGTTTCAGGTTCACAGTAAAACTGAGTGGAAAGTACAAAGTGTTCCCATATACACTCTGCCCAAACACAGGCACAACATCCTTCACTCTCCTACCACAGTTGTATACTCGTTACAATTGATTAACCTACATTCATACATTATTATCACCCTGAGTCCATACTTTACATTAGTGTTCACTCTTGGTATTGCACCTTCTACGGGTTTTAACAAATGTAAAACAGCACATAAGCACATTATATCATACAGAAGCACTCCACTGACCTAAAAGCCTTCTGTGTTCCACCTCTTCATCTCTCTTCCACTCTTCTCACTCTGTCAACCACTGATCCTTTAACTGTCTCCATAATTTACCCTTTTCCAGAATGTCATATAGTTGTGATCATATAGTATGTAGCCTTTTCAGATTGGCTTCTTTCACTTAATAATATACACTTGAGTTTCCTCCCTGTTTTTTCATGGATTGATAGCTTGTTTCTTTTTCTTTTTTTTTTTTTTTTAACATTTTTTATTGATTTATAATAATTTTACAATGTTGTGTCAAATTCCAGTGTTCAGCACAATTTTTCAGTTATTCATGGACATATACACATTGTCACATTTTTTTCTCTGTGAGTTATCATAACATTTTGTGTATATTTCCCTGTGCTATACAGTGTAGTCTATTCTACAATTTTGAAATCCCAGTCTATCCCTTCCCACCCTCCACCCCCCTGGTAACCACAAGTCTGTATTCTCTGTCTGTGAGTCTATTTCTGTCCTTTATTTACGCTTTCTTTTTGTTTGTTTGTTTGTTTTTGTTTTTGTTTTTTAGATTCCACATATGAGCGATCTCATACAGTATTTTTCTTTCTCTTTCTGGCTTACTTCACTTAGAATGACATTCTCCAGGAACATCCATGTTGCTGCAAATGGCATTATGTTGTCGGTTTTTATGGCTGAGTAGTATTCCATTGTATAAATATACCACACCTTCTTTATCCAGTCACCTGTTGATGGACATTTAGGCTGTTTCCATGTTTTGGCTATTGTAAATAGTGCTGCTATGAACATTGGGGTGCAGGTGTCACCCTGAAGTAGATTTCCTTCTGGATACAAGCCCAGGAGTGGGATTCCTGGGTCATATGGTAAGTCTATTCCTAGTCTTTTGAGGAATCTCCACACTGTTTTCCATAGTGGCGGCACCAAACTGCATTCCCACCAGCAGTGTAGGAGGGTTCCCCTTTCTCCACAGCCTCTCCAGCATTTGTCATTTGTGGATTTTTGAATGACGGCCATTCTGACTGGTGTGAGGTGATACCTCATTGTAGTTTTGATTTGCATTTCTCTGATAATTAGTGATATGGAGCATTTTTTCATGTGCTTTTTCATCATTTGTATGTCTTCCTTGGAGAATTGCTTGTTTAGGTCTTCTGCCCATTTTTGGATTGGGTTGTTTATTTTTTTCTTATTGAGTCGTATGAGCTGCTTATATATTCTGGAGATCAAGCCTTTGTCGGTTTCACTTGCAAAAATTTTCTCCCATTCTGTAGGTTTTCTTCTTGTTTTACTTCTGGTTTCCTTTGCTGTGCAGAAGCTTGTAAGTTTCATTAGGTCCCATTTGTTTATTCTTGCTTTTATTTCTTCTAGGAGAAAATTTTTGAAATGTATGTCAGATAATGTTTTGCCTATGTGTTCCTCTAGGAGGTTTATTGTATCTTGTCTTATGTTTAAGTCTTTAATCCATTTTGAGTTGATTTTTGTATATGGTGTAAGGGAGTGTTCTAGCTTCATTGTTTTACATGCTGCTGTCCAGTTTTCCCAACACCATTTGCTGAAGAGACTGTCTTTATTCCAATGTATATTCTTGCCTCCTTTGTCAAAAATGAGTTGACCAAAAGTTTGTGGGTTCATTTCTGGGCTCTCTATTCTGTTCCATTGGTCTATATGTCTGTTTTGGTACCAATACCATGCTGTCTTGATGACTGTAGCTCTATAGTATTGTCTGAAGTCTGGGAGAGTTATTCCTCCAGCCTCTTTCTTTCTCTTCAGTAATGCTTTGGCAATTCTAGGTCTTTGATGATTCCATATGAATTTTATTATGATTTTTTCTAGTTCTGTGAAATATGTCCTGGGTAATTGGATAGGGATTGCATTAAATCTGTAGATTGCCTTGGGCAGTGTGACCATTTTAACAATATTGATTCTTCCAATCCAAGAGCATGGAATATCTTTCCATTTTTTAAAGTCTTCTTTAATTTCCTTCATCAATGGTTTATAGTTTTCTGTGTATAATTCTTTCACCTCCTTGGTTAGATTTATTCCCAGATATTTTATTACTTTGGGTGCTATTTTAAAGGGGATTGTTTCTTTACTTTCTTCTTCTGTTGATTTATCGTTAGTGTAAAGAAATGCAACTGATTTTTGAACGTTAATTTTGTAACCTGCTACCTTGCTGAATTCTTCAATCAGCTCTAGTAGCTTTTGTGTGGACCTTTTAGGGTTTTCTATATATAGTAACATGTCATCAGCATATAATGACACTTTTACCTCTTCTTTTCCAATTTGGATCCCTTTTATTTCTTTCTCTTGCCTGACTGCTGTGGCTAGGACTTCCAGGACTATGTTGAATAGGAGTGGTGATAGTGGGCATCCTTGTCTTGTCCCAGATTTTAGTGGGAAGCTTTTGAGTTTTTCACTGTTGAGTACTATGCTGGCTGTAGGTTTGTCATATATAGCTTTTATTATGTTGAGATATGTTCCCTCTATACCCACTTTGGCGAGAGTTTTTATCATAAATGGGTGTTGAATTTTATCAGATGCTTTTTCTGCATCGATTGAGATGATCATGTGGTTTTTGTCCCTTCTCTTGTTGATGTGATGTATTACACTGATTGATTTGCGTATGTTGAAACAGCCTTGTGTCCCTGGGATGAACCCCACTTGGTCATGATGTATAATCTTTTTTATGTGTTGTTGGATTCTATTTGCTAAAATTTTGGTGAGGATTTTGGCATCTATGTTCATCAGTGATAATGGCCTATAATTCTCTTTTTTTGTAGTGTCTTTGCCTGGTTTTGGTATCAGGGTGATGGTGGCTTCATAGAATGAGTTTGGGAGTATTCCCTCCTTTTCAATCGTCTGGAAGAGTTTGAGAAGGACTGGTATGAGTTCTTGTTTGTATGTTTGGTAGAATTCCCCGGTGAAGCCGTCCGGTCCTGGACTTTTATTTGTAGGGAGGTTTTTAATTGCTATTTCTATTTCCTTTCTAGTGATTGGATTGTTCAAGTGTTCAGATTCTTCTTGATTCAGTTTTGGTGGACAGTATGTTTCCAGAAACTTGTCCATCTCCTCTAGGTTATCCAGTTTGGTTCCATATAGTTTTTCATAATATTCTCGTATGATATTCTGTATTTCTATTTTGTTTGTTGTAATTTCTCCATTTTCCTTTCTTATTTTGCTAATTTGTGCTCTCTCTTTTTTCTTCTTTGTGAGTTTGGCCAGAGGTTTGTCGATTTTATTTACTTTTTCAAAAAACCAGCTTTTGGTTTGGTTGATTTTTTCTATGGTCTTGTTAATCTCTATTGTATTTAATTCCTCTCTGATCTTTATTATTTCCTTCCTTCTGCTGCTTTTTTGGGCTTTTTGTTCTTCTTTTTCTAATTCATTCAGGTGGTGGGTTAAATTGTTTCTTTGAGATTGTTCTTCTTTTTTGAAGAAGGCCTGTATTGCTATAAACTTCCCTCTTAGCACTGCCTTTGCTGTGTCCCATAGGTTTTGAGTGGTTGTGCTTTCATTATCATTTGTCTCAAGGTATTTTTTAATTTCAGCTTTGATTTCCTCATTGATCCATTGTTTTTTCAATAACATATTGTTTAATCTCCATGCTTTCCTTTTTTTCTCCTTTGTTTCTCTGTTGTTGATTTCCAGTTTCATGGCATTGTGGTCAGTAAAGATGCTTGAGATAATTTCTATCTTCTTAAAATTGTTGAGGTTTCTTTTGTGCCCAAGTACATGATCGATCCTGGAAAATGTTCCATGTGCACTTGAAAAGAATGTATATCCTATTTTTGGGGGGTGTAACGCTCTGAAAATATCCACCAAATCTAGTTTTTCTATTGTAGTATTTAATTTCTCTGTTGCCTTGTTTATTTTCTGTCTGGAAGATCTGTCTAGTGATGTTAATGCAGTGTTAAAATCTCCAACTATGATTGTATTCCCATCAATATCCCCCTTTATCTCTGTTAGTAATTCTTGTATGTACTTAGGTGCTCCTATATTGGGTGCATATATATTAACGAGTGTAATATCCTCATCATGTATCACTCCTTTAATCATTATAAAATGTCCTTCTTTATCTTTCTTTATGGCCTTTGTTTTAAAGTCTATTTTGTCTGAAATCAGTACTGCAACACCTGCTTTTTTGGCTTTTCCATTTGCATGGAATATCCTTTTCCATCCTTTCACTCTCAATCTATATGTGTCCTTCTCCCTAAAGTGGGTCTCTTGTATGCAGCATATTGAAGGTTCTTGCTTTATTATCCAGTCTGCCACTCTGTGTCTTTTGACTGGAGCATTTAGTCCATTAACATTTACAGTAATTAATGATAGATGTGTGTTTATTGCCATTTTGAACTTATCTTTGCAGTTGAATTGGTATATCCTCTTTCTTCCTTTCTTCTTCCTTTTGTGGTTTGGTAATTTTCCTTTGTATTATCATGGATTTTATTTAATTTTTGTGACTCCTTTGTAAATTTTTGGCTTGTGGTTACCCTTTTTTGTAAATCTATCAACCCATTACTATAACTGTTTTTGTTAAACTGATAGTAACATGATCTCAAACCCATCCTACTGTTAAAAAAATTTTAAAAAGAAAGAAAAAAATATTCTACATTTCCCTGCCTCCCTCTCCCACTCTCAGTGATTTGTATGTCTTCTTTTATAATTTCATTTTTACTTTATTTGTAATTCATGAGTTATCACCTTTCCAGTTGTGTGTTTCTCATTTCTGTAGCATCCTGCTGCTTTTCTATTTAGAATAGCCCTTTCAGTATTTCTTTTAGCATGGGTTTAGTGTTGCTAAACTCCTGCAGCTTTTTTTTGTCTGTGAAACTCTTTATTTCTCCTTCTATCCTCAAGGATAGCCTTGCTGGATAAAGGATCCTAGGCTGCATCTTTTTTTCATTCAGGGCTTTGAATATATCTTGCCACTCCCTTCTGGCCTGTAGTGTTTGTGTAGAGAAATCAGCTGAGAGCCTTAGGGGGTTCCCTTGTAACTTACTCTTTGCTTTTCTCTTGCTGCCTTTAGAATCATTTCTTTATCCTTGACTCTGGCCATCTTGATTATGATATGTCTTGGTGTGGGTCTATTTCGGTTCTTCCTGTTTGGGACCCTCTGAGCTTCCTGTACTTGGATATCTGATTCCTTCTTGAAGTTTGGGAAGTTTTCAGTCATGATTTCTTCAAAAACCTTTTCAATCCTCTTTGATCTTTCTTCTCCTTCTGGGACCCCTATTATGCGAAGATTGGGACGCTTTATATTATCCCATAGGTCCCTTATGCTATTTTCATTATTTTTTATTTGCTTCTCTTGTAGTTCTTCTGAATGGGTGCTTTCTATTGCCCTGTCTTCTAGATCACTAATTCGTTCCTCTGCATTATCTAGTCGGCTTTGCACAGCTATTAGATCATTCCTCATCTCTGTCAATGAGTTTACCCATTCTACTTGGCTCTTCTTTATAGCTTCAATTTCATTTTTGACATATTTTATATCTCTAAACACTATCTCTTTTAATTCCTTCAGCAATTCGATCACTCCTTTTTTGAAATCTTGATCTAGTAGGCTATCGATGTCTATTTCGTTGATCTTTCAGGGGATTTCTCTTGTTCTTTTAATTGGGAAAGGTTTTTCTGCTTCTTCATCTTGCTCATACCTCTTTGGCACTGTGGTTTATGGAGTATCAGTTGTTTATTTTGGTCCTTAAGGATTTTATCTATCTGATGCCTATTTAGGAATAGAACTTAGGAAAAAAAGAAAAAAAAAATAAGACAGAGAGAGAATTTTAAAAGAAGGGAGAAAGAGGGTTTGAAAACAGTGTATAATGAATAATAGAAGAGTGAGTTGAAGCAGAGTATTAATCGTGTTGAGATGTCCTTTTAAAACCTTTACAAAAAAAGGGGGGGGGGGAGATGAATAGATGTATTTGAAACCTGTGTCTAATCAATAGCAGGACATCAAAACCCAAGAGAAATAGAAATGAATTAAGAAGTAAAGATTAAGAGAGTAATAGAAAATAGAACAGGTAAAAACAGATTAAAAAAAAAAGGGGGGGGTGGGTTTGTCGGTGTTCTCCTGGAGTCTGTGTGCTTTTAATGTGAAGTCTTTCTGTCTTCGTCCTGTTTTGGAAGCTCATCTTGCTGTTTTCAGAGGCCCTCCATTGGCGCCCTCTTCTGTGCTGCTCCCAGCACCTGTCGGCAAGCAGATCGCGCCTCCTCCTAACTCTGGGTCAGGTGTAACTCTCCTCTGCTGTGGGCGGGCGGGTCGCTGCCCCTCCGGATGCCGCAGTCAGATGTTGCAGACTGGCCAGGTAGGAGGGCGGGTCGTGCCCCCTCCCAGCACCTCGGTCAGGGGCTGTGTTCCTGCCCGAAAGGCGGGGGGGGGGGGGGGGGGCCTTTCTCCCTCTACCTGCGCCGCCGGTAGTTCCGCTCTCTGTGCAGCTGCGCGCTCCGCCCTGGTTGGCGCTCCGCAAGTGGGCTCGGGGAAGACCGAGGGACAGCCTTGTCCCTGCTCCAAGCCAGAACCCAGCTCCTTGTTTGTCTTTGTGGAGCAAGTTCTCTGAGGGACCAGGATGGAAGGATCCTATCTGCCCCGGGCTGCAGGCCAGTCTCAGTCTGGCCTTTGAAGCTGCTAAGCCCTTCGGTGCGGACGCAGGTTTTGCCCCCGCCCCTGCCTGAGTGCTAAGCGCGGAGGATATGGCGGCTGTGCCTGAGCCCCGCCTCTCTTCCCCCAAAAACTTTCCGCGGGTTTTCAGAGATGGGGGTGTGCACCTTTCCCCCGAGAGCACATCAACCTTGCTGTTTCATGGAGGGCCCAGGTTGTTCTGCCCTGTGCACCCACAGCCACGGCGCGCAGCCCCTTGCGTTCCCCCGGGGCCGCCTCCGTGCAGCCACTTCCGTCCTCCGCCCGGCTTGTGCAGCCTGGCCCTGCCCGCCGCTGCCGGCCCGCATCTCAGGCTGGGTGTCGGGGGGACGCTCTGTGCCCGTTTAACTTAGTTCTGTTAGTCAAGGGCTGCTCTGTACAGATCCGAGCCTCGGAGGCTCCCCCTCCGTCCCGCTGGCCTCTCAGTTGGAGAGGGGAGACCCAGCGAGCGAGCGCCAGTCCTCCTTTGCCACTCCCTCCCTGCGGGACCTGTCCCGTGCTGCTTTGCCTTTTGTTCTTTCTTTTTACTTTTCTCCTACCAGATTTTTGGCGTCTTTATCTTTTGAAGAGGGCAATGTTCTGTCGGAGTTCCACAGGTGCTCTGGTTGGCTGAGTGGGTCTGTAGATGTGGGTCTTGGTGTATTTGTGGGAGAGGGTGACCTGCGAGCATCCTTCTACTCCGCCATCTTCTCCCGGAAGCCGATAGCTTGTTTCTTTAGTGCTGAATAATATTCCATTGTCTGGAGGTTCCAGAGTTTCTTTATCCACTTCCAAAGATTCTTATGCATATACATATAGAGATAAATAGTCACATATTATGTAATGTAATCATCCAGATGACAGTATTCTCCTTATAGAAACAGTGAGGTACTTAGAGTAAAGAGAAATTAAGTGACATGGCTAAAATCACCTGGATTAAAAGATGGTAGATCTAACACCTGAATTTAAGTCTTCATGTCTCCAAAGCCTGTTTTCCCTGCTATAAATATATGACAGAATGTTTTACATATGCTTCTAAAATTGCATTAACCAGTTAATTAAAATGTTTTTTAACCACAGTGTTCTTTGTTTACGTACCAACCCCATCCCACTTTTTTTCCTTCAGAGAATAAGTTTTGATGAGAAACAAATATCACTGTACCCAGGACTATTGTATTAATGTTTTTTAAAAAAATGAAAACAACAATAGCAACAAACAATAGTCAATGATTTATCTTCTGAGTACATCCGGGGAATAATAACTTTAGATAATCCGAATCATATGCTAACCCTATTTTACACCATGTGTTGTGAAGAGATGTGTGTGTTTGTCAAATTGTCTCAAAAATTCAGACTTGAAAATTTCCCATCCTTTTCATTCACAGTGAAGACAGAACTCGATTCCAAGTATTTCACTAGTCTTCAGACATCTAGGTTCTCACCTATGAAGCTTAAGAGTCTATAGACCAAATTTGAGGTGAAGAAAACAGAAAAGCAATTGGGAAGACCTGTTTAAAATTAAACAGTAGGCTCTGACACAAAAAATGTTTCACTTTCTTCTGATGTCTGTCCTTTCAAAGCAACTGCCAACTGTTTTTTTATATCCACTTGGAAATATATCATCCACACTTCATGCTTCAGTTTTACTTGAACAATCATCTGTTTGCCTTTCCAGCAGAACAATCCCACAGGAGTTTTTAATTCCATATGTAAATGCTGATTTTTAATATAGAATGTTGTGGTAGTTCATACTATAGTTTAAAACCAAAGAGATTCCCTTTAAAGGTTCTTATTTTCACTGTTAACTATGCTTTTTACAATACAATCTAATTCACTTTTCAAAGGGTTGAGAAACAAGGAAATACTGAATGGAAAATAAATACTGAACAAATTTTCCTTCAGACCTCCAGTAACAAAGAAATGTTAAAATGACAGAAAAATGCTCAGCCATGATTCAATTCAGTATACATGTTCTGTTTAATTTTTAAAAAATAGAGTCCTTAGTTGGAATAAGCCAATTTTATTTTGAATTAGAAAATTAGTGAAAAGGAGAATGAGGACCCTACAAAATGAGGAAAGGAAGAGTAGGTAAATCTTATGTTGGTTCCATGGCTTAAGTGGCTGTGGGTGAGCAGAGAAAGCAAGTGCATAGAGTAAGGGAAAGTTTGAGAGGAAAAGGAGATTCCTTTATATCTCCTTAGAAAGTATTATTTAATTGGATACAATTTCAGGACATGAAGAGAAACCACAGTTTGGAGTAATGGAGATGCCTGGTGTGACTCCCTCATGTGCTTTTTCCATAACATACACATTATGGGTCCTACCTTCCCCTAAAGTATACATCCGATTCCCAAGGATCCTTAGCAAGGCACTGAGGCTCTATAACACCTGTGCAGCCTCATTGTGTACATTTCTCATCACTCAAGCACTACACTAGCCAAGAAAGTGATGAACATCTTATGTTTACCTCCTCTTTTTCCATATATAGTGTCCTAGGGAAAGTTTCAAATTACTGATTCAAATGATGATTAAGAAGCTTGTCATGTGTGGCTGGCTATACTTCCCGAGGAAAAGGGGGGAATGAGCATATATTGTGTACTTTTCTTGCTCAGTAAGGCCAAGGCTATTATCAGTTTTTTATTCCCCTTGAATTTTGTATTCATATTTTTGCCCTAAGATTCTCTAGTGTAAGAGGTTGATGGATTTCAGTGAGAATTTTGTTGTCTTTGTGGTTCATCTGTTTGTCTGGATAAGACCTCACCCTGTTTAAAACTATATCTTGATTTCATATTATTTTTACTATGATGGATCTAAGCCTAAAAATCATCATCTCTCACCTGAAGTACTATAACTGATTCCAAATAGTTTCCTCATATCCATTCATCTGCCACTCCATCCTACTATATAATTCAATCTCAACAGATTCTTCAGGTCTTTAAGAATGTAAATCAGAGTGTAATTAGAATATACATGGAAGAATCAATGGTTCTCTTCTGCGCTATGGGTAAATCCAAAATTTTGATGAGGCCTCAATGGTTCCGTACAAAGACCTACCCATCATCATTTGTGTAATCTTTCACCCAGGTACCACACTACAGTTACAATGTTCCAGGGACCCAAAAGAGAGAGCTGGTTGAGGGAGATGAGGTATGTCTAGGAAAGCTTAAAATCCAGGCTACTACTTATAAGCTCATACATGCCTGAGTGCAAATTAGAAAACAGTGCTAGCCTCTGGGTTGATGAATTTAAGAGAAGATATATCTTCTGGAAAGATAAATTAGAAAAAGTCCCCTCTAACACAGCCTAGGTGCGTAGAAGCCCTCACTAAAGTGGTAACATACATTTGATGGGGTGCACTCCCTGGGCTGGAGGTCCTTGGGTAGGGCACTCCGACAAAACGATTGGTGATGTCCCTTCCCAAGTTAATGTCCTCCATAATTTCTGTCATCTTCCTCCCACATCCTCACTACATACATGGTAAAGACTTCCTTAAATTTAAGTGTTTCCTCAAGTTTCTTTAGCATTCATAATAATATGAAGTCATTAATTATATTTTTGTTTTTGTTGCTGTTTAATAATGTCCTGCAAGTCATGAGACTAAAAGTTCTCTGAGGCCAAGAGCTCTGCCTTTCTTGTTCATTGTGGCTTCCCTCTTAGCACAGAAATGAGTACATAATGGATGCACAATGAATATTTAACAAATAAAGCCATTTGCTTAGATGCATTGATTTTCAGCCCTGGCTGCAGCACAGAATCACCTAGAGAGCTTTAAAAATAAATATGATGCCCAGGAGCCTCCTCAGAGAATTTGATTTGAATGGTCAGAAATGGAGCCTTGACATAATAGTTATTAAAATTTCCCCAGATGACTATAATTTATAGCTGGCTCTGGCTCACTGCTCCAGTTTAGTACTTCTCAAACTTTAAAGTGCATAAAAATCACCTCGAGTTCTTGTTAAACTAAGTATTTTAATTTAGTTTATCTGGGGCACAGCTTAAGCTACTCCATTTCTGAGAAGCTCTACAGATCGATGGACCACACCCTGAGGCAAAGGCAACAAAATTGTCATAACATGGCTCTTCTCACTTCCAGTTAATCAAATCACATAAAAAGCAAGTATCTGTGGCCGCATGAACTATAATGATACTAAAATAATTGGATTAGATGGGGCAAAAAGGAGCTGAATGAAACTGTCAACAGCTATGCACTGGTTTACCAAATAATGGTGAATATTTCAGATATACATGTCCTAGAACCTTGTCATTATAAAGTCAGTGGTCATGATCACAACAAGTTATGTGAACTGGGGAAGCCGTGGTTGTCAGCAACACGATTAACACTTGTTAGAATCAATTATACTTTTCCTATTAACAGAGCAGCAATGATACATGGGATGGCAGATTGTATTTGACATTTAGCTCCTCAAGATACTTCGTCTCATCTTTGGCTTTGATATCTCTTCTCCAGATTCTATCCTCATCACTGGGCTGACGGATGGGGAGGAGAAAAAGAAAAGCATGCTTTCAACCTGAGCACAATGCTATTAACCTCCACCTGGGCTTAGATATTTTGAGCTTCTATAAACAACTAGAAAGTATTGAAGAGCAAGAATTCCATGAAAGAATGTGCAAATACCACTTTAGCAGTGAGATTCTGAAATGCACATAGAACAACAATCTGACTCTATGAAAGATTAATTTGAAATAAAATTGTCTTTCATATCTTTATGCTTCTGCACAAGTTGGGACTTTTAAAAAAATTTAGCTGACTCTATTTCCAAGGCTTAAAATGTGATTGGAACACAATAAGCTATTTTATTATATGGAACATGTACCACTTGTAACAACTAATGCAAGATTTTTTTTCCCGATACTTGTGAAAATCTCCATTAAAAACACAGAAATCCACTGATGCTAATACAAAAATAAAATCTTCATTTATTTCACTTTCTTGAAGATTAGCCTCTAATATCTACTGTTTTAAAAATTTACAAAGAGATATATCCGGAGAACTAATCAAATATTAACAAGAAAAGAGGAAAAAACAGCTAAATTTGAGAAAATCATAATGCAATCTTAATTGATCACTTTAAAATGAAATACTAACTGCAGTGCATGCTTCTATGTCTCATTAGAGAAGATGCAGGCTATAATTCTAGAGAATATCTTGATATAACAGACGTATGTTTTATTTAATCAATTCATTGATTTGACAAGTATCTGAGTCCCCTAATATATGAAGTTTTACTTATAAATTAGCTAACCTGATCGATAGCATTGGTAACACATAGCTATGTAAAAATTAAAATTCCATTTCTATCTTCTTAAAAACATGTTCACACATTTGTTAAATTTTTAAAAAATTCTCTCGTTTCTAGGAAAATGTCAATCATTTAATTAAATATTCACTACTTATTGTGTCTTGATGATTTAGAAAAATTGGAACATACTGTATTTGGAAAACTCTGAAGATTTATTTTTTAATGGAGGGGTCTATAATATCTTCCAATACTTTATTTAAATTCAAGTATTTTTTTATCAACATTATATTAAAAGGTAAATTTCATTGCCTGTATGGAAATGTTTACCGGTAAAAAATGGAATCTAGACATCAAATTCAAGGGAATAGAGTTTAAAAATGTGGCAGGATATTCACAAGTAACTTTTCCATAAAGATACTCATTGTTCTAGAGTCTGTCTTCTTTCCTTACTCTCAAAATATTTATATGAGGATTTGTAATCCAGCCTCAAATGACAAACATGTGTGTTTTTAAAGCACACCTGTGGAAAGATTAAAGAGGTAATAAGAGGTTAATAAAGGGAGAGGATTCTGATTCTGTTGTGGTTGTTTGTGGCTCCAAATTTCTTTGTTTAGTCTCCCTTATTTCTTTGCCATTTTCCCCCTCTTCAGCTGTTCAATTCCATCACTTCTATTGTAATGACATTCCCCACTGCTCTTCGATATTCTGACATTTCCTGTTTCCCCTGGAGAATGAATCTGCCCCTGACTGGCAGTGTTGGGCTGGCTCGCAGGGTTGTCTCTATGCTAGTCACTACCACCACTCCTCTAGCCTTTGCCTGAAAGGCAGCCTTCATTCAAAATAAGATGGAGAGTTCAGACAGACTGACGTCTAGACAGGCTGTTTTTGTTGGGCAGTACAGAATGGATGCTGTTACCTGCTAGAACCTTTCAGGTGGATCATGCTGGAAGGATAGTTAAAAACCTAAATATCAACAATTACTCAAGAGATACCATATGGAAATGCAGATTTCAGCAGCCTGGGCCGGAATCTCCACTCCATTCTTTTTGGTGGGTCCCCTTCCAAAAGGGCACTGTGTCTAATAACATGATCTCAAGTGTCTGAACACTCAAAGTTTAAATCTTGATTCCAGCAATAACCTGTAGTTTCCTTGGACAAATTATTTAATTTCTGTGAGCTCAGTTTCCTGACTTATAAAATAGTCATATTAAAACTTACCTCACAGTATCGTAAAGAGGAAAAAAATGAGATAATGAATGAAATCATTCACAAGTACTTAATAAAGATAGCTATTTTATTATTATAAGCAAATGAGTGAAAGTTGTCCTGATATCAAAGAGATTTAGGATATAAAAAGAAGGAATTAGGAACAATGCTTTTGCAATATAAAGTTTATAAATGTAAATATCTTGGTAAAGTATATGTCTTTAAAGTCCTGTGGAACAAAGGGAAAAATGAGATTTCTAAATTCCATGGATATGTATTAAAGATTATATGCACTGATCAATAAAGTGTGAAGGGGCTGATGAAACAGACTGTATTTTTCTGGGACAGTAATTTTGTTCTATGAATTATTTATAAGGAGATTGAAGTAGAAACAAAAGAAATACGAAAGCATAAGGCTTATCTTATCAGTCATAATCTTTCAAACATCAGCAATGAAGTTATAATCATTTGCCACATGCTGGGACATCCAGGAACAATGTAATATTGTGTCATGTAAAAAATGTATCATAATATGTAAAAGAAATTAATCCATGGTGAGCTGCTGAGTGTCTGCTGTGAGTTTTCCCTAATTGTGGGTTTTTCTTCTCATAGCAAGGTAAAATTTAAAAATTAGGTAAAAATAGACTTTTAATGAGGGAATTTGTCAGAAAAGAACATCTTAAACATGTGGTCCTTTTAGCATATGTTACATCATGAGCAGTAAATGACTCCACAGAACCATAACCACCATCTAGGCCTTATTTTGCCTACAAGAAATCCGAGGCCTAAGAAACAATATAACTTAACAAAACTGGCTATCGAAATCTGAAATGAGAACCAAGGCTCTGTGATTATTAGTCCTTTACCTTTTACTATTCACACTCTGCCTAATATACAAAGCAATTGTGGTGAGAAGTAACAACAAAGGAAAAACAAAGTCAGACTTCACTTTATGCTGAATTTCATTATTAGAGTAAGTTTCATTAGTCCTGAAATGCATAACGATTATGACAATTAGATGGTATCTACAGGAATAGCCATAATAGTTACTGATACTAATAGTTACTAACAGTTACTAATACTAATAGTTACTAATAGCCAATAGTTACTGAGCACTTAACTGTGTCCCATGTTACCTTCAAAATGCTTATGAATACTTACTCAATTCCTGATGAAGGCATTATTATTACTCTTATTATTACTACTACTCAGTTTAAAGATGGGGACTCTTGAGTCACTGTAAGATTAAGCCAAAGACATAATCCAATCATCTAACTTTTTTTTTTCCTTTTTGATGCTTATGTAAGATCTAAAATGACTGTAGGAATAAATAAATGTATTACATTCTTGGGATAAATGTATTCTGTTTTTGAGATGAACTGAGAAAATATGTATGTCCAGGGTAAACATACAGAATAATTACCTATATTTGAATGTACAGAAATGTATACTTCATAGAAAAATTATAGAACAGATGAAGTCTTAAAACAAACAATATGAATTACACTACCCACTAGAATCTCTTTCCCAGTCGTTAAGATCTTATGACCTGAGAACAGCTTTACTTTTCTCACCGTACTTCCGCTCACTGGGACCAAAGGCAACTTATCATTGTCTGGTGTTTTTTGGTTATTGATCTATCCTGGGTCCAGTGACACACTGAAGACCAAAGTGGCAGAATTTATACTGAGATAACAGAGCAAAGACCACTTCCTCTTAATAACATTTTCTTGAGGTTTTTTGGTTTTGTTTTTTTGTTTGCTTTATTTATGTATTTTTCCAATTTAAGGTAACTTTAGAGATTTCCCCTTTCTATGATAGAAGTACCTTTGATTTGCACTAAGAGCTTTGGAGGCTGGCTCTATGCCTCTTCACAAGAGAAAAATATCACTTTATACAAATGTATTCTGGCAGTGAGGCCCTGAATTGCCAGGGTAAGCATTAGTTAGTGAAGAGAAGGTAGACACTTTTTAAATTATTAAAGTACGACTGGTACATCACAACTCTTACGTTTCCAGGGAAGGACTAGTGAAGAATTTATCATTTATAGATTTATTTCCTTACAAAACTTGTCTCCTTCTTACTTGTCTTCATGAAAATTTTAGTAGTTCAGTTCCTATAAAAATATCATTTATGCTAGTTAGGATGACAGCAAGAAAGAGTTAGAAAGTTACACTGTGGTGGGGTAAGCCATCAGTCCTACATAAAACACCTCACAAAGAAACACAGGAAACTCTGTTCTCATTGTGTTCATGCTTTTGATGCTTTGAGGAGAGGCACCATTTTTCCTTAGGAAGTATTCAAATATTTCCAGATTGAATCTATGGAAAAATCTTTAAAGATTTTGCCTGCTTTTGAGTTTTCCAGGGCCAGTTCTCTGTCAATTGTAATAAAGTCATTTCCCCTGAATGCTGACTAGATTCTGCATGAATTTAAATTGAGGAGCTATTTTTGTTTCTAGATGAATTTTATAATTAAACACTACCAGCAGAAATCAGGGAAGGGGCTGTCAATACAAAGATCTTTCTTTAATATGAAACAGTGACAACTCTAAAAACAGAGCACATAAAAGATGAAACACAGTTTTCACATGTTTGAGTGCATGGATGAATGAATGAAAAATACCTAAGACAAACTCATAAGAGGATCAAATGTAGGATGGTTACGGGAAAGCAGGACTGTGCTCTTCCCTCATTCACTATCTAATAGAAAGTTTGTAACACTGACAAACTTTAAAATGGGGAAAACAACAAAGGAAGTATAAATTCCACCTAAAGAATATAAAATACAGTGCCTAGAAATTTTTAATTTGACAACTAGAGAACAGTGCAAAGCCTTCCTAGAAGAGAGAGGTAGGGGTTATAGATTCCCAAAGCAAAACCATCAGTACAACGGATAGAAAATGGGACTAAGTTCAAGAAATCACTTGAATACTACGGCATTTCTTTAGTCATAAAGCAAAAAGTGCTCTGTGAATTTACTTCTGAAAAACATAAATATATTTGCAAATACCAGAAGAAAAAATCTCATGGAAGTCATAATACTGTGTGTAGGTATGAAACTGTCCTGACCACCACTGTCCCCGCACTCAAACAAACTCAAAGGCATTTCAAGTTTGGGGGGCCGCTATCTCTGCTGCAAGAGCCCTCAGATGCTCCTCACTGTTCTTAGAGTCAGCTCCAAACTCCAGAATGGGCCTAAAATGCCCTTGGCTCTCAGCTTGCTTCCCTAGTCCTGGATCTCACCACTCTGAACATGTTGAATAATGTCCTAAAATCTCAGTTTTTGTTTTGTTCCTGAGTTTTAGGATTTTGTAATTTTTCTTTGTTTCAACAACACTCCTCATTTCCTTTCTCTTGCTTAATCTGGTTCAGATTCCCATGAAGGTGTCAGTCCCTCTAAGTAGACTTCTCTGAAGCCCTCCAAGTGTACACCTCCATAGCATCCAACCCTCACATCATACAACTGCTATAAATGTATGTTGCTTGTTAACCACCCAGTCTATGGTATTTTTGTTTAGCTACACAAATGGACCAAAATAGTCTTTCTTGGCAGGCTGTAAAGCCTGGGCATGCAACTGTCTTCTGCACCAATGTGTTCCTAGCACCTTAGCCCAGCACCTGCTTCACAGTGGTGTCAACATTTATTGAATAAATAGATCCATTCACTATCCCACAATCCTAGAATATGATTTTCTTAATACTAATGTCTGAAGTTAGTCTGTGGTTAAGTAGGAGAGATTGTCTATCTATTGAACATGGTGGTAAAATTAGAAAGGAAACCATTGTTCATAAAGTAATCAGCCCCTGCTCTAGATAACTGGAAACTGTCAGCTGATAAAGAACAGTAAATTACTGAAGAGTATATGTGATCTCAATGCATTTTTCTGCCTATTCATCTAACTCACTCCATATCAGAGGTTTAATTCACATTATACCTCTCCTCTAGGAAGCCCACCTCAACTTCTCTAACAGCTTGGGTCTCCACTCATCTCTTCCATTTACTATCTAAGCTACTAGAAGTGTTTAAAATAAACACAAAGCGTGATCAAGGTGAATCTGTCAAAGGTCAGTGGTCTGGATGCATGGCTTTGCAGGGAAGCATTTGACTTGAGTTCATCTTGTTCCATTACATTATGGTCCTCAACCGTAATGTGACAGTATTGCAACTCTGTTTGCTCAGGATTCTGAAACTGACTTTTATCAGGAAATGTCTTACTGTAAATAAGTGACTGAAGTTTATAAATCAGAATGCATGTTCATTAATTTATAATGAGAAAGACAAGCATTGAGTGGACCAGACTTTGTTGTTAGTCTAACCAGTGTTTTCTTCTTGTAGACATGAAAATTGCCAGAAGTTTGGTTAGTGAGCCCTGGAATCAGAACAGGGGAATCACACAAATATTGAATGTCATCGGGCTTTGATGGCATTATTTCCTTCCTATATCAGGGCTATAAATATGTTGGCAATAAAAAACTGAAATATTCTTGAGAGTTTAAAAGAACACTATTAAAATGACACTGGGGGCAATAGGTGTTGAGAATGCCCAAGGCAAATTAGGATATATGGTCACCAGAGATACTAAATGCAAGGAAGAAGTGGTATCTGCTTTTTCCTGAAGAATGTTCAAATGGTAATACAGAGAATTCTAATTGTTTCTCATTTTTCTATGCTTCCATGGTTTACCAAATCATCTTCCTGTTCAAGAGGTGTAGTAATCAGATTTCTGAGATGACCCACAAGATTCTACCCCATTTGGTCTCACTCCCTGGGTTATGTACCCCCAAACTTTCATGGGACTATGATGGGAAAATCACTCCTTTGATTAGGTTATTTCTACGGGATAGTTGCTCTTCTGATTGTGTTCTTTATGTAAGATTCTTTCAGCACTATCTAGCAGACTAGAAATAGTTTCCCCTACTGGCCTTGAAGAGGTAAGGTTATGTTGTGAATTGGGCCAGGAGGAAGGGAAGGAAGGCTTCCAGGAGCTAAGGGACTATAAATATGTTGTATAAGCTACAACTACAGGAACTGTCATCTGCCAACAACCAGTGAGCCAAGAACACCAAGCCTCAGATGAGAACACAGCCCTGGCTCACACCGTAATTCAACCTATAGGAACTTGAGTAGAGGTTCCAGTTAAGCCATGTTGTGCCTAGATTCCACCCCCTAGAACTGGTGAGCTAGTACTTTTGTGTTGTTTGCAGCTACTAAACTGGTGGTAATTTGTTACTTAGCAATAGAAAACTAACATAGGAGGCTTTAACTGTTTGTTCCTAAAATCAGTTAACAGCCAATTCCTGCTAGTGGGCAAGCAAGAGTTTTATATTCCTGAGAGGAAAGGCAAAGTCTTATTTTTATCTTGTATATCGCAAAGTACCTATCATAATGCTGGGTTAGTAGACAGGCTTAAAACAAACAAACAAACAAACAAACAAAGTAAATAAGTAAGTAAATAAAATAACTAGCTAGCTAGCAAGAAATAATTAATCAATTTTTTAATTTACAGAGAATTATTTTTATTTCCTTTAATTTTCTCTGTCTCAGAAAAGAGGATAGAAGATTATTAAAAACATTATCAAACTATTTTATATCAAACTACCTTATTTAAAGTATGCCCTGTTACTCTAATACATGGCACAGACTCTGCATAATTTGCTCCTACCTCTTTTACCAATTTCTTCTACCCCCATATTTTTTGTTTTCCTAATGCTCCAACTACACTGCATATTACTTCAATGATAAGCTTCACTTTTTTCTAATGGGGAGAGTAATATTAATCATGTGATAAACCTTTTATGAGAAATTTAAGTGAGGTTATGCAGTAAAGAAAATCAGAGCAATGTTTAGCTTCTAAAAAGCAAATAATAAATGCTAGCTCTTAATAATTTTATTAAGACTTTTCCATATGTTGTTCTTTCGGTCTACAATGTTTTTCTTGCTGCTTTCACCCTCTCTGCCCAGCTAGTAAGTTGACTCAGCCTTCAGCTTTCAATTTAAATACATTTATTTAGAAAGTTTTTCCTGAAACCCACTACTATCCCTAAGATTAGGCCTCCCTGTTATATCACACCACAGTTCACTAGATTTTTCTTTCATAGCTTTTGTTATAATGAGAAATAATAACCACTTATATGACTATAGTTGTGCAATGCCTGCCTCTTCCACTAAAACTACACAGTTCATGAGGGCAAACATCCTATTTCCTTATTTACTGTTGTCTTCCTAACTCCAATATAGGGCCTGGTACATGAGACCTGTTCAAAACTATTTGTGGAATGGTAAAGAAATTACTAAATAAAGCAATGATTATAAGAAAGGCATTCATTGGGAAAGAAAGTACCAATGGAATGCTCCTTGAATTTTCTCACTATAACTCTATGCTGAACCCAAATGAAGAGGGCCAGCCAATGAACTCAATGGAACCACACATTTAAATTAGGATTAGGTGGAATTAACTTTTTCAAAGGTATCAAATTAAAACCTTCAAAATATCACATTACAGAAGAATGCAAAGAGTCAGTCTAGCTGCAACTATATCTATTATTTCAGATATGGCTGGAAAAAAGCCCAAGTTGGCAGTTTCTCTCTCTATCCCTCATGTGTTGTTAGGCTAAAGTTAGCTACTGTAATAAACAAACTCCCAAATTTCAGAGGTGCAATGAATGTTTACTTTGAGTTGTAACAATCTAATGTGGGTGTTTTAGTTAAATGGCTTTCTTGTGGACAGGGATTCAGGGATTCTATTCTCCTCTCATCTTGCAGCTCTGCCATCTTTCCCCAGGAGGAGAAAGCATAAGAAAGATCATGAGTGAGAGGTTTCTCTGGACCAGACTGGAAATGGAGAGCCTCTCCCCTGCTACCATTCTGTCAGGAGCAACTTCAACATGGCTACACCTCACTGGAAAGTAGGCTGGAAACACTGCCTTGCTGTATCCTTAGGAAGAAGAGGAAGCTGATGTGGGTGAAAGCTTAGCCAGTCTCTGCCACAACATGGAAAATTAAAAGGGCTCCCTGTCCCCATACCACTCCAAAGTTGAGGAGGTTTATACAGCTGCAAGTGGACTGGGTTTTTTTGTTTTGTTTCGTTTTTTTGTTTTCTTAATAACCAATACATGTCTATGACCTTCAGGGATGTAAAAAGACATAGACATTGTGTTATGTCAAAATGACCCTAAATGCCACAAATTAAGCATGATAACAGCAACCTTGAATAAGTCAAGTATTAACCTTTCTAGTACATAAAACATTACTAAATTAGGCTTTCCCCCTTTCTATCTTTAACAGAATATTTGGGAATTTGATTATTACAGCCCAGTTATTTCTAAAGATGAATAACACTTCCACAGGGCACTGCTAAAATGCACCGAGGCATTTTAATTGCCTATGAATATTCAAACCCTCATTATTGTTGCAGTTTATAATTATCAAATTCCCTTGACAAAAATGTGCAGCATACAATAAAAAAAGGCAATCTATTTAAAAGTGTTGACACCCATGTTCAACCATTTTACTTTAGTTCTTAGCTTTTTAGTTTGTATCACTATAATTCATTTCGGGGAGATACTAAGATTGTGTGTATTCTTTTCCCTTCAAAGTGCAGCCTGTTGATTGTGTACATTTCCTGCTTAGAGCATATGATATTTTATACAAGAAACTACATGTATAGAACTGACATAAAATTCAGATTGAAATTTGTATGGGGATAAAGATTTGTGTGAAATAGAAAGCAAAACCAGAATTTAAGAATATCTTCTCTGGCTTTGGAAGAATTGTGATGGTAAAGTGACAATGGAAACACATTTGTAATTCTAAGCCCTGGAATGCCAAGATCAATTCAATTGGAAAAAAATCACAATTTTGCAAACAAGTAGACATACATCTTTATTTGATCATCAAAACAGACTTGGAAGAAATTTAAAGAAGCTATACAAGTCCTCCCTCAGTATGAGACAGGTTTTTTAGATGTCTGTAGACTAATTTTTTTCCGTCTATAAATATTTATGGAGTTTTTCCATGTGCCAGGGAATTTGTCAGTAGGAGGAGACATACTGATGCATAAAGTAAAAATAATAGCCTCAAGTAGCTCAGAACCTATCCACCTTTATTTTTACATCCATGTCTTACCAATCTCTTTTCTTTTCTTTCACCTTCTTAATACCCTTTCAAAGTAGTAGTCCTTTAACAAATACTAACTATATATTCACTGTGTGTCAGAGAAGGTACTAAATGATGGTATCAAGTTGCTCATGGTACAGTCAGGGGGACACAAACATAAACTCACAATTATAGCACAATGTGGAAGTTTTGTGCTCCAAAACAGAAAAAAAGGATGTTTTAGTGCATGATCCTATCTAACCTAGAACATAAGGAAAACCTTCTCTGAGATGATGACATCTGATTTGAATAATAAAAGATAAATTTAAGTTGGTCAGCTAAGCAATAGTAGATCTGGGAGACCTGGTTCAGAATTCTAGGTAATGGTAAAAGCAAGAAAAAGACAAGGTGAAGAGAAACAGCACGAGTTATGTGTGGAAATAAAAATGTAGGTTTCTTGCTGCAATACAAAGGCTGAAAATGGAGTCCTATCCAGATCACTTGGACTGAAATGGGAAAGAGTTAGACCTTTTGATGAAGAAAGGAGGAATGATATTAGGAAGGCTGACATTTCATGTCTACATCAACAATCACTGTGAGGTCTTAAGCTCAGCACTCTTAACAGTTCAAGTAGACCATAATAAAGAGGACTCTAGCACCACTCTGCTCCAGAAAGATAAAGAGACAGGGAAAGATATGGAGATAACAGCTGGCTTATATGAGAGTTTTTTTCCCAAAATGTCTGCTAGTGTATCCTTACTCTAAAATCTAGAGATTTTAATCCATTCTTGAATTGAGAGTGGAAGGAGATGGGGCTTAGCCGTATTCATTTTCTTATTATGATCTCCCTCCTCTGCTCCATCACCATTTAAAACAATGATAGAGAATTTGAAATAATATATCATCTATTATTGAGTTCATAAATATATAATAAAATAAATACTTTGAAAAATATAATATGAAATACTTTAATGGGTCCAAGGAACATGTAGTAACTCTAAATACATTCTAGTCCACAAAGGAAACCTCAGTAAGTTTCCACAAAGTATAAATTGTAAAAGTATAAAGTGTAGTGATTACAATGCAATAACACTAAAGATCAGTAACAAAGTTTTAACTACTTGCCAACTACTTGGAAAGTGAGTAACAATCTGAGACTTATTTGGATATCAATTTTGATTAAAACAAATTTGGAAGACAACCAGAGGCTATTTAGAAAGTTACAAATAAAAGTGATGGTGCAGCATGTTAAGGAACATGGAATGCTTCTGAACCTATCTTCAGAGGCAAATTCACCACATCTGTATACATACGCTATGTAAAACAGCCTTGAAATATGGCAGACTTTCTCACAGATCTCTGCTGAGTAATAGCAGCAACTCCTTCCCCATATTCTTATAAAGTTGAAATGCTCTAACATTTAAAACAGAAAGTAGAACTTAAGGAAATAATTTATAAACATGATAGAAAAAGTTAGCTTTCATATATAATGAGTGTTCATATGTGGATGGAAAACGGTGCATGCTATGATAGAAAAGGAGCAAAGGACCTTAATGGGTAATTTAGGAAACAAGACATGCATGTAGGTAGCAAGCATATTAAAAATCTCAAGTTTATTAGCAAACAAAAAGGATGAAAATTATAAATAGATGACATTTTTTGCCAGTAAGAATTTGAGCTAATATTTATTAAACATTTAAATTATGAGAAGGTGCCAAGCAAAACTCTATATTTATTAACACATTTAATACAATGGCCTTATAAGGATGGGCACTATTATAATAATTGTTTTTATAAATGATAAAATTGAGACATGCAAAGGCTACGTATTTGTCCTTGGCAGTAGATTTTGAATCAAACTGATAAATACTTAACATACTGCAGAACCTAGTTCTGGAGGCAATATAGCAGGATGGCATGCTTGTAGATACCACAAGTTTAACTTGGTACAATTTTCCTAGAGAACAACGTGTCAGCATAAATGAAAATTTTGTTTGTTTGTTTTAGAGAAGTTTTAAAATCCATAAAATCTTTTAAGTGTTTATCTCTATGAATTTGTACTAAAATATTCCACCTCTGTGAATTTGTACTAAAAGGAAAGAAGTCAGAGATCAGTGATGTTCAAGGAAGTTCACAGAATGCTATGAAAAGAGCACTATTTTATAACCAAATATTCGATGAAAGGAGTTTGGTTACAAACTATACCAGAAAGTGAAATCCTAAAAGGCCATTAAAATAATTCTCATAAATAATATATAATAAGGTGGGGAAATGACCATGATATAATGAAATAAATAAAAACATTATTCAAGGAAGGTGGTTCAAAATGGTAGCAAAGGAAGATCCTGAACTCATATCCTCTCACAAACACTACAGATCCACAGCTCCATATGGAGCAAGTCCTCTGGAAAGGACCAGAAAACTAGTTGAACACCTCCTCCACAACAAAGGATAAAGAAGCCACATCGAGATGTGTAGGAGAGGCAGAGGCATGGTCTGGCCAAAAAAAATCCATCCTTGGTGTGGCAACTCACAATTGGGAGGGATTTAAAAAATATGAAGCTTCTTCATGAAGAGTCAGGAGTTTGTGCCCCAAATCAAGCATCCTAACTCTTTAGACCTGCATTGGAGGGATGAGGCCCCAAAACATGTGGCTTTGAAAATAAAAGTGGCTTGTGTCCAGGAGAACCACAGGGATATAAAGAATGAAGATTTCACTCTTAAGGGGCTCATGGAGACTCACTTGCCCCAGCACTCAATACAAAAGCAGCAATTTGAAGAGTACCCAGAACATGTATGAAGGAGATTTATTCATTAGTCTTAGAGCAACTTCTGGAAGAACAGGAATCTGTGGGACTCTTCCTAGAGACAGAGACACCGGTAGGTGCCAGGTTTGCCTTCTCCATCTACCTTGCTAGTGCTGGCATGGGTGAATACCATTTTTGCAATCTCTAGTGCTGGTGGGCACATCCAACACCCATTCTGCTCCCGCAGTCCCACCAAAGCCAGCTGAGCATGTGTAGCCCACAGTGGGATTCCACTAGAGCACCCGGCTCTGGAGGACAGGAGGGTTTTCACTTTTGGGATCCATGGGTCTGAAACTATCAGAGAGACATTTCTTGATACCCTCAACAACTGAGACCCATCAAGAAAAAATCATGCTGCTTAGACAATCACAAAGTCTCTAGAGATAACAAAAGGGGAGAGCATGCTTAAATTATAACATTCATCTCCTACACAAGACTACTCCTTCAAACCTGGCAGAGATAGCTAAATAGCTATTTCACCTAATACATAGATACAAACACAGGGAGCCAAGCAAAACAAGGAAACAAATGAATATGTTCTAGACGAAAGAATGAGATAAAACCCCAGAAAAGGACCTTAATGAAAGAGAAACAAATAATTTGCCTGATAAAGAGTTCAAAGTAATGGCCATAAAGATCATCTCTGAATTCAGGAAAAGAATGAATGAATACACCAAGAATCGCACAAGGAGATAGAAAATACAAGACAGTGCCAAATAGAAGACTCAGAGCTGAAGAATACAATAACTGAACTAAAAAATACACTAAAGGGTTCAACAGTGGACTACATGAAGCAGAAAAAAAAAAATCAGTGATCTGGAATACATGTCAGTGGATCTCATTCAAACAGAGCAGCAGAAAGAAAAATTAATTTTAAAAAGTGAAGATAGTTTAAGGGACCTAAAGGACAACATCAAGAGTAATAATGTTTGCATTATTATAGGGTTCCCAGAAAAAGGAGAGAGACAGAAGGAGCCAGAAAATTTATTTGAAAAAATAATGGCTGAAAAATTCCCTAACCTGGGGAAGGAAACAGACATCCAGATCCAGGAAGCCCAGAGAGTTCCACACAAGATGAACTTTAAGAGACCAACACCATGACCTATGAACAAAATGTCAAAAGTTAAAGTGAGAATCTTAAGAGCAGCAAAAGAAAAACAACTTGTTACATACAAGGGAACTCCCATAAGACTATAAGCAGAATTCTCAGCAGAAACTTTGCAGACCAGAAGGGAGGGGCATGATACATTCAAAGTCCGAAAGAAAAAAAAAAGAAGGAGTTCAACCAAGAATACTCTACATGGCAGGGTTTTCATTCAAAATTGAAGAAGTGATAAAAGAGCTTTTCAGGCAAACAAAGCTCACTGAGTTAATCAGCCCTAAGTGGTCCTTAAGAGAAATGTTAAAAGAACTTCTTTAAGCCGAAAAGAAAGGGCACTAATTAGTAAAAAGAAAATACATGAAAGTAAAAAAAAAAAAACTCACAGATAAAAGTAAATATAAAGTAAAAGTAGTAGACTAATTATTTATAAAGCTAGCATGAAGACTAAAAGACAAAAGTAGTAAAAATAACTATTAACTACATTAATTAATTAAGGGGTACACAAAAATATGTAAAATGTGAGATCAAAAACATAAGATGTGTTGGAGGAGCAATAATGTAGCATTTTAGAATATGTTCAAACTTAATTTGCTATCAAATTAAAATAAACTGTTATAAATGTGTATATATATACTATATATATATATTCACTACATACATGTTATTATATGTGAGTCTCATGGTAACCACAAAGCAAAACCTGTAGTAGATACATAAAAGACAATGAGAAAGGAACCTAACCATAACACTAAAGAAAGTCATCAAACCACAAGGGAATAAAGCAAAAGAAAAAGGAACAGAAAGAAAATACAAAATAGCCAGAAAATAGTTAACAAAGTGGCAATAAGTACACACCTATAAATAACTACTTTAAATGCAAATAGGTTGAATTTGTCAATCAAAAGACACAGAATGGCTGAATGGATTAAAAAAAAACAACACTATATTGCCACCTACAAGAGACCCACTTTTGATGTAAGGACACACACAGACTAAAAGTGAAGGGACAGAAAAAGATGTCTCATGTAAATGGAAATCAAAGTGAATCCAGGGTAGCTACACTTATATCAGGCAAAAAAGGCTTAAAACAAAGAGGGTAATAAAATATAAAGATGGGTATTATATAATGACAAAAGGATGAATCCATCAATCCATCCATAATTATTCATAGCAGTCTCTTACAATTCTTTGTGTTTCTTTGGTATCAATTTTAACTTCTGTTTTATTTATAGTTTTGAGTCTTGTCTCTTTTTTTCTTAGTGTGTTTAGCTAAAGATTCGTCAATTTTGTTTATCTTTTCAAACAATCAGCTCTTAGTTTCACTGATCTCACCTATAGTTTTTGATCCCCTCTATTTTGTTTATTTTTGCTCTAGTCTTTATTATTTCCTTTCTTCTACTAACTTCGGGTTTCACTGGTTCTTCTTTTCCTAGTTACCTTAGGTGGAAAGTTGGGTATATGAGATTTCCATTGTTTCTTGAGACAGGCCTCTATCACTATAAATTTCCCTCTTAGAATTGCTTTTGCTGCATCTCATAGACATTAATATGTTGCATTTTCATTTTTATTTATCTCAGGGTAATTTTTAAATTTCTTCTTTGATTTATTCATTGATCCTTTAGTTGTTCAATAGTATGTTGTTTATTATCCACATAGATGTGATTTTTCTAGTTTTCTTTTTAATTGAAGTTGATTTCTAGTTACATACCTCAACACAAGAAAGGCCATATATGACAAACCCACAGCTAACATCATATTCAATGGTGATAAGCTAGAAGTTTTTCCTCTGTGATCAAAAACAAGACAAGGATGCCCACCCTTACAACATTTATTCAACATAGTATCGGAACAAGCCAGAATAATTTGGCAAGAGAAAGAAATAAAAGGCATCCTAATAGGAATGGAAGAAATAAAATTGTATCTAATTATAGATTACATGATATTATATATAGAAAACTCTAAAGATGCCTCAAAAAAAACTTAAAATTAATAAGCAATTTTAGTAAAATTGCAAAATACAAAATAATTATTCACAAATCAGTTGCATCTCTACACACTAACAACAAACTATCAGAAAGAGAAATTAAGAAAAAAATTCCCATTACAAGAGCACCAAAAAAGAATTAAATATTTAGGAATAAATTTAACAAAGGTGGTGAATGCCTTGTATCCTGAAAACTATAAGAGTTTGGTGAAAGAAATTGAGGAGAACACAAATAAATGGCTAAATATTCCATGTTCACAAATTGGAAAAATTAATATTATTAAAATGTCCATACTCCAAAGAAATCTATAAATTCAATAAAGTCCCTATCAAAATTCCAATAGCACTTTTCACTGAAATATAAAGAACAATCATAAAATTTGTATATCCCACAAAATACCCCAAATAGCCAAATAAATCTGGAAAAAGAACAAAGCTGGAGGCGTTACACGTCTTGATTTCAAATTATATTACAAAGTTATAGCAGTCAAACTAGTATGGTATCCTCATAAAAGTAGACACAGAAATCAATCGAACAGAAAAGAGATCCCAGAGATAAGCCTACACATATACAATCAATTAATTTACAACAAAAGAGGCAAGATTAAAAAATGGAGAAAGGACAATCTCATCAATAAACAGCTTTGGGAAAAGTGGACAGCCACATGCAAAAGACTGAATCTGGATGGCTATCTTACACTTTACACAAAAATTAATTCAAAATGGATTTAAGACTCGGATGTAAGACCAGAAACTATAAAACTCCTACAAGAAAACATAGGTAGTAGCCCCTTAACATTGCTCTTTAGTGATTTTTTTTTTTTTTTTGTATCTGACTCCAAAGGCAATGGCAACAAAAGCAAAAATAGACCAATGGGAATTCATCAAACTTAAAACTTCTGAACAGTAAAGAAAACCATCAACAAAATAAAAAGGCAACCTACTGAATGCGAGAAGATTTTGCCAATCATACTCAATAAGGGGCTAATATCTAAAATATAAAAAGAACTCATATAACTTAATAGCAAAAAAAATCCAATTAAAAATGGGCAGAGTATCTGAATAGACATTTTTCCAAAGAAGACATACAGATGTCCAACAGGCACATGAAAAGATGCTCAACATCACTAATCATCAGGGAAATGCAAATCAAAATCACAATGAGATATCACTTCATCACACTGTCAGAATGGCTGTTATCAAAAAGACAAGAAATAACAATTGTTGGTGAGGTTGTGGTGAAAAGGCAACTCTCATGTATTGTTTGTTGGAATTGGAAACAGTATGGAGAGTATTCCAAAAATTAAAAACAGAACTACCATATGATACAGCAATAATTCTTCTGGGTATTCATCCTAAGAAAATAAAAACACTAATTTGAAAGATATATACACCCCTATTTGCACTGCAATATTACTTCCAATAGCCAAGGAACAGAAACAACCTAAGTGTCCAGAGATGAATAAATGGATAAAGAAGATAAAGATGTGTGTGTGTACATACACAAACACACAAGCAGTGGAATTCTACTCAGCCATAAAAAAGAATGAAATGTTGTCATCTGCAGGAACACGGATGGAACTTGAGGATATTATGCTAAGGGAAATAAGTCAGACAGAGAAAGACCAATGCCATATGGTCTCACTTATATGTGGAATATAACAAAAACAAAAGAAACAAACGAAACAAAACAAACAAACTGATATAGATTATAAATAGTTGGTTGCCAGAGAACAGGGGAGGGGGTGTGAAATAGGATCAAGTAGTACAAACTTCTAGTCATAAAATACTTAAGTCATGGGGATGCATTTGAAAGTTGCTGTAAAAGTAAATGTTACAAGTTCTCATTACAAGAAAAAAAATTTGTAACTCTGTATGGTGGCAGATGGTAAATAGACTTACTGTGGTGATTGTTTCACAATACATGCAAATATCAAATCATTATGCTGTACACCTGAAACTAATGCAATGCTGTATGTCAGTTAAACTTCAATAAAGAAAAAAAGTAAATTTTAAAAAGTAAAATATGTTTAACCATGCTGAATCATTTTCATACATTGAAAAGAATAAACAAACAACAGATTGTTATTTCACAATTGCTCACGTAATAAAAATAGTATTTAAACTTTAAATACTAGGAATACAAAGTTTGATTTTACAAATTGTGTAATTACACACATACATTAACATACACACAGACATGCACAATAACATAAGGGAAAATAAACCAAAAATTTAACAGATGATCACTGAGACATTAGAAGGTATATTTTCATTTTCTCCTTTTCTGTACAATTTTTAGAACAAGAATATTAACTTGTTAATTACAAAATGGGGATTAACTTTTTATGTGTGCATTTCATGTGTCTCAGATTTTGAAGCATGTAGAATCAGGTAGAGTCAACATTGTCGCAAAATGACAGCTGTTATTTAACACAGGGTCTTACTTAAGTTAATGAGTAAATATCTTTCAGAGCAGATGTATAAACAGGACCTTGATTAATGAATATGCTAACTGTTCTTCTCTGCTACACACATTAACCTCTGTTTGGTTTTTAATTGCCACACATCGTTATGAGAAAAACACTACGAAATTTATCATTTCCAGTCAAATCCTGAAGTTACAATTTCAGAACTTCTCTAATACTGTTCTGCTATCAAGGATTGTCTGGGATAAGGATGACATCTAGTCTCTTGTCACCACCCACATTTCCCATTTGTTTGCCATCAGCTTTCCTGGAAAGCCCCCAGGCAGGTCCTGTTCAGGGAAAGGTTCCTATTCTGGAAGAATGAGGATAGCAACCTGCACACAGAGCAGGAAACTGTTTAGCCAGCAAGTCTTTTTTTGAGCCTGACTCTAAGTGTGTCTGTCCTGTTCTTTTCATATTTGTTTGCTTAATTTTTTTTCCTAGACCTCAGAATTCTGCCACAGGATTCCCATTTGGACTCTCAGGGCAATGGCACAAAATGGTGCCTCCTATAATTGCATACTGTAGTCACTGCGAAAGTCCCTGTTCACCTTTGCTCAATACTACACTGCTTAAGCTGGACTCTGAAATCAAGATTCCTGGGTTTATACCTGGTTTGTAATTTCACTTCTAAGTCAGTGATTCTCAATCTTGGCTGCACATTGCTATAACCTAGGGGGCTTTAAAAATCCACAGGGCCCAGCAAGCCAGCATGCAGCCAAGAAAAAATAAATCAGAATCTTTGGAGATGTGTCCTAGGCATAATATTTTGTAAAGCTCCTCAAGTGACTCCAGTATGAGGCCAAGGCTGAGAACTCTTAAGTTTTGGTCTTTTCCAAGTGAAGACAATGGTAATAAAGTCAGTTCTCCATATCCTTGGGTTCTGCATTCCTTGACTTAATCAACATGGGATTGAAAAATACAAAAAAAATTCCAAAAAGTTCAAAAAAGCAACACTTCAATTTGATGCATGCTGGCAACTAGTTACCTAGCATTTACATCGTATTTACAACTATTTACATAACATTTACATTGTATTAGGTATTATAAGTAATCTAGAGTTTATTTAAAGCATATGGGAGGATGTGCTTAGGTTATATGCAAATACTACACCTTTTTATATAGGGGCCTTGAAGATCTGCAGATTTTGGTGTTCACCAGGGTCTGGAACTAATTTCACGCAGTTAGCAAGAGACTACTATACTTTTGAGAACTTGTCTCCATTCTATTCCTTCTGGGCAAGTCTAAGCCTCCTTAGCAATATTAGGACACATCAACTGAGACTGAAAGTTGTCAAAATTCCCATCCACCCAAACAAATCATAAAAGTTAGCAAGATAATGAGCCATCTCCCACTCCAGTCTTCTTTTCTTACTGCAGAAATGGTAACATGCAGGAGATGCAAGACAAGGAGCATCCATGAGCTTGATTACTTTTCATTGGTTTCGACAGTAGTATCAGGAGAGAAGATAGGCAAGGACCATGCATAACACCTTCCCGGGCACATGGTTTTGTTGAGATCCTCCATTCGCCCCCTTGCAAGCTCTTCCCCAACTGATCTCGCTGATGTCATCTACTCTTGGCCATCTAATCCCAAACTCCATTTAAATTAGCTCCAAGTGAAGCTCACAAGAATGTTGCCTCATACTTTTCAGGTATTTATTTCATTAGTTAGTGGCTTCTTTTATCTTGCTAAATGTTCCATGACCTAATGTCACTGATTTATCACATGTTGTTTCTACTAAATACACATACACTCAAAATGTCTTCAGATATGTGTGCATCTATCTAAGTACACCTTTGACTGAAAAATAAAAACTCTTTTCATTTATATTTTTTGGAGTTAATTCTTAACTTAGAATTCTTTTTTTTTTTTCTAATAAGACCAACTGCCCTCCTAAGCAGTACTGTCTGTCATCTACTTCAGCTGAATTTGCAGACTGAATGAGTGTGGGCCTGGACAGCTTGTAGAACAGTTCCAGGCAACGGTAAATGTTCTAAAATATGTGAGCAACTGCTATTGTAGTGACCTACATCAGGTATTGACTCTCAGTTCAACCTGCCCTTTTTTTTAAAGTACAATTTTATAAACTCAGCAAGTGGGTACTTACTTAATATAGCAATTCTCAAAAATTTAAATGCTATACAATTTCTCAAAAATGAAATGCCTTTGAACTGGAATAATATCCCTTCCATAACCTGAACGCTTTCATTAGTTATTGCTCAACAATACTCTTTTATTTTTTCCTTCAAATTAAGCAAAGTTATTTTGAGAATCAAATGAAGGGAAAGTAATAATGACTATACTTCTGTTTGTGTTTATGAAAAAGGATGTATTTTGAAAATAAGTATTGGCAAATGTATCGCAAATGTATCTGGAGCTTAAATTAATTTAAGGAAAGTCGAGTAAAATAAATTTGGCTGCAACAGTAAAAGAAATTATTGTACTATGTCTTTTCTACGTCACTCCTCATTGTTTGGTTTTCATGAGGGGGGGTTTAATGTTAGGGGAGAATTGAGAATGCATTAGCTGTAAGAGAGAACATGGAGTTTGGAAGGAACAGAAAGGAAGACATACATAGGAGAGAGTGGAAAGGATGGGCAATGTTTAGTGTCACAATTTCCAAAACCTCATTCTCCTCCCTTCTTAGTTGTACCCACTAGGATTGTTTTAAAAACAGATATCTGGGATGACATGAGGTTTTATGACTGTAGAATAGTCACACCATGAGAATCGGGAATAGCTCGGTCAGAGAGAAGAGCTTTCATCAAGGTGTTACTAGTTCTAATAGAATAATAATTCCCAAGTCCCTGACAAGAAATCTATCACCTTCAAACTTGAAAGCACAATCACTGGCCTCCTTATTAGGGGCAATGGAGAAGGTGAAGTGACCCTTATGAGGAGAGACAACTTGAGTTTCCCATCTTAATCTTCTCTTTTGGACAGCCCTGTTGTGTCCTTTGAAAAAAAATGAGTTCGTAATAAGAAGCCTTGACAAAAACCCACATCTCTAAAATTTAGATTTTATGCCAGAAAGCATGAAGCTTAAATTACTCTTTTGCCGCTAAAACAGCTGTTTACAGAGGATTTAACTGAGGCCAATGTATGCAGGAATGTTTGTTTAAAACAGACATTTTCATTATGATTGATTAACAAACACTTATATAGCATATAAGTGCCAGGTGTTCTAACTTTTACAAACATCAACTTATATGATCTTCATATTAATTCTACATAGCAGACAATAATATTATTAAACCAATTTTAAAAAATCGGGAAATGCAAAGTAGAAATAGTCTTGTCACTGGTCCAGTGGCACATGGTTTAGAAGAGATGGAGCCAAGATAAGATGCAGGGGGCACAGGGCCAGTGGCCACTGCCCTAGGCACTCTGCCATGTAACCTTTAACTCTGCGAGGAAAGGAAGCCTTCTGTCCAATGCATAGGCATTCTAGCCCACCTGCCCCAGAGAGTTCTGGTTGAAACTAGCAGGAGGGTCACAGATTTAAAGTTTTCCATTTAATTTCATTTACAATTTACCTTTCATAGTATATATTCACATAATTGCAAACAATGTAGATGCTAATACAAAACAAATTTAAATGAAACAGCTGTAAGTGAAATTCTGGAAAAGAAATTAAAATATTAACGACTATTTTTGGAAAACATGTTCCTGGATCCTAAAGTATAGACTCTTAGCTTTTTAACTCCCAGTTTTACACTAAGATTAAGTAAGGGCTTACCAAGTGCTAGGTACTTGTCAAAATTATTTAACACTAATAACTTACTAATTTCTTATAACAGGTTCTACAAGGTAGGTGCTATTACTATTTCCATTTCACAGATGAGGGAGTAAAGAAGAGAAATGTTAAATAACTCTCAGCAAGTATCCTACTGCTTACTCACTAATCCCCATTTGAACCATGAATGATGGGTAAAATATTTGCAGGTTGATGATTTTGTATGTGGTTTTGTGACTCTTCATTTCATTTTAACCTTAACAGAGCTTAAAATTCTCAGTATTATTTAAATAATACAATTTTTATTTTGCTTTGCTATGTTTTGTAGAGAAGCAGATGAATTAAGAGAAAATGTTCAAGTGGGTGGCTTCCTTGTTGACTAGCCTGAGAGCGACCACCAATTTTGAATGTGTCATGCCAGGTCATCATAAGATTTTTGATACAATCTAGAAAAATTATCACCAGCAACTGTTTCAAAGATTTCCCCATTTTTTGATTTACTGTTTGGAAGTGAGTATGAATCTCTATTGTGAGAAGATTAGTAGTCAAAATCTTCTAATGGCACCTCCTTAAACTCATAAACAATTTAGAGATCTAAGATTCTAAGAGACTTTTCCTCTTTCTTTTCTATTTGACTATCACAAACACATGTAAATTAATACTCGTCAATTAGTTAGTGCACAAGAATTGGGTCAATGTTGGAAAATGTTTCATTTTAATCTAGAGTTCATAAAGTCAACATTGAATTGACTCTGTTGTGTTTTATTTTCATTTATTCATCATTTCAACACATTTTAAGCACCTAATATGTGAAAGAACAAATAGAAAAACACTATCTTTACTTTTTGGGAACCCAGAAATAGCTATTTCTGAGCCCAAGGGTTTAAAGATGTTTGGTTAACAGAGATGCTCTAAATCAATTAGCTATTAGAACAAAAGGAAATAAGTAAGGCCATTTTATAAATGTGACTCATTTAAAGTCACTCTTTGAAAAGCTCTGGCAGATACTAGAAAAAAGGTGGTGGTGGTTTAAAGGGGACAGATGTACAGTTAAGTGTTTGATTAAAGTTATGATGTGTGATAAAACTGAATTAACTGCGTGCTCCAAGAATATATTTAAGGGGGACCTAGTATAGTGGGGGATGAGAACAATCAGAGAAATCTTCCAAAAGATGAAACTTGAACCTGAAGGATGGGAAAAAGTTAAGCAAAAGGATGTGAGAGGCATGTGTGTGTATGTGTGTCTGTGTGTGTCTGTGTAAAGAGAGAGAATTTTTTTCATGCAAGCAGTGATGGGAACCGCAGGTGTAAAGGAAACCAGGTAGAACGATCCTAACACAAAGAAATGAAACATCCTCAGACCAATTCAGTAGGGGCCCAGTTTTGCATAACCAATATGCTTTGTTGAGCTCTTCTGACTGTTATCCCTAAAACAAGAGATACTGCTGTGTGACTTGGACTAGGGGTACTGGTCATGGAGATAGAACAATGTGAGTGAATTTGTGACACATATTGGAGCTTGAATCTACTGAGTGCTTTTATCAACACTTTAAAGTGAAAATGTTAATATGAAACAAGTCTAATTGGTTGGTATTTCTTGTATGGTATTTTTCTTTTATCTTTTAGGAACATGTCCTGACATTTGTAAAGGGGCTTTTAATTTACAAGGCACTTTCTTCTTAACAACAACAATAAGCAGTTATAACCATTGAACTGAGTACTCACTATGTACCAGAGGTGGGATTCTCATACTTGAAGACGTTAAGTGCTACGGACTTTAGAGACATGTGTGCTCCAACTTACTCTCACAACTATCCTCTTAAGAAAGTAATGCTATTATTTTCTCCTATTTTACAGATGGGGACTCTCAGGCTTCAGAAGGCTGGTGGCTAACAGTGTCTCCTAATTCTAAGCCTGGGTTTGTTCCTTAATATTACAATTGCCTCTAGCCAGGTGTGGAATTTGGTCTGAAGAAGTTGTGAAAGACCTCTAAAGGCACAAAACATCTTCCCTCAGCCAGGTGGTCCTGAATTACCCAGATTGTCTGCATTTATCGTCAGAGCCTCATCCCTAGGGGGCTTACCCTTTACTAAGCTGTGTAAAACACATTGCACCTATAATCTCTCTCTCACACACACACAAACATATGAATTGCCTCTATGGATTTATAAAATACTCTCATGATAAACACATAAGCTATAAATTAGTATGAAATACACACTTGAGTATGAAAAAATATATACATATGCATGTGTTTCCTAAGCACCACTCACCAATGAATGCTCTATCAAAAACCTGAAAGAGAGCTCAAGATTTGATTCCTTTTGCAATTATGAAAGCAGAAACCTAGTCCATACATGCTGAGTCATGAGCCATAAGAAAAAAAGAGGTCCTGGCGAATATTAAGGCAGCCTTCAAAAACATGGCATATCTGTCAGCTACCATCATGTAAACATGTAAAAACTAGAGAACTGAACACATACAGGCACTCCTATTTCTCTAGTGATTGAACAGAGAATTCTGTACCGGGAGACTGGTGCTAGTATTAATGGACAAAAAAAAAATGCTCTTTCCCCTTAACAAAATAATTTTTTTAAATATACTAGCTAATCATATCAGACATCACCTAGCTTAAATTGCTCTGTGTTAGAGTGGCAAATATTTGTACTAAGCCATAATCAAAAATTTGGGAGACTAGTCATTGTAAATGGAGTGATTCATCTGTAAGATAAGTAACCAATAACGATGAACTTGAAATCCTATTTCCTGTAGTAATTTAAAAAATGAAAACATGATGCATTCATTTTTAGTGATTTTTTATAGTTTGCATGTAACATGCCAGGTTCAGTTTTAAAAAGTAGGGAGTGATGAACAAGGCAGGTATTGCTCTTGTGGTAGGCAGAATTCTAAGATGACCCACAACCCCTGATGATTCATGCCCTGGTATAAACCTCCTCCTAATAGTAGGTGAGACCTGGAAATAAGAAGATATCACTCCTGTGATTAGGTTATTGATCAGCTGACTATAAATTAATCAAAAGGGAGATGATACTGGCTGGAATCATGTGAGCCCTTTAAAGAAGGCAAAGCTGTAGCCTGAAGGAAGTAAGCAAATAGCTTCCATGTGTCTATGAAGAGGGCAGCCTCTGAGAGCTGAGGCTGTCAGCCTCAGTCCTACAGCCACGAGGAACTGATTTTTGTCAGTCTCTTGAGTGAGACTGGAAGAGGACCCTAAGCTCAGCTCAGAGTAACCCTCCCACCACAAGACATTTCGATTGTGGTCTTTTGAGACCCTGAATAGAGGATCCAGCCAAGCCATGTCTAGACCCCTAACCCACTGGAACTTCATAATAATAAATGTATATTGATTTAAACCACTAAGTCTGTAGCAATCTGTTACACAGAAATAGAAAACTAATAAAGCTTTCGATGGGACAAATGATGAAATTCTCCAGCCTCTGAATTTTCCCTTTCTTTTGTAATTCCCTATCCTTTCATGCTTGAGATTATATTTCCCTGCCTCTATAAGTAAGGTGTCAGGAAGGTGAGCAGAAAAAGGAAACACTAAAGAAAAGGGAAGAAATATATGAGCTCATCAAAGCATATGCTAGACAAAAGGAAATGGAGTAAGTAACCTCATTTTCCCCAGGATGATGAGCCATGCTACCACGGTGATCAATAACATTAGCTTCAAAGCCATCAACTGAAGAAATGCAAAATCAAGGGGTAACAGATAAGGCCATCAGAAACACCAGTCCCCAAGAGGGATGGGTTCCAAATACGTGAAATGACCAACTTTCAGGACAGTTTATAGCAGGAAACAGATCATAGCTGGTAGATTCCCATAGGCAAAAGGAAATTCGGGTGGAGGAATACTCGCTTCATCTCCCTCTGAAGAGTAGTTTGGCATTGATATATATTACAACATAGAAAACTAATTGGAACTAAATGTAAGAAGCAATTTCTACTGTGAGTGCTGAAAGTTTCTTTTCTCTTTGAAATCGCACTTTTAGCTTGGTACCTCACACAATTCAGACATCAGCTGCCACTGTGTCTAGATTTTCATTAAAACACACATGCTGCACGCAGTATTTTGATCTTGGAAGTGCTTGATATGTTAATGGTCTTGCTTTCTATTTGTGAATTTGGCATCACTCTTATTTGGTGGGCGTGATGAGCAAAAAAAGGCTGGGTGGTGGGAGGACAGAATGCCCTTCACTGAACAAAGGCGAACGCTTCTAAACAGGCTATTATCTCTTCACTCAGCCATGGTCAGAGAAACTATATATGTGAGAATTACAGTCGACTTCTGGAAGAGTAATCCTTTATTAAAAAACTCACTTGGCCCTTTATTTCATGGCTTCCAAAAATTCACTTGAATCGCAAACTCCTTAGGAGGAGATCATGAACTCCTTTCTACTTAAAATCTCTATGACAGAAACCCACAACACCTAAATAAAAAGGGAATTGAAGCTCTGCTGTGATGATCATTCAATAGCTAATCTCAGATCCCCAGGCTCCTGTAAAATAAAACCCTTTCTCAGTAGATATCTCCTATCTTCAGAATTTCTTTGAACACTGATTAAAGAAAAACTCCCAAAGACAATCTGTTTCAGAAAACGGAAATTAGCCACCATACTATAGATCTGATATAAGTACAATTAAGAAATATGTCTAGTGTCCCACTTTGACAGTCATTATAATCATGAAAAATACATATTCATGTGAGTATCATATCTTAATATTTTCCTGAAAGTGTAACATGGGGAAAAAAAACCTGTAGTAAGAGATTTGGGAAAATACAAAATACAAATGAATACATGAATGGATAAACATATACAAATAAGATATCCCTTGCCTTCCTGAAACTCATAATCTATTGAGACAGAGACATAAATGAAGAATTCTGATACTCAGTTGCCCCTGGTTAGTGCTACAGGGATGTTGTTTTTAAAAGAGCAAAACAGAAAGAAAAATGGGTCAACTGGGGAAATTAGGAAGATTTCTTGGAGAAGTTAGAAGTAAGTTTCACTTTTTAAGGAAAGATGTTCATTACTCTAGAACTCAGAGAGTGGTAGTGGAAGAGTTTCCAGCAGCAATAGAGGGGCAATGGGAAAGTGTTTTTCCAGCTTCTGCTTGGATTACATTTGCTGAAGTCCCATTGGCCAAAGCAAGTCAGGTAGCCAAGATTTTTGCACATAGCATACTGCACCTCTCCCAGACACATGAGGAATGGGTCACTAGGCAGAGGGAATAGAAACAGGAAGGTGTCAGACAAGATCAAATATAATGAAAGATCAGGAAGGCAACATTAAGAGGAGACGATGATAGTAGAGGTTTCATGAAGGGAGTGATATCAGTGGGTCTCACAGTAGCAGCTGAACAGGGGAAAAGAAGAGGAGGAAGTAGGGCATGTAGCTAAGGGAAAATGCCTTCAGTTAAGTGATGGCGCTGCTTATGTTCCTGGAGCCATGCAGGCTGCAATACAGAATGAATGAGAAGGACTGCCCTGAGAACAGCTTATGAAACACTCAGAAAACATGTTGTAGAAGGTTAGGAGCCTTCTACCTTACAGGAAGAGGGCGCTACAGAATACTTGGGCAACATGACGTTTTAAGCTCTCCGGATTTTAACATTTTCTAATTAACTGCCCTTTCAGTTGCTCTGTCCTACTGCTATTATGATGGACTTATATTTTTAGTTAATACATTTTAAAATGTGTTTCAAATAAAAAAATAAATACAATTACTTTGAAGTTATGAATATGTTTTAAGATCACATGTTAAAGCCATCTATTTCTACATAAACTGTAAAAAGTTATTCCCTATCTTCGGTCATCTCTAAAATTACTACAAATGTAATTATGCAACTGCTAATAATTATAGTCTCAGTTATTTAGCTGAGAGCCATATAAATTTTATAAGGCAATAAATCTTATTAAATATTCCCTGGAGTATCAATTGATTCATTAACTTATAATAAATGCTTTTAAAATGCAAATTAAATAATAACTGGAAACACCTCAGTTAAATGCCACCAAGATACCTATTACAGACTTCTAGCAGAGATCTGTACTTTCTCTTCCTTTTAAAGCAGTGTGTTCATAAACAGATAGCCAAGAAGATAATTACTATGGTGGTGGGGTGTTATGGGGGGGTGTGTGGGTATGGAGAGGAGGGCTTAGTGAACTAAATTCTAGCTTAAAATGATCAATCATATAATTCAAATCAGAATCTCTCTTTAGGAGTAATTCTTTGTACAGCCACTCTGAAAAGCAACTTGGCAATACATCAAAGGTGTCTGGTCCTTCCACTCAACCATTTGACATCCAGGAAACTATCTAAGGAAATAATCAGAAAGCCATTCAAAAATGTAGGTATAAATACAGTCACTGAAGCAAAATTCTAAACATGTGACAACATCTGAATCAGTTTGACATTTTCATTGATGAAACAGTATTCAGAAATTTCCAATGGTATTTTTAAAAGATATCTAATTACATGAGGGAAATGCATATAATGTATCATTAATGACTCTTGTTATAATATTGATTTTTTCAAAATGATATAAAACTATATTTTCAGCTTCATCTCAATTTTATAAAAATATACATCTAGAGAGAAATAGACCAGAGAAAAATAATTCAATATTAAGTGTGGTTATAGCTTCACAGTGGTATAATTAATAATGCTTTTTAATTCATCTCCTTTGGGACTTCTGTGACAATTTTTAATTTTTAAAAAATTTTCTAAAATCTACTGAATTTCTAATTTGGAGAAATAAACATGTTACTTAAAGAAAAGAGAAAGAAAGAAAGAAAGAGAAACTTTATTAGCTGAGCATAACAATGGCTTCAGATTTTAATAAAGAATAATTCAGTTGATGATAGAAACCTATAATCACTGAAACTAAAAGAGGGTGACCCGTTCTCATAATAAGAACATAACTGTAGAGTTGTGCTCATGGCAGAGCAAAAGAATGGTGAAAACATGCTGAGAAAATTGACAATTAAGGAAGCAAAGCATTGCCAAATTTAAAGATAAGCCCAAAAGCTTAGAGTTTGCTATAATAAATCATCAGGTAAACTGAAAATATACTAGCATTTGAAATGTTTAGGTTTTATTGTCATTGGAATCATTATATAAAAATATCAAATTAATCCATTTAAGCACAACTTTACTCTAATTTCATTACTTTATCAATATCATTTATTTCCAGAGGTTTTATTTGTTCAATAAGTAGAATTTTTTGTTCTAAAGTTAGTATAGTGACTGAGTTTCAAAAAGTACCTACACAAATGTCCTTGTAAATTTGATTTTCCAAGGCATAAATAAATGTTGTTAACTCCCATAGGTCTAAAGAGGGAGCTATTGACTAAGAATGGCTGGTATACGTCAAACTGAATTAAGATATTTCTCAATTCACAAAGAAACCCTTGTACATGTTACTAACTGAATTTGACACTATTGATACTTGACTGAAAAAAGTAAATTAATTTATGAATCAACTTCAGCACTATAAACTTGAAATACTGTTCCTTTCATTGACATCATTTTCCTTAACGCAACATCTGCTAATCCCTACAACACTATCCCCAATAAGTACAAAAAACCTTCCACTTTTGACAAGTATTGTGCTTTTATGGGTTCTGTAATAAAGTATTATGTATTCGCCACATCTCCATTACACATCTTCATAATACTCATAAATGATTATGTTGTCAATATGCTTAACCTTTGAAAGTGGGACCAGAAACTTGGCGTTTGGAGGATCATGATTTAAAAAATAATAATCCATTTAATAACTTTACATTAAAATGGATAATTTTCTAAAGCAGAACTTGGTACTAAAAAGCATGGTCGAGTAATAATTTCTGAAACATAGTTATCTACAATATTTGTATGTACTTTTTGAAATAAAGATGGCCAACTTCAGGTACTAGTTATTCCAACCCAGTGATTCATAACTATCAGTAACATCTCTGACATATTCTCACTACGGAATACAGTCAAGACATTTTCTGCCACATACAATCCTGAATGTTAAAAAGCATTCAGAGAGCAATGCCAAGCACAACATGATTTGTATTTCTAACACTCAGTTCAAACATTGTGTCAATAAATTTGCATGGGATGCTCCATCAAAGGGAACTCTTTCATGAGTTGACTGGCTTCTTTTTATAGACAGAACTAAATGTCTTGAGGGATCTTTCCAGCTAATACTTTCATGATGAGGACATTTTCATAAATGACTGTGACTGTGACATATCATATGCATCACACCTGTTTCCCTCCTATCTGCTTTGGGAGATCTATGGAATGTGACTTGTGGTAATTGGCAAAGAGTTTAATCCAAAACACTGTTCCTTTCAAGTTTAATTTTGACAAACCCTCAAAATCCTCTAAGGCACTCTGCTAGGATTTTAAGTTGGTCCCATACTGTTACTCAAATATTCTTTGAGAATAATGAATGAAAATACAATAAAAGTACACTGACAGTAAAACTTGAGCAGCTAAACAAATATCCAAATTATAAGGAATTATTTACATTATTAAAAACCACTCACAAATTAGGTATATATCCAAATATAAAAAGTAATAGATTCTGTGTTAATTGTATAGATATGTGTTAAGTTTTTCAGAGAAAAAAAAAACTGAAAACATATCTGTACAATGGGTAACACATACTCTAAAACATTGATGTTTTCAATGATAGGGAATACATACTGATTTAGCTCTTATCTACACACACTACAAGAACCTAAAGAAAATCATTTTTTGAGTTGCACAGAAAATAAACCTGACCATTATTTTTTTTCTCATATCAAGTTATAGATCATTAGCTCGAAGTCACATGGTTATCAGAAAAGGAAAACAAAGAAGATTGTTTTCTATGTGAGATCAAACTTTGCCTGAGGGAGATAGGTACCCAGAATTTAGTAGCATATCTCTAGATTGGTTTCCCATAGATAGATTTATTCACTATGAAAGAGTGCATTAACTATAGTATCTAGGCCATCTGGGATTTGGAATTTGGAATCATTTAAAATATATAACACTTTAAAAATGTCTATCAAATGTGAAAACAACACTTTTCCAAGCCAACTACAAGTTTGATGTTTTATTATTTTTTAACAATTTATGTTGGTGAATTTGCATTAACTAAGCTAGTTAAGCTCTTTAACATCTCCCTGTACTGCAGCCTTGGTCTTCTGAGTTAGTGGTTTAGGATTTCAGTTGCAGGCTAGTCAAGAGATTTTCTCCATGTGATGCTTAATGGCCCCATGGAAATTATTTCATGGTATTGACCTCCTTGCTCTCTGTAACCAAGCTGAAAGGTTCAGGTATTTTCTATGAACAATTTATGGAACAATATTATTTTCTTCCTACTAAAAATAATAATCAACATTTATTTTGTTTTTTCTTAATTTTTAAAATAAGTTTCAAGTGTACACATTATAATGTGATATCTGTACATACTAAGTGATCACCACCACAAGCCTAGCTGCCATCCGTCACCATATAGTTGAATCCCTTCCCTCATTTCATCTACCCCGACCCTCTTCCCTTTTTGTAACCACTAATCTGTTCTCTGTATTTATGAGTTTGTTTTATTTTGTTTGTTCATTTCTTTTGTTTTGTTTTAGATTCCACATATGAGTGAAATCATATGGTATTTGTCTTTCTCCATCTGACTTATTTCACAGAGCATAATACCTTCAAGGACTATCCATGCTGCTGCAAATGGCAGGATTTTGTTCTTTTTATGGCTGATTAGTATTCCATTGTGTGTGTGTGTGTATTTCTAACTATCTATCTCACATCTTCTATATCCATTCATCTATCGACAGACACTTAGGTTGTTTCCGTATCTTGCTGTAATGAACGTAAGGGTGCACATATCTCCTCAAATTAGTGTTCTTCAAATAAATATCCAGAGTGGAATAGCTAGATCATATGGTGGTTCTATGCTTAATTTTCTGAGGCATCTCTAACTTTTCTTAAAAATACCTTTTCAAGACATGTATGCACAATCAGTCAATAGGAGTATGGGGAATTTTACAATTCTATTCAGTAACAATTTTAAAGCATGATATAGGTAATAAACTCATTAGACTATCATAAGTAATTCAAAGGGGAGGGTAAAAAACAAAATACTGAAATACATCAATTCAAATAGAATTACGATTTTCCCAGTGTAATATTAGCTTTCTTACTGCAAACAGTTAGCACTAGGATTTAAGAAAAAATTAGCATCACAGTAGGTCATAATCATCAAACCCCATGGTTTGAAAATTTATTCCTAATATCCATTGTTGCTAACATATTGCATTTGTCTTCTTTAATACACAGAAGATAACCACATAAGAAATTAATGTGAGTAAGGTCTCACTTTTAGAATTGCCAGTTTGATTCCAAATCGCTGATTAGTTCTGCTTGGAGGACAGGGTCATTATGAACTATTAGAAAGCTCAGTTATTTGTAACAGATATTTTCAGGGTCAGAGTTAGTGAGTTAGAGCAGTACTCCTGTACTATATAAAACAGCTGTTGCAGTTTGGAAGTCTATAGGGAAATTAAAATCTACAGAAGTAACTTTTTGCATTTATATTTCATTTGGAGAGCAGTCATCACATTTTTAAAAAGATGAAGCTTCATTCAGATTATTCATTTATTCAACAAGCATTTACTGAGTGTCCAGCACTAAACTGAGGGCTCAAAAATGAATAAAACCTGTCTCTTCTCGAGGTGCTGCATTTCTGAGTCTATTTTTAGCCCAGTCCTCATTTTGATAAAGTGGGATTCCTGTACCATCATTTAAAATGATTTAAATTCTAAAATAAATGGAACAGTGTTACTAAAAAGAGACTGCATTATTTATGAATTACCCACATGCCTTTCAATCATGAGAAAAATCTAACATGAGCTCCCTCCTCTACCTCACCCCATCACAGACTTTCTTAACACTTCTTGATGTGGGGCTGAGAGTCTATATTTTTCAGATGTTACAAACTAAAAAGTTTAAAAGCCTCTAGGAAAGTAAAAAACCTCTTGGGAACAGGAAACATACACGAGAAGGACTGCTTTTTTCCCCTTTCTTTTCTTTTTTATTGTATATCTCTGAGAAGATGGATGTTAGCTGAACCTATTGTGGTAATTGTTTCACCATCTATGTAAATCATACCTTAAACTTGCTTATGCTGTATGCTTAAACTTTTATAGTGATTCATGTCAATTATTTCTCAATAAAACTCGGGGGGAAAGGATTGCTTTTAATTTGGCATTTACTATCTTAGATGCTTTCAAAAGAGTTATACAAAATAGATGGAAATATATCTCATTACAAAAAAGCATTTTTAATTCCTCCTTAGTAGAAACTACTCAAGGAGTAGATGACATTTTATGCCAAATAATTTATGCTAGAATCTTATTTTCAGTATACTATAAAAATAAATCTTTAATATTTTGTCCAAATATTGCAAAATTAAAACCCTAAATTTTTTCCATACTCTTCACCTAAGCCAGTGGCCTTTTTCTTACCTCTTCCCATCTTCCTTCTTTTCTCTTCTTTAGAACTTATTTAAAGATTACGATGATTTGTATCTGTAAGTCCTGTAAAGGCATTACAACAAAAGTAATTAAGTTCTGACTTGAAATAATCACAAATAAGTTTGATGTGTGTGTGTGTGTGTGTGTGTGTGTGTGTGTGTGTGTATTTTCCTTTGGGTGTTCCCCTAGATAAGAATCCAGATACTACTAATAATGGGAGTGGACAGGGTCCTCTTCAAGAATAAAACATTTTTGGTCCTCTGAGACCAAAATGGTATCACTTGGGCTTCTAAGAAAAATATGGATTCTAATATTTATTAAAAACCTTCTGTATGTCAAGCATTTGATTAATCTTACCCTAAGTTCCATGTGCCCATGTTCTTAATAAGCTTTCCCCTATTGTGAAAAGTGAACAAGAATTTTCTCACTGGAAAACATGCATATCTTCTTAGCTTAAGGCCTTCTTTGGTTTAAGGCAAGGGCAATTGATTAGCTAGTTTCTCTTGACAACCCATTGATGAGTAGTGGTTGCTTAGAACACAATAAAGAAAAGGATTCTGAGGCTGAGGCTGGGTTCCACAGGAGCAAACTGACTGGTGATGTCTGTGTTCCTTATAGCAGCAGGTGACATGACATATTTACTATCTCTGACTTAGATACTGCAAACAAAGAAGGGTATCTGCGTCTTACGCTTAATTTCATAATATAAGTCCAATGAGCAGAATATACTTCACAGACATTGCAAACAACGTAAGAACATTTTTACAAACACACAATTTGATGTTACTGTGTCTCCATGTGCCTACTCTTATCCATGTATATAATAGTTTAATACAGCTTCCCAAAGAAATGTTTTTAAAAATAGATATATAGAGCAATAAATAGGAAAAGGCAAATCTAAAATATTGTTAAATAATAAATGACAGATCTAAAATTAAAAATCAATATTTAATCAACGTATTACTGACAGGTGAGGCTGAGTTTACTATTTCTGTATACTTTCAGTATGAATAAAAAGAGGCTCATAATTGACTAAGATTTATGATTTATTGTAGGTCACAAGAATCCATAACTTGTTCCAGCCTTCATATTGCCATTAACATAAGCATTTGTGAAATACCAGTCAATTTCTGGCAATATGGTCAATCAAATTATATAGATATGAGAACTCAGGAGTTCACATCCTAAAAATTTAGTTTAAGTTGGAAGCTATATGCAACCAAAGAACAACAGGTCTCTAACATAAAATTGTTACTTCCACTGCCTCTCAAGATGAAAGAACTAAAAATAAAATCCAAACATTTTCCCATGGTCTTCCACGTCCTCTGTCATTCAGTCCTGCCCACCCTCTGATTTTAGCACCCACCACGCTCCTCATTTCTGCTCTGCTCCTGGAGCTGTGAAGCTATCTCCAATCTCTTGAGTCAGTGAAACTTTTTCCAGCCTCAAGGCCTCTGCATTTCTTATTTCCCCTGCTGAAATAGCTCTTCCCCAGATTTTCATAAGATTAACATATCTTGTCGTCTAAGTTTCAGCTTAAATCACACATCCTCAGAGAGATCCAACCTGACCTTTCCTTGTCTCCAATCACCTTCAGTATCATTATCTTATTAACTTTAACCACTATTTAAAAAAAAACTTCATCTTTCAATTACTTATGGTTATTGTTTGCCTTCTTCCATAAGTAAGCAAGCTCTAGGCAGACATGACTTATGTCAGTATTGTTTATTCCTATATCACCAGAGGTGAGACCAGTGCCCAGCCCAGGATCTTAGAAAATATTAAAGGACTGAGTTAGTAAATGAAAGAAGGAACAACTGAATATGAATGATTTTCCCATTTTATTCTATCACAAGATTGCCATCTATTCTGAGAAAATAATGTATTAGACAACATTCCCAAGAAAAAGGAAACACTGAGCTGTACAGAGTTGATTCTCTAATAATTTTATGGTACATTTTCTTCTCCTGTTTAGCATCTCAGCTCTGTTTCACTGATAGCTCTTGTTGGAGGGCAATTCTTAGACTAGCTTCCCTCTTTTTTTTTTTAATTGAAGTATAGTCAGTTTACAATGTTGTGTCAATTTCTGGTGTACAGCACAATGCTGCAGTCATACATGAATATACATATATTCATTTTCATATTCTTTTCACCATAAGCTACTACAAGATATTGAATATAGTTCCCTGCACTATACAGTATAAACTTGTTTATCTATTTTATATATACTAGATACTAGTCAGTCTCTGCAAATCTCAAACTCCTAATTTATCCCTTCCCACCCTCTTCCACTCTGGTAACCATAAGTTTGTTTTCTATGTCTGTCTAAGTCTGTTTCCGTTTTATAAATAAGTTCATTTATCATTTTTTTTTAGATTCCATATATGAGTGACATCACATGGTATTTTTATCTTTCTGGCTTACTTCAGTTAGAATGACATTCTCCAGGGATATCTATGTTGCTGAAAATGGCATTATTTTATTATTTTTTATGGCTGAGTAGTATTCCATTATATACATATACCACAAATTCTTTATCCAGTTATCTGTCGATAGACATTTAGGTTGTTTCCACGTCTTGGCTATTGTAAATAGTGCTGCTGTGAACATTGGGGTGCAGGTGTCTTTTTAGCTTCCCACTTGAGTTGGTTGGTGCTAACTTTTAGAAGTTTCCTTTCATATTGATGGATCATAATAACCTCAATTAGTGAACAAAAGTACACATAACTGTTAGAATGAGGATTTGTATAGCAACTGATGACAGGTTCTTTACTGTAAGAACAACAGTTATGATTGCTATAAGAGATGAAATTAATTCAGAAAGAGCACCTATCTTTAAGGTATCTTTTTATTCTTTTAGCCCAGGGAGTGTGCCCAACTATGTGTAGTACCATTTTATATCAACTCTACCATGTGTTAATATGAGAGAAGAGACAAGAGTGTCGGCAAAATAAACATTAGCCTAATACACTAGAAAGAGAGAAAAAAAGATATTTGGGGAAAAAATTGAAGTTTCAGCCATAAAGACAAAACACAGGAAAAGTAAAAGTTAAATATCTAATATTTAAATTAGATATTTTGGGTAGTAAAGCATAGTGATTAGGAGATTAGGGCTTTTGTGTTAGGTCACCTGGATTTAAAGTCTGTGTCCATCTTTTACTTGCAGTGTGAACTTTGGTAAGTAAATTTTTCAAGCTTCAGTTTCTCATCCATAGAGAATAATAGTAGCATGTATCTTACAGCATGCTATTGAGATAATTAAATAAAATGATGGACATAGAACTTGCTCATCTTAGGACTCAATAAGTAATCAAGAAGATGATGATGTTGGTGATGTTAATGGGTAACAGTAGAAATAAGGCATTATTATTATTATTATTACTATCAAAACATTATGATTACTATGATTAGGAATCAGGGATATTGGAGAGCTTCATAGAATAGGAAATACCGGAGACAGCCCAGGGTGGGTAGGTTGAATTTAAAAAGCTAGGAAGGAAAAAGACTTCCCAGACGAGCTATATTAGCACATCATTACCAAATACAACATCAATCTCTGCAGTGCTGAAATTCTGCATAAGTTCATCTTTAAACAATTTTAAAGCAGTTGGGAGACTGAAGCTTATTGAACTTAGATGTAAACATTGAGTAATGATTTAATTATTAATACAATTATTCTACTGCAGAACATTGTCTGAGTTGCTTCTTAGGGAAATACTGAGTATTAAGTGTATTTCCAAGAATCCAGCTAAATGAAATACTTAGCCCCTTTGGATAGAAAACTAATTGCTTATTTTTACTTTGATAATAGTAATCTCAATGTTACCAAAAAAAATCTAAAAACCCTCACTGATGGTAAATCATTGACTAAAAATATGGCCATCATACTTATTTTTAATTCAGTATTTTATATATATATCTCACGTGTGTGTGTGTGTGTGTGTGTGTGTGTGTGTGTGTGAATCTCCAATCTTCTCTTCAAAATGTGGGGAGTTTTGGGTATAATCTTCTATTGCAATGGTTAATTTATTCTAGCTTGAAACACTAAAATATTCACCAGGTATGAATGCTTCATCTTCCCACCATTGGAAATCACTTGAAAAGTTCTACTCCCATTAGAAACCCTAATTTAAAATTAATATGCATCTATTTTCTTTCACATTTAAATATGCAAAATAAGCTGTTTCTCAGTGATGAAGAACTAAACAGTTGTTTGAAATGCCACTTATTTGAATTTTATAAGTTAGTCTTTCCCTATATCTTTTTCTCTTCCTCAGTCACTCAGAGAATTGCAGGCAAACAGTTGAGAACTAAGCAAAGCTCTCTATAAGGTCTGAGTCTTAATCATACAGTTTCCTCAACTGATGTCATATGATTACCATCAATTAAGGTTGTTTTCACCCCTTACTATGTGCCAGGCACACTTCTAATATCTTTGCATTCCCTGTCTCATTTAATCCTCACCAGAACTAGATAAGGTAGACACTATTATTGTACCAATTTCAGGGCTCAGATAACTGAGACACAGAAAGAGTAAGTTCCTTGGCCACTATTATGCAGGTTATAAACGGTGGAGACAGGATTACAACCCATCCAGCCTGCGTCTACATAACACACACTTTATTCCTGCATTACTCTGCCTCTCCTGCACGTCCATCCGCTCTTAGGCCACTGCAGGGAGAGAAATCTTTCCTTCCTTAGTTGAAAATTGTATTATAACACTTTATTTTCATAAAGATAATTGTTCTGTATGGTATCTGTGGCTTCATTTCTCAATTCTAGAAATGACTGGTTGAAAGCATTAGATAGATAGATAGATAGATAGATAGATAGATAGATAGATAGATAGATAGATAGATAGATTAGATAGATAGAAAGAGTTTGGCTATAGAAACATGCCAGTGAGCCCACATTCATGCTACAGAATTCAGTTATATTCAGAGAAATGGCACAGTAACATTGCTTGAATTTCTCACAAAAAAATCTACATCAATGTCAACACACCTGTCTGAGACATATTGAACTCTTTTTTTAAGACAGAAGAGGAAAACATTGTGAATGGAAAATACTGGCTACTTTATGTGTGTATGTAACTGGATGGATCTGTACAAGATATATGCTCTATCTGATAAAAAGCTATGAGAGCCACATAAGCACCTAGCAGAATACATGCATAGATTCTTAATAATTCTTTGTTGTTTTAACAAACACCATTGCAGCCCATTTTGACAGCCAAATAATGCTACCACCAACTTGTCATGATAAAAAAAAAATAAACCCAATTGAATGTAAATGGGAAAACCCATTTAAAATAAGTTAAAGAAATAAACATATACCAATCTAATCAGTATAGTAAATAGATTTCCAGTCACTCAAATCCTTTATGAAAAGAGGACATAAAGATAAATTAAAGGAACAGACAGACTTTTTCATCATAGGAAAAAAGAATTACATGTGCACATACACACACATTAGGTTAAGAACACACTGACTTTATCATCCAGTTCCCAATGAAAAGTGATTCCTCAGTTTATCCAAGTGAGCTGAATGAGATTTATAATAAAAGAAGGATAATGTGTATTTTCCAAAGGATGGAGTACTCCAAAGTGAATAGAATAATCTTGTATACACTTCATTAATGTGAAACCTCTTTGAAAATAAAGAGAAGGCAGAGTTTCCTCAAAGAGCAATCAATTAGGGAAAGGCTTTAAAGTTTGCCTTTATGCAAATATTCTCCAAATAGGTACTCAAGGTAATTTTTGAAACATAACCCAACTGTGTCACCACATCCTCAAATCCCTGCTTACACTCTTTCAATGGCTTCACATTGCTTTAAGAATGAAAGCTATGCTTACAAGGCTCTGTATAACCCTTCTTCTACCAACCACTAGATTCCAATTCGTAACTCCCCCAACACATTCTCCAAGCCCACCAATCTTTCTTCAGTTGCTAAAAAAGCCATCTGCCTTCCAACTTAGTCTCCAAGTCTCATTATGGTTGTTACCCCAGTACCTAGGACAGCACCTAGGACAGCACCTGTGTTGATTAACATCCATAAATAGTGTTGAATATGTGATGACTGAATGCATGCCACCCCCTTTTCCTGCTATGTTCTAATCCCTTCCATTCTTAACTTAGGGAAAACTTATTTTAGTCTAACAACATCAAATGGTACCGCATTCTGCTCTTCATAGCACTGATCAAAGTTGTAATTCCACATTTATTTCTGTGATAGTTTGGTTAGTGTCTATGTCCTTTACTAAACTCTTACCTCCAGGAGAATAGCAGCCAAGCCTTTATTTTGTTCATCATTGTGTGCCCAGTGACTGGCACAGCAGCTCACAGGTTCAGTAACCCATAAATGCTGGTTGAATATATAAGTCAGTGAATGAGTAAATGAATGAATAAATGACAGAACAAAAATCCTAGGAAGAGTAAAGTCCTCCTACATTCTTATAAAGTAGCCCAGCTATCACATTCCCTCTGTCAAATAAAGGAAGCAGATGGGCAGAACTCTGATCCACTGAACTTGGAAATACAGTACTTAACATCACTTGTGAAATTTAAATATTTCTTACTATTTCTCTAATAGTTTCAAGTAAAGTATACAGTTGCCACATGTCTTATTAATGGCTGTGTTTCTGACACTTCACCTTCGGGCCAAGGGAAAAACATATCCACCCATTTCCAGGGGTTCTATGTCAAAGGGAATTGGTGAAAAATTATTGAGACTGTACAAAAATACATCAAAAATAATTGTTCCATGTTATTTCATTCTGAAAATATACAGGTGAATCTGTGAAATGATGATTAATTTCTCACATTGTTTTTTTAAAAAGTGTCCTCTTGCAAACATATTGGCAATAGCTTACAGTAGTAGTAGGTAAATTCATTCCTTTACAAATTAAGGAAGTCAATGAGTCATAGCCTTTAGAATTGTAAATGAATTTCAAAAAACTCTAGGAAATAAAATCTCAAATGAATTATATAAGAATATATTTATTTTCCTTCTTTATTTTGCATACTTCCATTTTCAAGTATTTTGCATACTTGAAAAGGGTAGCCTTTGTTTTATTGTCTCTTAGGCAGCCAAATTCCACAGTTACCTTGTAACAACAGTATGGATGTTACAAAACACAATGGAAAAACCCCAAAGTTTGCATTTGCCATATGTTGTCAAATGAATCATTTTTATTTATTTTTGTAGGGTTTCTTTGTTAGTTATTAATTAAAATTAGAGTGAGCTAATTATAAGGGTTTGTACCCTATATTTTCACCCAAAATGGGAATGTGACTTTTACAGAATTCTTAAGGACTCAACTCAAACAAAAACATGTTGACATTTCAAGTTATCAAGAATGGATGTTTTCTGAAATTCTTAAAATAGGCCAGTGATGTGCTTTTTTATGCAGTAGGACGTATTTCCTGTGTTTAAAGGATTCTGGGGTTCATAGCCAGTTGGAGGAAAGTAGAAGATAATTAAAATGATTTTATAGCTTATAAAAAGAAAAGAGAATTAGCAGCATACTGTTGATTCCCTCTATTTGCCATTTCTTCTTTATTGAGTTTAAATTTTTATTGCTACTTCCTGTTTCCACAGTCTTTTGAAAATTCTATTCATTTCAACTTATAACTTTTTTTGGTCAAAGTATCTCTGAAAATACACTGCCTTGAGAGTTTTTCCAGAGGTGTGAGAGAGAATTTTTAAAATAAAAAATTCTGAACTTAATGGCCTTTCAACTGGTAAGATTTTATTTCTATTTTATTTATTTATTTTTGGTAGTGCGGATATTTCTTTGGCTGTTCAAAGATGGGAAGAATATTGTTGTAGGTCTACAGAGCTTCCCTCCTAATCTAATTTAAAAAATGGAAAGTAGATCAAAAGTCACCCTACTGCAGCTGGCTCAAATAATTCCTGACATGTAATATAGGGATGAGCATTAAACTGGCATGATTTTTGTACTTGCGGCTTTAATACTGTGCCTAGAATAAATGTTCAGCAATAAGGGCAACCTCTGATAAACAGTAATTTCTGTGTTGTCTTGCAGGGTCAGGAAATGGATTATCCTAGTTGTAAAAGCTTTCAGTTTAATTAAACAATCAATTATTCATTAAGTCCCTATTTAGGTTCAGCACTGTGCTAGGTGGTTTGGGGGAAAAACAAATACCAGGTACTTCAGCTTTGAAGTATTTTAAAACTCTTCATATCTGTTGGAAGAATTATTTTCTCTCTATAATTTTAATAATGACTTGTCTAAATTTAATAATGATTTATCTAAACTCTGTAGTTACCAAATCTTTCAAAATGTGTATATATATATATATTTTTTTTTAAACCACACACTAATTTTTCCTGAACATACCTCATCTATACTGACAACTTTACTTAAAACAAGAAAACATGAATGCTTCAGGAAAAGAGAGTTACTTATAATGTTACCATTTGAGAGTGATCCAGAAACAGATTCCAGGTCATAACCATTTTTTTAAATAGCTAAAGCTCTTCTTAGCATTATACCTACCCTATTTTTGCCAATATATTACTCACTGGTTATTGTTTATTTAAAAAATTAACATTAAATTGTTTCTAGACTTGGGTTCTTTAAAACTCTTTATTTTGAAATAATTTTCTACTTACAGAAATGTTGCAAATATAAAACAGAAAATTCCCATACACTCTTCAGACAGCATCTTCCAATGTTAAGAACTTGTATTATTACCATGTTACACTTACCAAATTGAGAAATTAAGACTGTTAGACAATTTTATTAACTAAACCACAGATATTATTTGGATTTGCTCATGTTTTCCACTGTCTTTTTGTTGTTGTTGTTGTTGTTCCAGAATCCAGTCCAGGCCACCATGTTGCATTTATTCCCTTGGTCTCCTCTAATTTGTGAAAGTTCCTTAGTCTTTCCTTGATTTTTATAACTTTGACACTTCAAAAGAATGCTGGTTTGACCTTCTGTAGAATATATCCACACATATTTCTATTTATTTCTGTATCTATTTGTATTTCTATAGATAAAATCAATGTGAATTTATACTGATACTGTCAGCTCTACTCCATACCAAAGAATCTATTCTAGTATCTCCTCTTTGCTTATATGTAACTAGTTTCTCCAATAGTGAGAAACCTGGCTTTCATTTATCCTGTATTTACATATTTGGTAGACCCTAGTATGTACATAAAGTTGTTTCATGATTCCCAACCTATACATTTGGGAGAAACAAATTTACCAACAAGAGCACAGTGTTTATGAACATTTCATTTCATTTTATATTTAGCCTTAAAGAATTTAGTCAAAACACTGCTTTCAAAAGATACTTAAATTAGCTCTTTTCTTTTTCATTCTCTTCAGTATGGTTATGTTAGATATTTCTAATACAGTTAGATTGATCTGTCATAGTTTTCATTCCATCACATACCTGGCTGATGTTTTTTAAGCCTTGCATACAATAAAATTATCTACTTGTGGTTTACAGTTCTATAGGTTTGAGACAGTTATATCACCTCCAAATTTTATCACACTGTCCCTTTGTAGCCAACACTTACCTAAACTTGAACTTTAAAAAAAAAAATGAATTTTTTTGAGTCCTAGGACCAAGACAGCAACACAGGAGGCTCCTAAGTTCCCCTCCCCCCACACATGCATACATGTGGAACGTACATGTGAATGAAAAATATTGCCTGCTGTATCAGTAAACAAAGGATGCTGTGGCCATCAAGTCATCAGCTGCTACTTCCACCGCCGACAGTGAGCAGTGGGAACTCAGAACAGAGACAAGCAAGCAGCCCAGTCTCTGCTGCTACCCTCAACAGTGCACCCTGAGGGAATGCAGGATGGGAAAGAGCAGGATCCTGGCCTTGGATAAGCAGGTACAAATCAAAGGAATGATTTCAATGAGCCCAGACCTGTGCACCTTCACATAGACAGAAATGCACTAAAGTCCTTAACTTGAGAGATCTCGTTTTCTTTAATTAACAGTAATCTTTTGATGTTCCAACTATCTGGTCTTTATTGCAAAAACTCCTATATATCCTGGCTCCCCCCTTGCCTTGGCGGAATAGTCTCTTAGAGCCATCTGAGAGGCTGCCCTAGAAAGTCTCCTGAATAAAACATAACTCTCAACTTAGAGTTGTGTGTTTTATTTCAGTCGACATAAAGGTGCACATGGAGTAATTCCTTCTGAAAGAGATCCAGAAACTAGCCAAGCAACTCCTATACATCAAACAAATTATAAAATACTCACTGAAGGAGATAGGAAAGACTAGCACATACTCTCACTATAAAACCTAGAGTGGACACAATGTCATATCATCCAAAAGGGACCCACAACATATAGCTTCTCCCTCAAGAGTGAAGATTTTAACCCTAACCTAGTGCGTCAACTTTTAAGACTCTTACTGTAGACAGGATCCCAAAAGACCAAGTTCTGAAAGCCAACAGATTTTATGCCTACAAGACCCATAAGACTATAGCAAATGAAGCTGTTCTTAACTGGTACCAAGCACTCACTGAAGCTATCCCCCCAGGGAGCAAGAAAAATCAGCAATCTCCTGGCCTTTCCCTGAGGTTCATCTGCATATTTTAAAGCTGCTCCCTTAGGGACAGTCTTCTAATGTAGTAGGCACTAGGGGCTGGATATAATCTTCCCAAAGAGGAGGGGAAATAGAGGACAAGACTCCTGCCTTCTTCCAACCTGTTCCAAGTCACTAATATTTCCCTAGAAGGAGCTTTTACAGCTGCTGCCCAAGTGATGGTCTTCAAATCACCTGGTTCTGATAGCCAAAGGGTCTTCCCTTCATAAACCCACAGCACTACGCCAACAAAGAAGAAATTCTTAACAGGCTATCCCCTGAAGGCACAGCATACAGGGAGAACGCAAAATCACCCATCTCTTCCTCTTTCCTTGAAAGAAGTTCATCTGCATACCTGAAAAGCTGCTGCCCAAGGGCCATAAGGCCCCCATAAGGAAATCCCTGTCAGACTACGATCAGATTTTTCAGCAGAAATTTTGCAAGCCAGAAGGGAGTGAAATGATAAACTGAAAGTGTGGAAAGAAAACAACAATAACAACAACAACAATCTCCAACCAACTCAGTAAAGTTGCCCTTCAAAACTGAAGGAGAAATAGTTCTCCAGACAAACAAAAACTAAAGGACTTCATCAACACTAAGTCAGTCTTAGGATAAATGTTATAGGAATTTCTTCAAGCAGAAATGAAAGGAGGCTAATTAGTAACAGAAAAACATATGAAAGTATAAAACTCCCTGGTAAAGGTAACTATAGAGTTAAATTCAGAGGACTTTACTATTATAACAGTGGTGGGTAAATCACTTATAACTGTGGTATGTAGTTAAAGACTACATTTTGGAAAACTGAATTCAACAATACATTAAAGAGATCATATACCACGATCAAGTGAGATTTATTCCAGGTATGTAAGTATGGTTCAACATCCACAAATCAACTGATGTGATAAGTCAAGAATAAAATAAAGAATAAAACTCACGTAATCATCTCATTAGATATAGAAGTATCCAACAAAATTCAACAAACTTTCATGATAAAAATTCTCAAGAAACTGGGTATAGAGGGAATGTACCTCAACATAATAAACACCATATATGACAAGTCCACAGCTAACAACATATTTAATGGTGAAAACCTGAAAGCTTTCCCTCTACGATCATGAACAAAACAAGGACGTCCACTCTTACCACTGTTACTCAACATGGTACTGGAAATTCTAGACAGAGCAATTTGACAAGAAAAAGAAATAAAAGGCATCTAAATAGGAAAGGAGGAAGTAAAACTGTCTCTATTTGAAGATAATATGATACAAAATACAGAAAACCCTTTATATTTGACAAAAATTTGTTATAGCCAAGAAACAATTTCAGTAAAGTTGCAAGACACAAAATCAATATACAAAAATCAGTTGCATTTCTATACACCAAGAACAAACTATTACAAAGAGAAATTAGGAAAATCCTATTTATATTAGCACAAAAATAATGAAATATTTAGAAATAAATTAAACCAAGGAGGTGAAAGACTTGTACATTGAAAACTACAAGAGACTGATGAAAGAAATTAATGGTGACACAAATAAATGAAAAATATTCATGCCTTCATGGATTGGAAAAAATAATGCTGTTAAAATGTTCATACTATCCAAAATTTATAGATTCAGTGCAGTCCCTTTTAAAATTTCAATAGTATTTTTCACATAAATATGAAAGAAAAAGCCTAAAATTTGTATGGAACCACAAAATACCCTGAATAGCCAAAATAATCTTGAGAATCTAGAGGCATCACATTTTCTGATTTCAAATTATACTACAAAGCTATAGCAATCAAACAGTACAGTATCAGCCTAAAAACAGACACAGATATCAATGGAATGGAATAGAAAGCCCAGAAATAAACCAGTGAGTACATGGTCAATTAATCTTTGACAAAGTTTCCAAGAATATAAAAGAAAAAAAGAATTATCTCTTTAATAAACCATGCTAGAAAAACCAAATTGTCACATGCAAAAATAATAGAACTAGACTCCTATAAACATCATACACAAAAGTCAACTCAAAATGGGCCAAGGGCTTGAATATAAGACCTAAAAGCATTAAAACTTCCAGGATTAAAAAAAAAAAAAAAAGAATCAAAGGGAGAATTTCTTGACATTGGTTTGGCAATAATTTTCTTGGATTTGACATTAAATGCAAAGGCAACAAAAGAAAAAATGAACCAATGGGACTTATCAAACTAAAAAGCTTCTATATGGCAAAGGAAATCAACAAAAAGAATAGGCAACCTACTGAATCGGAGAAAATATTTCCAAACCACATACCTGATAGAGGAATAATAGCCAAAATACACAAAATAATAACACAACTCAATAGCAAAAAACAACTCAATTTAAAAAATGGGCAAAAGACCTAAGCAGACATCTTTCCAAAGAAGATGTACAAATGGCCAACAGGTATATAAAAGTATGTTCAACATTACTAATCATTAGGAATACTGTAATAGAAAAGAATAAATCTGACTAAATATTAGATCTGTTCCTTTGGCTTTAACCCTGCACTCTGTTTCCTGTGCTCAGTCATACTGGTTTTGCATCTTTTCTAAAATAATGTTGCCTATAGCCTGAAATACACAGGAAAGCCTAGTCTCAAGGCTCTGACCTCTAAGGGTATTAACAATTTTCAATTCATATAAAGATAAAAAGTTTCAGAATAGAAAATAACATTTGTTTTGTTGGAGGTTTACAGGGACACCATGACCTGACCCACATGAACAGCTGCAAGAACAAGGATTCTGATAACAAGAAGTTTGCAACAAACAAACACACCCTATCCCCTTTTTAGTATAAAAGGAGCCTGAATTCTGAGTTTGGGAAGATGGTTCTCCAGGACAGTAGTCTGCCTTCTTCTCGGTCTTCTGGCTTTCCGAATAAAGTCCTTATTCCTTGCCCTAATGATTTACTGGCCTGTTGTGCGGCGAGCAAAATGAGTTTGGACTCTGTAACAATATAAAAATTAAAACCAAAATGAGATGTCATTTCAAACCTGTTAGGTTGGTTATTATCCAAAACAAAAGAGATAAATGCTGGCAAGAGTGCAGAGAAAAGGGAATCCTTGTGCACTATTGGTGGGAGTATAAACTTATGCAGCCACAATGGAAAACAGCATGGAGTCTCCTCAAAAAATTAAAAATAGAATTACCATGTCACCCAGAAATCCTACTAATGGGTACAAACACCCTTTGGTATGAGGGACCGATTCCAGGACCACCCCCTCATTGATACCATTCAGTCCTTTACAGTTGCCCCTCTGTATACTTGGGTTTTGCAGCTGCAGATTTAACCAACTGAGGAATGAAAACCTTTTTAGTTTCAGTTGGCTGAATCTGCGAAAGCAGTACCTGTGGATACAGAGGGTGGACTGTACACACTCAAAGAAACAAAATTGTTGTCTTGGAGAAATATCTGTTCTCTCATGTTCCTTGCAGGATAATTCACAATAGTCAAGGTATGGAAACAAGCTAAACATCAACTGACCAATGAATGGATAAAGATAATTTGGTACATACATATACTGTAATACCATTCAGCCTTAAAAAGAAGGAAATCTTGTCATTTGTGACAATTTGGTTGAACCTGTAAGACATCATGCCAGGTGAGAGAAGCTAGACTGAGAGATACCACATGTTATCACTTATACATAGAATGGTTTTTTTTATTTAAAAAAAAAAAAGGTTAGACTAATAGAAACAGTTATAAAAGTGATTCCCAGGGGCTGGGGAGTAAGGGAAATAGGGAAAGGTTGTTAAAAGGGTACAAACTTTGTATTAAGATGAGTAAATTCTGAGGATTTAATACATAACGTGGTGACTATAGTTGATAACACTGTATGTATTATTGAAATTTGCTAAGAGAGCTAAACTTAAATGTTTTTACTCTCCTGCCCCTGCAAAAAGGTAAAAGTGTGAAGTGATGAATGCATTAATAAAATGTACAGTGGGAATCCTTTCACTTTGTGTAAGTGTATGAAATCATCACGTACATTTAAACGCCTTACAATTTTATTTGTCAATTATATGTCAATAAGACTAGAAAAATAAAAATTGAATTTTTTGTTGTATTAAGCAACTTTGAATTAACATTGCAAAGTATTGGGGGATTTCAGGACAGTTTTTTGTTTTGTTTTGTTTTTAGGGGGAAACCAATATTCTATGTCCTTAAAGCAATCTTCTATACTTGACTCTGTTCTTATTCCTAGCCTCTTGAGCACCAAGCTCATTACTATGAGAGAAGAAAGATCCTTTCTTTTTATAAGTATCATGTATGATTTTCTCCTTTAGTGAGCCTTTTTTGAAATATCCCTGTATGTTTTGATTGGAGGTGTTAAAGTGGTTTTTTTCCTTGTGAAAAAGGATATGGTAGCAGAATCTAAATTAAAATTTCTGAATTCCCCTACCCTCCCAACTTTTAAATGTACAACAAAATTACTGTTTTCTAGGCCCATTTACCTTAGTTTGTTTGACTAATAAAAATTTTGTTTACATTTTTCCTTCAAATATTGGTTTGAATCTTACATAGTCTCTCATAAACTTAAGTATTAATTGAATTTCACTGGGACATACCTCATTATTCCCTCCCTAAGTTTATTATGATTCTCAATTTGGTCCAAAAGTGAAAATTTAGACCATTTCAAATTAGCTGTATACTACCTGTTACTACAAATTTTAGTTTGGTATTAATATTGAAAGAGATATTCAGAGTTTTTAAACAGGGATTTTTAAAATTAAGACCATCAGCATTATTTTGATGTTATTAGGACTGTTCGATTCTGGTCTTCATTTTCAAAATCCTATGGCTGCCACAAACATTGGGAACAGTAATTGATTAATAAAAGGTACTTGAAATGTTATAATTCTACCATATAAGTTACTAGTGTTTCAATAATTATGGTTAAAAAAGGCGGGGAGGGTATAGTTCTGTGGTAGACTGCATACTTAGGATGCACAAGGTCTTGGGTTCAGGCTCTGGTACCTCCATTAAAATAATAATAATAACAACAACAACAACAACAACAACAATAATAGTAGTAAATTTTAAACCATGATTAAGTGAGATTTAACTGGATAACCTATTGATGTTGCCCAAAATAACTTATGGTTTCTCTGGGGGCTTAATGAAATACAGCAAATCAAGATGGATATTAAGGCTTTTTTTTTTAATAAAGACCATGAAAGGATTATGTGGTTTCCTGGTTATGAGACTATACTTCAAGTTATGAAAATATAATGTTTCCTGTTAATATTAACAGTAATTATCAATAAGAATACTAATGAAATAATACTGAGAAATAAATACCCATTTTATCACAAGGGAGAAAGCTTGATATAGTAGAAAATATACTGGTTTTAAAATCGGATGGAAGTATATACATATTCTAAATCTGAATATTTCCTGATGAACAGGAAATAACTACACCTTTGAATCATTAATTCTCCTCATTATTAATATAGATTTAATGAAATCTCTCTTTCAGAGTTGTTGTGATATAATAGATATTTAGGAGAAGGTTAGTGTGCAGTTTGGTACCTAAAAGGCCCTCAGTCTATGATTATATGATGACAATGTCTTCTCTTCTTACAAGCATCCCTATCAAAAATAAAGGCAGAGATTTTCACATGTATCAATCATGCACTCATTAAATATACTCATTCATTAATTAATTTGTTCATGCATCATAATTTTGAAGCAGTGGAGCCAAGGAATTCTAGGAAATCAACACAAGTGAACAAAATGCAAAGCAAAAGAACAATTACTGAAGATGAGACCATTGTCATAATGTGAAAAGAGAGGAAGGACTATGTTAGGAAAAGGATTGCAAAGGACTGCAAAGGAGCTAAAATTTAAGATTGATCAGGAAGATGTATATGGTTCCTAAAATTTGAGAAGATTTTAGAGAGGATTTAGACTGTGAAAACAAGACTATGTTCCATGCACAACCTGAATAAAGTTCTCAGCCTCATGTGACCCAGTCTTCAAGCAGAGACTCCAGTAACAAGAAAGTAATTCCAGTTTTTTAATTGTCTCTCAAACAACATCAAAGGCACTCAATTTAAAACCTGCTTCTGCCATTCTTCTTGTTCTTTATTTTTTACCCCCTTCTGTTTCCCCTGAAGCATATCTCCATATTTCTCCTTCTCTACACAGCATCAAAATACACTTCATATCCCAAGAGGTCTTTCCTTTTCCATTTCCTTTGCTGTATTTCTCTTTATTCTTATCCCTTGTAGAAGTTACTCTTGACACAATTCAAATTCTTTATTCTGATTTTCCTTCCACTGATTAGCATGATCTGCATAAAAAGGCCCAGGAACTAGGGCAGGGGATCTTTTCCAAGGGATTCAAGGAGAGGACTGAATTTCAACATAATTGGTTTATCTTATAATCCTACATATTTTATTTTATGCATTTAGAAACATCATTCTGAGAAGTAATCCATGGGTTTCTTTAGAGTGCCAAAGAAGTTTGTGGCACACAAGTTTAAAAAACCTTTTGAACGAGGGAGGAGGAGTATTGGCTAAAACTATTTATTCATTCGAATTTTTGTTGCTCTCTCATTTGAAAGGACCTGCAGTTTTGTGGGAAGCAGTAAGCAGTCTATGTGGCCAAAACTTATCATGAGGACAGGAAGCAAAGGGAGACGAGACATTGATTTCTACGTGAACAGAAACTAAAACGACACACAAAGCAGCCACTATCCTGTGCATAAAATAGTAGCAGCCTTCTCAAAAAAACCCGCAAATGGCACATTCTATTTTTCTTTCAATCCTCTCTTAGATTACCCTGCTACGTCTATCATTAGTTTTCCCCAAATTATCCACAGTCAAATCTAGCAAAGAAATATTCAAACTTACTAAAACTTCTGATATCAAAGCAGATTAGTTGCTACTCCAAATTAAACGGAAATCAGCTGTCACAGTTCAAATATTTCTCAGCAGTTACCCAGCCATCTAATTCCCATCCTGTCTCCCCTTATACCCTCCACACCTCTCCTAATGCCTTAACTTGAAATCTTCAAGGAATTAGATTTTTGAAAGACATTCCTGTCAGCTCTTAGTGCTGTTGAAATATCAACCCACCTGCCACCAGCTGTGTGACAGTTTCTATAGTGTTGCCAGGCCCATAATGGTATTTTTGAATATATTATTTTTGACAGGTTCCTCTCCCAATTAAGGACCACACAAAACTCTCCATTCACAGTCAAAATTCCCAGTAGTGTTATCCCTTGAGTAGCTAAGGCGTTTTACAGGCAGGAAAAAATACAATCTGTAGGTTTTCGGGGGATCTGGGAGGGGGCACAAACCAGCTGACAGCTCATTCTTCTACATTAGTGGGTCAGTCTTTAGGGGCAACACTGGCTGCCAATTTGCAGGATGTTAAGTCACCTTCTGCCATCAGCTCCATGACAATGGCAAAACTATCCCACAATAGCCAAACTTTTGCTTTTGAAAAGCAGCAGAATCCCAATTATTCTCAATATAAGACACAGAACAGACCAAACCACATTTTAAGTTTTTCTCTTGAGGACAGATTGAATATGGCAGTTCCTTTCAAGTAATAACACTTAAAAGATCAAGTTACTATATGAAAATAGAGAGACAAGAGATAAGACAAGTAAATTCAAACCATTCCTTGTGGTTTACGGGCAATGGTCAATAAGAACTGATTTTCTTTTGCAACTGAACTCCCCTGACAACTTCAAAATTTATGAATATGACTGATGTATGAATTATGCCAGAAGACATGTACTCTATTGCTAATAATAATAAAATTCAGAACATTTATTGAGTGCTTAGTATGTATTACACATTTCAAACATGTGACTCCATCTAATTTCCCCCCAAATCCTTTGATTTCGACACTAAGGCTATCCATATTAAAGAGAAGAAAACTGAGAAAGTGAGTGACTTACTGAAGCTAGCATTAGGCAGAGCCTAGATTTGAGTCCAGTAGTCTGAGTCAGAGCTCAGTTGAAATTTCTAATGTGCAGGGCTCCATATATAAATGAGCCCCATACTTAGGTTAATGCTCTTTTCTTATTGCCTTGAAATTATTAATAGTTTTTTGGAGAAGGGGCCCTGCATTTTCATGTTGCACCTGGCCTCACAAATCATATAGCTGGTCCTGGCCACACACTTAACAAGTATGCTACATGGTCCACAATTCACCACTTAATGCATAGAAAGATCAGCACCTGTGCTTTATCCTTATCTACTGCTCAGAGTTCTGATTTACCTTTATCTGAGCTGAAATCTAGTTCTTACTAGGAAACACTACTCTTTTAGGCGGTCACCTCTCGAATGACAGTCAGTGTTCTGTTTGTCCACTACTCACTATGTGCCTGAGGGTTTTGAGGGTCTATTGTACTCCATGCTTCTCACAGCCACTTCTAAATCATTTCTTTCAGCCTCTTGTAAAATAATTCCTGCTTTTGTCAATACCAAACCACGTGACTAGGCTAATCTTCCCCTTTCTTATTTGTGATCATTTTCTAAGCCTCTTATTCATTCTCCATTAATTGACCTGAATCTTTGAAACCAAGCCAAAGCCTCTATAAAGTTCCAGCTCCTTCAACATTTACACAGACAACCCTTTCTTCCATTACCTAGCCTCTCAGCTCCTTGACCTCTGACATCACTGCAGTTAAACACTGCAGAGGTTTTACCTGGGACTTTGTAATTACACAAACTGAACTGCTTCTTTAATCATAAATTCACATTGGTTACGCTTTTGCCACTACCCTCACTCCTTCCAGTTGAATTGTTTGTTTACTCTTTCTACTTTAATCCTTGATCTTTTGAAACTTTTATTTTTTACCTTCTGGTTTTTCTATATGCCCCAGCCTTTTCCTTTATTGATGTCTTTTCTTACTCATTAAGATACCATAGGCCATTATTCCTACACTTATGTCAGTACCTAAATTTCAATGCACTTCTGTTTTTTCATCATACCCCTCTGGCAAAAATCTCATCCTAAATTAATCCTGACCAATGCTTTCTCTGTGACTGCATTTTAAAATCCAAGCTTCACTAGATATAGACCTTTGAATCACTATGTACTTATGATCACCAGTTACAAACAGGTCATCAGCTCTGACGGGCTATTTGTCAAGATTTTTCCGAGATACGTATTCTTATGTCAAGTTCCTCAGTGATACTACTTGAAACAAGAATTCTAAGCAAGTGATTTATAAGGGAGTAATGGAAGCAGGTTAGGATATGGGAAGAAATGTGGCAGAGGCCTGGGTTCTGCTGAGTTCCAGCCTCAATCTCAACTTACATGAAGTCTGCAACATAAATGGCACTACAAAGTTGGATTACCTGAGGCAAAGACAAGAGGTCCAGGCTTTTGTATATGCCTTTCCCTTTATCCTATCCATCAACCTTCCATCTTCTGGGGAGGGATGACTTCCTAGGCACTTCTGGGCAAGATGGCTGCATTCAACCAAGGGCAATTCTCAGAAAACTGCATCTATGAGTTGTTTATAGTCAACCTTCACAGCAGCTGGGTGGTAAGTGCACTGAGCAGTACATGAGATCTGAGTGGGGGTACAGCACCATTTACTACATTCACTTTTTAAATTTCTACTGTAATTACTCAAAAGTTTTTCTATTTTCCTCCCACCTGCTAACCTACCTCCCCAGCACTCAAATCCTGCTACTTCTAAGGCTTTTCCCTTTATTATATACTCCCTAGAATGCTATTACTCAACTTCAGAGATCTTATTTCATTTCATATGTGTGCTTAATATCTGTCTCCTCAACAAAACTGAAAGCTCAATGAGAACAGGGACCATATATTTTTGATCAGCAATACTGCACCTCTTGGATGCAGAAGAGTGGCACATGTATGTTAATGAATGAACGAATAAAAACAGCTATAACTTCTATAGAAGGTACTATGTGCCAGACACTATTCTAAATGCTTTATGCATAATTTTCTTTAATTTAGATAGCAACCAATGAGCTATATACTAGTATTACTCCCATTCCACAGACGTTAGTTAAGGAAGTTGCTCAAGTTCATAAAACTAAGTAGGAAGAAGATTGGAGATATTAATCCAAGCAGTCCTGGCTCTTATCTGTTACACTGTATGACACTATACTGCCTCTCAAATGAATGATGGAATAAATAAAGGACTAATGAAATAGAGTGAGAGAAAAGGTAGGGGAAGGAGGAAAGGGAGAAAGAAGTAAGGAACAGAGGAAGGAAGGGAGAATGCATGTAGATCTACACATACACTTGCTATGTGTGATGTCAGAAGCTTTTGAGGCTGTCTGAATAAATGGCCCTCTGTTTATCTAGTCTTCTTAATCAAATATCAGATGTTACTCAGATTATAGCCCCACTTCCTCATTTCTCATTTGTTGAATCATTATATATGGCCATAAAAACCAAATGCATGAAGTTGATGTTCCCAAATATTCAAAACTAAGATGCTCAGAAAATTCAACCATGGTAGGCTCACCACTAGTCACTCACTGCATAATCTGTATTATCTAGCAGATGCAGTTACGATATTGGGTCCTCCACCAGGCAATGTCTATAGCAATAACAGCATTAAAGGAAAGGCACCAGTAAAGTAAATGTATCACTTTAAACATAACTGGAAGTATAGAGCATCTCAATAATGGAAGGGAAGATGATACTAATAGTTAGAAACAACTTGGTCTACTAGGAATCCAGATGGGAAATTAACAATTTCTGAGGACTGGAAGGGAACTTAAAGGTCATTCCGTTTAAACCTCTCAGTAGCATCTGCCCCATTCAGGGGATTTTATTATTTCATTGTTTTTTCTTTCCTTTAAAGACTCTCATTAATGAATTTATTATGATATTTTTAAGCTTAAGATTAGAAATTGAGAGCTGGCTGCTTAAATCTAAGTTGGATTAAAGGTTTGTTTTATCAGAAATCTTTTTTTGACAAAATGATCCAAGATGTCTTTAGTCATCATCAGAATGTAGATTGAGCTTTCATATGTGTGAGAACATTTTCCTCAATTTATTATAATTTCTGTGATTTATGAACAACAGTGATGGAAACAGCCTGGTGTAGGTTTCCAAGGCACAGTGTGGGAGGCACTGTGTGTGCACAAATCCTGTTATTTGTTAATAGGATTTGTCCACATACCTTCTGTCCAATCTGCCCAGTGCTTTGAAATATTGCAGCTGCTTTTCATTTCCTGTTAAATCTGATTGGCAGCAATGTCAGTGCTACAGCTCAACCTGCAAACAAAAGCACAATTCCAGGCTAGAATACCCAGGTGGCAAAACAGTCATTAATGCCACCATGAAGCAAAAATGTTCCATAGCAGGATGCCATCTGGGGATTTTAGTTACTGTGCTAGGTCCAGTTCTGAAGTAAGATGTTTCATCTTTACTGGATACTGCTTTACAACATGGGTGACTTCAACATAGTGGTTCTTAACTGGGGGCGATTTTGCTTCCCACAGGACTTTTGGCAATGTCTGAAGACATTTTTGATTGTCCCAGCTGAGGGGTAATACCCATGATGTGGGTGGAAAGCAAGAGATGCAGCTAAATATCCTACAATGCAACTGAAAGTCCTCCATGATGAAGAATTATACCATGAATAATTTTTGTAGTTCTGAGGTTAAGAACCCAGTCCAAGGCATACCAAACCATAACAGCCATAAATAATGGTTTTCCTTCTTTATCACCATTTAGGATTCAAACAGCAATGCTTATTGGGGAACAAGCACTTTTAAATGCATGGGAACTGATGTGGTACTATATTTCTGTATTGGTGACATTTAGGAATATATCTCTTGCTATGCACTTTGACCAGGGTAAAAAGGACCAAGAATAAAAGCAAATGAAAATTCTTAGAAATGTTATAGCTGGAAGGGACTTTTCTAGTCCGGCCTTTGCAAATTCTATTCCTTAAAAGATTAGTCCAGCAAGACATATTCTATGGCTGTAGGCATCCTGGTCGAATGACACAGTGAAACGTTGGCTTAAAAAGAGAGAAATATGTTTTGATTCTCCAGGACCATACTAAGAACCTTAAAGTGCTCACAGGCACCATGGCACTCCAAAAATGACTATACTAAAAAAAAGAAAAAAAAAGAAAAAATCAAACTCATTGTACCATGAAATCTTTTACTTCTCTAACACCTGTTAAAATTGCCTTAAACAAATGCTCTAGCCCAGCCAGCACACTTGTTCTTAAATAAAGAAGTATGGTATGTTCTTAAACAAAGTAAGTATGTCCCTCCCTTACCAAGAATGGGACAAAGCAAGGACCACATCAAAGGTCACCTCACCCACTCCACTCTTCCTTCACTGTGCAATGTTTCTTTAAACAGCTATAGTTTTAAAGTATGAGTTAATTACATTTTTACACCGAAGTCTATGGTGCTTGGAGTAAACATTACTTTATACAGAGCATTTTCAAATTTATTATCCCGTTTAAGCCTCAGAACTTTACATCAGTTACTTTTTTCCTTTCCTCTTCTTCCCTTTTTCATCTTCATCATCATCTTTCCTCTCATCATCCCTACTGCCATCACTTGAATATAATCTCAACCACTAATATTTACCATGAGGTTAGGGTCGTTGTTACCCTAATGTTGAAAACAACCTGTGGCATACTGGAGCCACTCAATGTTTGTTGAATTAATCAATGCCCAATTTTATAGATAAAAGATAGGAAGAAGCTAACTTGAAAGCAGAAATATACATTTAAAAAATAATAATCCTTACTTTTCCTGTGCCTGTTGGCTATCTGCATTTCCTCTTTGGGAAAAATGTCTATTTAGTTTTTCTGCCCATTTTTGAATTGGGTTTTTTTTTTTGTTGTTTTTTTTTTTTGATGTTCAGTTGTACGAGCTGTTTTATACAATGGATATTAATTCCTTACCGGTTACATCATTTGCAAATATTTTCTCCCATTGAGTATGTTGTCTTTTCATTTTGTTGATGGTTTCCTTTGCTACGCAAAAGCTTTTAAGTTTAATTAGGTCCATTTGCTTATTTTTGTTTTTATTTTCCTTGCTTTAGGATCCAAAAACATTGCAACAATTTATGTCAAAGAGTGTTTTGCCTGTGTTTTCTTCTTGGAGTTTTACTATAGTATCTGGTCTTACAATTTAAATCTTTAATCCATTTTGAATTTATTTTTGTAGATGGTGCTGGAGAATATTACTGTCTCATTCTTCTACATGTAGCTGTCCAGTTTTCCCAGCACCACTTACTCTACATTATATGTCCTTGCTTCCTTTGTCATATGTTAATTGAATGTAAGTGTGCAGGCTTTTTTCTCAGCTCTCTATACTGTTCCATTGATCTTCGTGTCTGTTTTTGTAGCAGTACCATACTGTTTGATTACGGTAACTTTGTAGTATAGTCTGAAGTCAGGGAGCATGATTCCTCCAGCTCTGTTCTTCTTTGTCAAGATTATTTTGGCTATTCAGGGTTTTTTGGGGTGTGTTTTGACACAAATTTTCAAATTATTTGTTGTAGTTTTGTGAAAAATACTATTGGTGTTTTGATAGGGAATGTATTGACCCTCTATATTGTCTTGAGTAGTATGGTCGTTTTAACAATACTGATTCTTCCAATCCAAGAACATGGTATATCTTTCCATCTGGTTGTGTTATCTTCAATTTCTTTCATCAGCATCTTGCAAATTGAACACAATGACTATCACCTCATACCTGTCAGAATGGCTAACATCAAAAAGAACACAAAAAGCAAATGTTGTCAAGGATGTAAAGAAACACCTCAAACACTGTACGTGGGAGTGTAAATTGGTGTAGCCACTGTGGAAAACAATATGGAGGCTTCTCAAAAAACTAAAAATAGCATTTGAACTAGCAATTTCACTCCTGGGTATGTATCTGAAACAAAACAAAACAAAACAAAACAAAACACTGATTCGAAATGATACATGTTCCTCAATGTTCATAGCAGTATTATTTACAATTACCAAGATGGAAGCAACCTAAGTGTCCATCAAAAGATGAATGGATAGAGAAGATGTGATACACACACACACACACACACACACAAAATGGAATACTACTCAGCCAAAAAAAGAATGAAAATTTGCCATTTGCAGCAACAGAGATGTACCTAGAAAGCATTATGTAAGTGAAATAAGTCAGACAGAGAAAGACAAATACTGTATAATATCACTTATATATGGAATCTAAAAATACAACAAATTAGTGAATGTAACAAAAAAGAAGCAGACTCTTAAATATAGAGAACAAACTAGTGATTACCTGTGGGGAGAGGGAAGGGCCAGGGGCACTGGAGGGGTAGGGGAGTAAGAGGTAAAAATTATTAGGTATAAAATAAGCTACAAAAATATATTGTACAAAGTGCGGAATTTAGGCAATATTTCCTAATAACTATAAATGGAGTATAACCTTCAAATATTGTCATTTGCTATGCTATACACCTGTAACTTATACAATATTGTATAGCAACTATATTTCAATTGAAATAAAAATAATAAATAAGAAAACAGTATGCTGAAGGCATTATGCTAGTCAATTTTTCATATATTATCTCATTGAATCAGTGAGAAATAGTAGCAACATCAAAAGATAAAGCAAAACTGGTAGAAGAAAGGAAAAAACAGCACATTCTTCAGGAAAGTATCTAATAGAAACTACAGAGTAAGTGAAGGAAAACTGCAGTGTTCTATTTTTTCTTACTTTTGTGCTTTAAAACAGTGTGTAGAGGCGGACTGGACTTACTTTATACTTCAGCATATTGACTCATACTCATTTGGTTTTATGCAAAAGGCCAATGATTTTGCTGGGGAGAATTTCTTAGTGGAGCTACAAGAATGGACAGGATGATGAGCAATGAACTTTTCACAACTATCTGGGTTAAACTAACTGGAATTAAATACTTCAGTAGTTTCACTTCAATTTTATTTTTATTCTCATGGTCATGGAGTCCAGTCAACTTGATGTTTAACTCACAATTCTCAAATAGCAAAACTAAAAAGAATGCACCCCAAAAGTAAAGAGATAAAAGCTCATCTCTAATCATGAATCCCCAACCTTTTGTCGTTATTCAGTAGATTAGCTTACTGAGGACCCTTGTCAATTCTTCTCCACAACACAGAGTCCAGCATCACAGAGAGTTATTTTAATGAAAGAACTTGTTACTAGGAAGCAATTTTCAACACTGGAATATGTTACCAATTTAAAGGTAGGCAAACCTAAAAGGCCATTATAATCAAAAGCAGATAAAATTAGCTTTGAATTAGCTCATTTCTAGACCTAAGCTTAAGGTTTTTAATTCCCAGCAATAGGCACATGTTTACAAAAATCTTAAATGATACTGAAGCACCCAGCAAGGTAAGCTGAAAGACTGCCACAAGATACTTGTTTATTGACAAATCTATTTGCTCATCACTGATTCACATATCAATATGCAACAGCTATAAAAGAAAGCACCAGGCTCAGTGCTGAGGAGGATTAAAGATAAAGACCTTGAGGTTAAGGAAGTCATGCACTAATAGAGAATCAGAAATAAAGAAAGATAATCCTATGCACATGTGCACAAAATTGGGTAAAAAGAATGCTCACTGTAGCATTGTTTGTAAAAACAAAAATTACAGGGAACATAAATGTTCATCAAGAGACAAAAGGCTAAAATAATATGAATTATTCACTGTGTATAAGAGTATATCAGCAGCAAGTAGCTCACAAAACAACCCCAAAATTCAGAGTTTGAGTGAATTAAACAAGTTGCTGAATAAATATGGCCACATAAATATTACATATTTATGGGTATATAACATCCATAGGAATGCTTAGGGAAAAGTTCTGAGAAGACATAAATGAAATGAGAACAGTGGTTCCCTCCAGGTAAAATACTGGAACTGGAGGAGATGGTCATAAAAATTATAGCTTTAGCTGTAATGCTCAGATTTTAAAATGAGAATATATTTATGAATTGTTTATCAAATGTATGTACACAGAGAGATGTAGCTATAAGTATATATTAATGTGATCAATACCACAAGGAAGAGCACATAAAGTGATATAAAATTTTAAATGAGTAAAATGGTTTCTTCCAGGAGAAATTAGGCAATATTTTGTGTAGGAGAAGCCAAACCTTCTTAGTTATAAAAAATCAAATGTGGATACAAAGTAGTGCTACATACACAAAAATTAACTAGAAATGGTTTCCATGGTTTTGGCAGGTGGGAAGGAGGGATGAATAGGTGGAATACAGGGGATTTTTAGGGCAGTGAAACTGTTCTGTATGTACTGGAATGGTGAATATATGGCATTATGCATTTGGCAAATTTCAAAGAACTATATACAACACAAAGAGTGAACCCTAATTTTACCAGTGGACTTTAGTTACTAATGATGTATCAATACCGGTACTTCAATTTTAACAAATTTACCAAACGAGTGCAAACTATTAGTAACAGGGGAAACTGTGTGGAGGTGTAGTGGGGGGGAGTAGAAAGTATATGGGAACTCTCTGTTTTCTGTTCCACTTTTCTGTAAAACTTAAAATGCTACAAGAAATAAAGCCTATTCAATTCTAAAATACTGTAACAGAAGAAGGCATAAACAAAAAGAAAAACATAAATAAAAGAATAATTAATGCTTTGGTGGAAGCCTTAGCCAGTGGTTATATTATATCCATGACATACGTTAACACAGAAGACACAGAAAGCTCTTTTGTGGCTGATACACAGAATATTCAATGTTTTATTTATGCATTTATTAACTTACCTGTTTTGTTTATAATTGGTGATATGTCTTAAAGAAGGGGCAGAATTGTGTCAGGAAGGCAAAGAGTTGAAAAAATATTGCAAAGAAAGAAAAGAGCTAGATTGATGACACTCATGAGTGAAAAAGAGCCCCTAGTGGGACTGGACTACGATCTGGGGTGGCTGGAGAGGAGACTCACTTCAAGCAGACTGGCGATGAAAGCAGAACACTACCACGAGCTTAGTCTGTGAGGTGAACTGAATGCCCTGCTAAAGAGTTTGGGTATGCAAATCAAGATTTTTAAATTTTTTTCCCCTAAGACCATGAGCTACTCATTTCTGTGCTTCTGGGAGATGAAGAGAAATAAGGAGAGCAGTAGATGGGGCCAGGAGAGAAACGGTGAGTGTGTAATAAAGGTGACAGTTTGGGAAATCAATTGAGTAGGTTCAAATTTTGATTCTGATACTTTCTAGCTGTGTATGCAAACCCAAGACACATAACTGAAATAATTTCAATCTCAATTTCCTCATGAATAATAATATATATAATTATAATACTCTTTAATAGGTTTGTGGGTAGTATTAAATGAGATAATATATACTAAAAATGTCTGGTAGAGAATCTTATATACAGTAAGGGTTCTAGAAATCTTGGAGTTTATGGTTACAATATTCAATACAATATTTTTGTTATATTAAGAGACCTAAGAATACAGACAAAATGAGTGAATTCTTGGCAATAGGGAGAGACACGGTATGACAGTGACTCAGCTTAAGTTCTAGAAGAATGGTGACATTCATGACAAATATAGGAAGTGAGGGGAGACATGAAGTTTGGGCAAAAGAGAATCTGACCACAGGCATAGGACTTCAAGACACTAATCCAAAACCCAAACAAAATCACAGAATAGTAAGCACTGTGAGGGGGATACAACAAACAAACACACAGAAGCTTTTGGAGCTTAGGGGCAGAGGACTATATGTGAAACTGAGTCATTTTTAACTGATTTATAGGAAATGGGCATTATTGATGCAGTGAAAACATGAAGCATAATGCCTGTAATGAAGGCAGAAGGCAGCGGAACTAAGTCGAGACCACTCACAATCTGCGACAGTGGGGAAGGAGCAGGAAGGTAAAGTGAATTCCATGAAGGTTCTGAAGAATTCTATCTGAAAACCAGTATGCTTCAACTGGCCTATTTATCTCTTTATAGTTCATCTCATATAGGGCCTCCACACACAAGCCTTAAAAAGGCAATGTCTTAGTCTGCCTGGTAACAAGATAACATCGATTGCGTGGCTTGAACAACATGTATTCTCCATAGTTCCGGAGGCTGAGAGCCTAAGATCAAGGTGCCAGCAAGGTAGCTTTTGCTCTGAGGTCTCTTCTCTTAGCTTGTTGGTGGCCACCAACTCATCATGCACTCATGTGATCTCACCTCTGTGTGTTTATGAGGAGAGACAGTTCTTCAATGTCTCTTCTTATAATGGCACTAATCCTACCCGAGGGGTCCACCCTCATGGACTAACTGTCTGCCAAAGATCTGTCTCCAAACACCAAACACTGGGGTTTAGGGCTTCAATATATGAATTTTGAGAGGGACACAATTTAGTCCACAGCAAGGCACCACATACTTCTTACAAGTTAATCGTAATTAGGACTCTTAATTTTCCAAATAATAATTTTCTAACTGCCTATTAAATGTTAGTATTTTCTGTTACGAAGAATAAGAGGAAGATGAAGATCATTGAGAAATATATGAACTACTGTATTAAATCCATTATATAGATATTTACACACATGCACATACACACACATAACTACAATTTATAAACAATTGTTCTAAAAATAGTTTGTAGTGAAAATTTACCTAGTTTAAAATGCATTACTCTTATCACTTTTAAACTTGGTCCTTTATGACCTCTCTTTAAAAGAACATTATTCTCCAAAGTCAACACATTTGTTACAAAATGTTTTTTTGTTTTACAGGCAGGAGTTATCTCACATTAGGAATAAAAGCATCTCTTTATAATGCTATACTAAAATATTTTGAAGAGTTATAAGAAGGATGTAGTGACACATTGGAAGAAATGATAAAAGTGATCATGAGAAACAAATATATCAATATATTTTGATAATTTTTCTCTCATGATAAAATAATTTGACCTTCGTCATGTTAATTACTATTTTTCACTACATTCTTTCAATTACTAAACCAATGGACTATTGCCTAATTTTTTTCCTAATAATTTAAAAATAGTCATTTCTACATCAATTTGGCTCACTGGCATACTACATCACTAATTATTTCATCCAACGCATAGTATTTTACCACTGTTACAGAAAGATCAAATTGAATTACAGATGTATAAACTCTATCCTGTTATTGTTCACTTAACAGATATTTGATTATTCTACTAATTATAGCATCTATCATGTTCAGGGTAGAGGTTAGGGTTACTAAGACATTCATATTAGTCGCTAGGAACTTTAAAGTTAAGTGATTCACTCTTTTTCCCAAAGCAATCTCATTGTTTCTCCATTAGACTCAAATTGCATCTTATGGTTTTATTCAGTGACTAATTAATGCCACTTTCCAGAACAAATCTCTGACTGGGTTGAGAATAAAAGCCTAATTTACAATACAAAAACAATGGACCATGTGGTCATGGCCAGTGACTTTTACTCAAAAGTCAATGCCAGCTAATTACAATGCTTGGAAAGTTGCACAAGGGATCAATGGCAACTTATTCTCTTCAACTTCTTCTCATTAACAATCCAGATGTCCAAAAGTATGACTGTCATCCTCCTAGGAAAGGACTTCAGAAGGCAACAAACAAGATGAAAGCAATAATGACCATAAAGTACTTACGGCAGTACCGGGCACAAAATAATTGTTCAGTAAATGCTAGCTAATGACAATAAAAGAGTTATACTACCAGCTTTACTAAGGACCATGGTTAAAGTTCAGAGAATAAACAATATCAAAAATTAAAAGGACTCCAACATGTAATATATTTCATAGGTAAATATCTAAGCATGTCACAGAAGAACCCATAGCTCAGTTCCCAGAAAATGGTTATGTGTCTAGTAATCATTAACTGAATGAGTGCATGAATCAATGCTCTTCAGAACATGAAACTGTATGTGAGCAAAGGAGGAGGCATGAGAAATTACTGCAGGTACTGTCCCTTTCATAGTCCTCAGTATAATGACCATGCTAGGCTGCTCTAACTTGGGTAAGCTAAATCTCAATAACTGTCACAAGGATCAAACAGTATCTGCACCTTGCCAGGTCTGCAAGTCTGACAGAATCAGGGCAGCTTCTCAAGAATCAAAACATAGTAATTATTAAAGAAAAATCTGGAAAAATGCAAAAATGGGACTTATTTTTACTGTTTTTCCCTATGGAATATATTAAGCCAAAGTTAAGGGGAGGAGAGTGGTGTTTTTTGTGGTAAATCCGGAGATTCTGTATTAAATACTTCTAACATAATAAATATTACGCATTTATTTTGAATAGCTTTTAAACACCATAGATTACCCCACATTTATATAACTTTGAACAGTTTTGGCAGCATCATGATTAGAGGGAAAACAAGAATTTTTAAATTACGTCTCTAAAAGGATTATGTTCTTTGTCATCCCTTCACTAGATTGGCTGTTTTATTCTTCTGTATATGTAACTATTTTAACTTTTTGTTTTCCAAGCATCCTTAGAAGTGTACTTCTGCAATATCCTGGGGGAAATATTGTTCTAATTGCATTTTTAAATTATTATACATGTGTGTGCTAAGTAGGACTTTCAGTTAACGTCTCTGACTATTAGGTAATTTTACCCTGAAGTTTGAGATAATTTGTTATTATACATTGTTTAAATAATCCCATGACAACAATAGAGCCATTAATACATCTAGCTATGATTATTTGTTCATGCATAATGTCTATCACATATGAGTTAATGTTACAATAAGCCAGTCACTAACTCAATGTTAAATCGTAGATCTAATTCTGCTGCTGACCATCTTCACTTCAAAATCACTTTTTGAAGTTTCTAATTCAACATTATGTGAGTAAAACCAAGTCTAGATTATGTACAGAATTACATACAGAATTAAGTTACTCTAAAGGGAATTATAGGCTTTGTCTTGATATATGCTATTAAGCTGCAAGTCTAAAACTTCACAGATACCAAGACATATAATTTTCTAGACTCTTTAGCCACAGAGCCCTCCTCTCCTCCTATTTTTAAAATACAGTGTAACATAACACAACCTAATATAGTACCTTAAATAGAGTTTTAAGACATAAAGCAAATTAGACTGCTTGCTTCTCTTTGGTTGAACAGACTGCTGTACCCAGTCCCCTGGAGGTGTTCCTGGGGCATATCACTAAAAGAACATGTCTTTTTCTAGATTCTAACATGACAAAACTAATGACAATGCTGGAGAGTCTCTGGTACAAAATTTGTGTTCAGTAAGTATATTGGATAGGAAGTATAAAAAAAACTTCAAAGTGTTCTTTAATCATTTTTTATTGGAAATGATGACAAAAGTGGATTATCACAAGAGTTCATTTATCAGGCCCTCTGTTATAGAATACAATTGGATTAATAGTAGATTCTAAGAAATCATAAAGAATATAACATATCTATGTGATACTAATTTTGATCAATTTAATTGATCATTCAAATATCTCCTCACTGTAATCTATGCCACTTTTTAAGAATTTTTGAAAATCAAATATAATAGATCTTTTTCTATTTTTTCACATTCTGCTGCTTTTTAAAAAATAATGTGACATTGGGCCTGGGAAAAGTAAAGGCAGGAACCTGCATTATTTGGTGATCAACTTCTCTGTCAGGAATTATTTTCTCTCCCTCCCTCTCTTCCCCTTCCTCCCTGTCTCTCTCCCCTTCTCTCCACCTCTCCCTCACCCTGGAAGGGGCACTGAGGTTAGGGGGAATGTGCATCTAACAATAAGCTACTGCTATCATATTTTTCAAGTGTTTCCCTCTATATATCTGTGCAGTAAAACACATCAGTCCAAAGACTTCCTCACTTCCATACATACTATATTCTACATATCCTGGAAATTGGTAAGTAATCCAATTTTAAGATTCTGAATGTTTTCTATAGACACTCGTATTATACATATTAATCTTTCTTTTTCCTAAGGAGACAATATTTAAAAATTATTTTCCTTTTTATTTCAAAATAACCAAGACCAAAGTTTTCTTAACACAGTATCTCAGATCCAGGTCAATGATTCTAAAACTAAAACTGTCTGAGATAAGTTTAGCATAGTTTAAAATATGCTTTAGTTTGTGTAATATTTTTGATAAAATATCCATTTTTCCATTACATTGTACCTTTGTCAAAAATCAAATTACTAATATATTTGCATGAATTTATTTCTGGTATCTCTATTCTTGTTCCATTCGTTTCTGTGTCTGTTCCTTCAGCAATACCACGCAATCATGATTACTGTAGATTCGTAAGTTATGAAATTGGCTACTGTAACATACATCATGACTGAATGCCCATAAACTCCCATTAGAGTTAAAACAATTTTATGTATTTCTGAGAAAATAAGCTGTACTTGGCTTTACATAATTTTTGAAACCATTTTGGTTATTATAGTCTCTTTATCTTTTCATAGAATTGGCTTGGAAGTATCTATCAACAGCAGTAAAAAAAGTCTGCAGGGATTTTGACTGAGATTGTATTGAATCTATAGATCAAATTAGGCAGAACTGACATCTTAATGGATACCAAGTCCTCCAATTCATGAGCATGGTGTAACTCTGCATTTATTTAGGTCTTTAAAAAAATTTCCTTCATTAGTGTTTTGTGTTTTTAATATAGATTATGTACCTATTCTGTTAAATGTATATCTATTATTTCATTTTCTAGCGCTTTTAAGAAATATACTGATTTTTAAGTTTTCCTTTTTTGTAGTTCACTGCTAATACATAGAAATACATTGTAACCCACAATCTTATAAAACTTACTTATTTGTTGTGGGAATTTTTTAGATCTTTGGGTTGTTTGACATAGATAATCATGCCATTCATATATAGAGATGATTTTATTTCTCCTTTTCCACGCTGTATGTATGCCTTTCAGTTGCATATTTTGTAATGGGTAAAACTTTATTAAAAATGATTTTGGGTAGGAATGATGAGACAAGATGCCCTTAACTCTTATCTATATTAGAGGGAAAAATTCAATCTTTCAGTATTAAGTATGATGTTAGCTTAGGTTTTCTGGTTCCCTGATAAGTTTAAACTGAATAGTTGATGAGGTTTTCATCTATTCATAGTTTGCTGTGATTTTTCATTATTATGAATTTATTTATTTATTATACATGAATTACACAGATGAATTACATTGATTTTCTAATGTTGAGCCAGGTTTACATACATGGGATAAAACTCCCTTGAGTACAATATATTATCCTTTTTATATATTGCTAAATTTGATTTTCAGATATTTGATGGACAATTTTTGCTGCTATATTCATGAGACATATTGATATGTAGTTTTATTTTCTAGTAATATCTTTGTCTAATAATAGTTTTGGTATTACCTAAGTGCTAGTCTCATGAAATGAATTAGGAAGTTTTTCTTTCTTCCATTTTGAAAGAAATTGTGTAGAGTTGATATAATGTATTCCTGAATTGTTTGGTAAAGAGTTGAAATTTATTTTAATTAAAATATCTGAGCCTGTGTTTCCTTTTTTCAAGGTTTATAATTAAGATTCCAATTTCATTCACTGGTATAAGGCCATTCACATAGTCTTTTCTTCTTGAGTGAGTTTTACTAGTGTTTTTCAAAAAGTGTGTTCATTTCCTCTAAGCTTTCTAACTTACGGGCATGGAGTCATTCAGTACTCTTTTATTATCCTTTTGATGTTTGTGAGGTTATAATGTATGTCTGCTTTCTTTCATGACACTGGTAATCTGTGTCTTCATGTTTCTTCTTGGTCATTCTGACTGGATGTTCATCAATTATATTCACACTTTCAAAAAACCAGCTTTTGGTTTCATTTTCACTAATTTTCTTGTTTTTCTGTGTTCAATCTCGTTGATTTTTGCTGCATTTCTTATCTTCTGATTGCTTTGGATTTAGCATCCTTTCCTTTTCTTATTTCTTATTGTGGAAGCACAGATAATTGGTTTGAGATCTTTTATTATTTTCTAAGTTAAGTTTTCAATGATAGAAATGTCCCTCTAAGCACTGCTTCATCTATATCCCATATATTTTGATATGTTGTTTTTAATTTTTTCTTTCATCTCACCATATTTTAAGATTCCTCTTTAACTTTCTCTTTGAAGTGTGTTACATTTCTACATAGTTGGGGGTTTTTCAGATGTCTGTTACTGATTTCTAGTTTAATTACATTATGATCCAAGGGTATTTTTGGTATGATTTCTGTCCTTTAAAATTGGTTGTAGTTTGTGTTTTGGTCCAGATTATGGCCTATCTTGGTGAATTTTTCATGTCCACTTGAGAGTACAATGTATTCTGTTTCATCTCCCAGGTCTACCTCACAGTAAAGTCTGAGGGCTCCTTCCAGTCTTGTGTGTGAGCCTGGAGGGGATTATGAAGAAAGATCTTGTGAGTGAAGAAGGTACAGATTCAGCCAATTTTTGTAGCCCACAAGCATTTCCCATTGTCCTTTCACAAGGATTTCCCATAATACTTTGCCTTCATTAATTTGTCAACTACTCTTGAAGAACTACTCTTCTTATCAGTTTAGTTGTGTCTGCTTCAGGTGAGCAAGTGCTCAATGTCTTGCCTGTACTCACTTCTCTCTCCTTAGATTTTTGCTTAGTTGGGTCTTCTCACAGTTGGTTCAAAAAAAATCATGAATTCAAAATTAGTCTGACTTTTTTTTTTTTAATTTTAAGAGTGAGAATGATGCTCCTTCCAATTCTTTACATTTCAGGACAGAATTTCTTGTGATTCATTTACTCTTATTGTCTAAAATGGGCATGTTTTACTTTTCTTGAAAAGTAAGTTTACTGCCCATTGTATAATATAATTAGCTACTGGATATCTTTTATAAAAGAAAATCCACATGATGCCTATTGACTATGAACTCTTGAAATATTACTAATTTGTGTACAGCTGAACACTTTATATTTGTTTATAGTCCCTATAAAATAAGATACAATTATAATCTTAAGAGAAACAATAAGAACAGGGTACAAAAACTGCATATCTCATTAATAATTAAATCCAGTCTATGCTTTGTTATATTTTTACTTAAATGCATCACAAAAATTCCATAAACATATGAAAGAAATGATAAAAAAATGAATACAGCCCAAATTAAATGCAGTTATTCAATCATGAAGAAATAAAGCTATGGATACTGAATCTAAATAGAAAACGGAACAAAGAACTGCCTGCTTTGATCTACCATTTGCATGTGGGAGTAGAAATTCTCATGGAAAATCTCACACCACAGCTTAATAAGAGTAACCCTTGATGTGGGGCTTTATACTTCAGGTATTTAACTACAAGACATTATAATATGGAAATGAGAAGAGAACAGATTTTAGAATCAGATTTTGCTCCAGTCTTATATTCAACTCCATCAGTTAACCACAGGTTACTTCAGGGATAATGAAAGAGAATCCCCAAGAAGAGAGACTTGTATTAAAATATTTCATGATTATTTCCAGATAGCATAGAAATGAATGGCCTAATTTAGAGTTCAAACTGCTAATGGATACCCACAGAAACATCCGCTATGATCAAGTGCTTGCAACTGTTTTGGTGAAATTTGGAAGCCAAACAACAGACTCTTTAGAATTACTTGTTTAGTTAAAATAATAGTAATAATAAAGTATATGGATGACTAAGACATTGTGCTATACACCAGAAACTGACACACTATAACTGACTGAACTTCAATTTTAAGCACAGACTTTCTGAGCCAAACACAACTGGGATCTAATTTCAGGCATACCTTTATTAGGGGAGTACAATTTTGTAAATCACTAAACTGATATGACCTACAATTTCTTTACCTACAAAATGAGTATCAAAAATATCTTTCTCACAGGACTGTCATAAACAATGCATGTAAAATGCTTAAATTTCTGTTACTTCTATCACCATCGTCATCATAATCATCATCTTCACTTTTAATACCGTGGAGGTTGAGAATACCCAAACGTTACCACTTCATAACATATTTCCATGTGTATACTTCACAATTAAGAATATATGAAATAAAAGCTTTACAATTGTGATAACACAATAGTGCCTGAGTTTTTTTTTTTAAATGACTTCTAAACTAAATTTAATTATCAATTTCAGCTTTCCAAAGTAATTAGGTGACCAGGATTAAATTGGATTTGAGGTACACTAATGTTGCTATTACCAAAAATCAAATTAAACAATTACATAGGAGACTGGATGTCATATCATATGCCATATTTAGAGATGTTTTTAGTTCTTTATACTATTCGAAATCTTTGATGTTTTTAATGATTCATTATTGATTTGCCTTATAGTGTCCCTGTGAAAAGTTTATGGGCTACTATTAAAAACTAAATATTACATTTCAATAATAAAACCCGGAAAACAAGTCACCCATATTTAAATTCATTCTATCTAACATTATTCTAAGCAGTTTTATTGAGGTACAATTGATATAAATTATATATTTAGTGTACACAATTTCATGAATTGGGGCATATGTATACACCTGTGATACTGTCACCACAATCAAGATAATGTCCATATCCATCATCTCCAAAAGCTTCCTGGTGCCCCTTTGTCAATTTTGAGTTTAAAAGTGAATCCCAAATGTACCAGTTACTCTGACTTTAGTAAATAACATAATGAATGTAAGGAACATTTACTGAGAAGATTTGAATAGATACATTAGTTTCTGCCATGATAACTGACAAGTTATTTTGAAGTAATAAAAAAAAAACACTGTTACTGGTAAGAGGATTAAAAAAATAATGTTTGCTTTTTTTCAAGTTCCTCTATTACCAAATAGGAGAATTAAAAAAAAAAAACAGATACTGATTTAAATGCAAATTCAGTAACCATTAGAAAAACACCACAGATAATTTATTAAGATTCCACTTATGGTCAAAATAAACTGTCAACAAATATCCTCAGTAGACATTTCTTCACCTTTGGTTTTCAGCATTGGCTTGAGCCACTATAACTGTCCATTTCCCATGCTGTTTTATAATAGACACAAAATACATCTCTAATTCCATCTGCCACTGGCCACTGTATGGGCTTCTTTTCTAGGCCTCTTGGTTCCTGTGAACAGGCTCTCTGGGTATCCTACAAGTTAAATATCAAAGAATTCTAGAAAAGCATTAGATAAAACTTGCTAGATCGCACGTGAATTCTGGTCTGTAGCTTTCGTAAAATCTGTCTCATTCTCCAGAGTATCTCCTCTTGTCATTCACACTTACTGTGTTCATCTTTTTTATATTTGATGAGGTTTGATTCTTCCATGCGGGATACTGTTATATCTGTTATGCAACATAATTTCAGTGAGTTGTGAGTTCCTTCCTTTTTAAGAGACTATTTTTCTTTTTTTTTTAACAATAAGTAGAAATGTTTTCCAGATGGTCACTGTGATTTTAGGAAATATGGAGCATTTCACATTGGTTTCTTAAACTAATTTCTCTCAAAAATGTTGAAACGTAACTATGAGAAATTATAGTTGAAGAAAAAATATTTTTATTAATTAAGCCAAACCTGCAATTCTGATTCTAGTTCTAATCAACTTTCCTTCAGCCAAGACACCAGTCATCCAATATACTGTAATGTATGAATCTGATCAGAAGCTTACTTTCCATTGCTATTCATTTAATAACTATTAGAGCAATAGCAAAATTCAATGTTTTTCAAGTCAACACAGATTTTGCAAAGGTATGTAAAAATAAATATTTCGTGGAACATTTACTTATATCTTTGTATGAAAAATGGCACATCTGACCCTTGAACCAAAAACAGTAAATCAAGGAAAACATCACAAACAAAGAGGAACAAAGGGCCAGGTGATACTCAGAATGATATGGCATAATGTTGAATTATTATAAATGATCTTTCCCATAAAATCATCCCTCGTCTGTCATTTTTATAGCTTAAAGTGTCATTCCTTCTATGATCCCTAATCAGCTAAACACCATCACTGACCACTTGATCCAGACAATTGACAATTCACTGATTCCTCCACCCCCCAATCATCACTTCATCCTTTCATCTTTACTGATTATCTACTTACATAAGTCACTGTGTTAATGCTGAGAGGGACTCAAAGATGGTGAGTGTATAGTTGATTGTTTATCAGCCAGTTTAGTAAAGGGATCTACTTTATTGTTTAAGGATACAGACTTTAAATCACGAAGATCTAAATTCAAATCCCATCTCTGCTAACTATTAGCTATGGCTTACTTGCATTTTGTTTAACCTCCCCTTGCTAAATTTGCTTATTTGTAAATGGAGGTCATACAATCTACAGTTGAAGATATTAGGATATTTAAATGAGATTATCAGATCTGTCTGTTACCCTCAGAAATGGTAACTATCATTATTACTCAAGAGATGGAAAGAAAAACAATCACACAAATGCCTGTGTATGTGTATGACACAGTATTTGAGTATATATGTATGTGTTTACGCATACATATACGTGTGTGTGTGTGCGTGTCTGTATATTTTTTGGGGTGGGCTTTTTTTATGCAATGTCATTGCTTCCAGGTATGAGTGCAATTAAATAATAAAGAATTTAACCCAATCATACTTCCTCACGTATTTCCTGGAAAAACCAATGGATGGAAATACTCATTTTCCTCAATTTTTCCCTGAACATCAGACACTACTTTTAAATAAAAACTTACAACTTTATCTTCGTTTTCTTTTTATGTCATTTTACACTGAACACTTCTTTCCATCAGTAGTATTTGATGATTCTTAGCTCCTATTTGTGTGATTTTTCTTCCCATCTCTTGAATAATAATGATAGTCACCATTTCTGAGGGTAACAAACAGGTCTTATAGTCACGTATTAATTTAGAAATGTTTGAATAACAGAAGCTTTAAGTGAGGAACTGCTATAAAGCTTTTGCTGGTGTTCTTACTTCTGATAAAAAAAAAGATACAACTACTTCCTTATATTCTGGGTAGTAAATTATAGTACTAATTTATCTATGTCCCTCATATTATATATAAAATAACAAGTAAATAAAATAAAAACAAAAATATAAAGGAAGTAGAGAAATTAGTTGAGATAACATCTTAGAGGGCAACCACCTGAAGTCTGAACATAATCTAATTAATTAAAGCTCTATGTTACACCCTATAAACTTCAGTGAAGATATATCTTTAAAGTTTATTATATAATGTACTTGAGCTGTTATTTAAAAGTGGAAAATACAAAAATAAGGAAGACATTTGGTTCAGGTCATCTCTATTTGTATGGGAAAATGTGTAGAATTTACAGTCAGAAATCTGGAGATTCAAATTATAACTGACCTGAGTTCCCATGGATAAATTACTTCAACACTTTCAGTCTATGAGAGGCAAGACCATGTGTCTGATAAAAGTATAGGTTTACTGGGCTCACATCTGGTTCTAATGTTTATTAGGTGAGTGGCCTTGGATGTATAATTTAATCTTTCTGAGTGACAGTTTCTTAACAAAATGTGAATAACAGTACTCGATTCATCAGTACAATGCTAGCAGCTATTACAAATAAACCTCAATGTTTCAGTATTTTAATGCAATAGAAGTTAATTTTTTTCTTATGTAACAGTCCAGACCGGTGTTCCTTGTAGCCAGGCATCTTTTCTACATTTGGCATTTCATGCATCCAGGCTTCTTCAATTTTGTGGCTTCAGTAGCAACCAGGGTCTCTGCAGCCAGTAATGAGAAGGGAAAGGAATCCCAAAGAAGGCACATTCAATTCTTAAAAGCTGTGGCTCAGAGCAGCACCTGCATTTTCCCACTCAGGTTCTGTTTATGATACATTGCCATATGGTCACACCGAGAAGTAAGGAAGCCTGAGGAAGATGGTCTTTGCCTGGGCATTCACTTTGCAGTCATGACTCTACCATGGACTCGGGCACATAAACAGTGCAGACAGCTAGCCATCTACCAGTCCCTATCTTTTGTGGTTCATGAGAGGTTCAGAGATCACATATGCAAGGCAGCAGCTGAACATATGCTGCACTGTGAGCAATCAATAAATGATAACAGCTAATTACTAATTCCACCAAGTTTGCCTGAGATTTTCCTGGCTGTAGCACTGAGGACCCTGTGTTCCAGGAACCCTTAGCTCCATGCAACCTGGGATGGTTTGCCTAGGACTGTCCTGGTTTTAAAACTAAAAATTTAATATCCTAAAAATCTCCTTGGTTACAGGCAAAGCAGGATGATTGGTTACCCTACAACCTTGAATAAAAGAGAGTACTTTTTACTTGTATGCTTGGGGGGAGGTGGTGTGTGTGTGTACTGATAACTGCTTTGATGATATGAGGAAAATACAACAGGGAAAATAGTTACACAAATTCCTATTTTGAAAATGATCTGCTGGGAATGATGCAAGCATACATGTGAGATGCTTCCAAGAGTGATAGCTATCTTCAAATGCATAAATATAAGAATGTTAGTGTTTAGATGTACTCAGTGGTTCCAGAGGTGGAACTGAGACCTATAGGTGAGAGATATGACTAGATGATAGATCAATATAAATAATTTTTAAATAGAATTGTTCAATTAGAATACAGACTAATGTAGCAGTCCCTAAAGCAGATTTGAAAAGGAAAACACATACTGTAGCCACACCCCAAAAGGCTTATGTTATAAACTACCATGCTTTTAAATGCAATATCATTCTGGCCCCTTTGCATGGAGGAGTCAGCCTTTTTAAACTGATCCTGGTTCTTAGACCAATAGATATCGAGGAGATATTTTAGCAATAAATACAGAATAGGAATATATTTTCCCCTTACTTCTCTTATCTTTGCAAGTCTATATATTCATCTTATTTTTCTGTTATTGCCTATTTTTCTGTTTCTAATGTCAAAGTTGCTCTCTGGGAGCAGAGTTAATCCAGAACTCCCTGTGAGTTAAACTAATCAATGCAGGTGATCTCCCCATTTTCTCTATAGTTACTATGAGTTAGAGAAGCAATGGAATTATATGCTTGGGCTGAAAAATGAGTACTGATCGGAGGCAGTAATCTTCAGGTTCTGTAGAATCTATAAAAATGGCCACCTCAAAATAAGTTCGTTTGAAGATCACCTTACCAACAGCATCTCTGAGTTTCCTTTCCTAATGACAACTTTTCTGGATGACAGCAGGCACTATGATGACAAGTAAAGAGGGGGTTCTCCGTGAGATCCTCAAACTCTCTGAAGCTGGAATCTCATCTTTCTTTGAGGACTAGCATGCTGATTAACAAATGCTATCTTTCCTTTTAAGTGACCAGTGGTTGGAAATGTTACTTTTCATTTTGGCAAATCCAAGGAGGAAGCGAGGGCCACAAGATCTGGGAAGAAGGAAATGAGTCAAATGCTAAGACTAAACTTTTAGCATACCTGCATAATTAGGATATAGGGGCCTGTGCTTTTGAAATGAGGCCTCCTTTTAGGGACCAACAAGGAATATGTGGGCTTAGCCAAGTATATATTCATCACATATAGTGCATCCACTATGGGACAAGGTAATGTACTTTTTACGCTAGGCTTACTCAAGCAGAAATCATGGAAGACTATCAGAAGACAGTTCGCAGTTAAAATCTAACATATTATGAATCTCCATATTACACATGATTTCTTTCCTCTTACTACTGCTATCCCATTTTAGTAAATATTATCCCATCAACACATTAAATGGCCTGCCCACAGTTCTGCAGAAGAAAGTACTCAAAATACTTTTTGTTAAACAAAGGAACCCTGGCTGGATAAATGATATGACTTCTAGAGAAGAAAGATAAAGAATAAGCATCCAAATAGATTAAATGTTGGGAATTGTGCAAATCACTTTTAAAAACTAAGCGAGTTATTAAATTCTACTTGGTTCACAAAATCTTAATTCAACTTAGGACACCCGAGTTTTCCCTTTCGAATGAACACTTCATCCTTTTTACTACCCAGATGATTTTTCAGAGCATAAAGACAGCACAATATTACTCCTGTAGTCTTTTCAGTTTTGGTATTGGTGAAAATGGGATGAGATAGGACTAAATATTTTTAGAAGGACAAAATGACTTTTTGCCAATAGGCAAATGTCATTTTATTGTGAAAACAGGGAAGATCCAAGAAAAGGTGTGAACATTCTAGCACTTGCCACAGCACCGTACATTCCCTGGGTCTCAGAATTTTAAGACATGAAATGGGGTGAAGATTATGCCCCAGTTCTTTACATCCATTTGTATTACAGTCTTTTATTTGTATGTTTCCCCTAAACAGACTCTGAGCTTCAGGCAAGTTCAGAGTCATGTCTTATTCATCTATTCATGATCATAATGTCAAAATTAAAAAGACAATTTATTGGTACAGAATGCAAAGTCTGGAGATAGTAGTAGGTTCAGGCACAGCTGGATTCAGAGGCTCCAACTATGTTCCGAGACTCTATCTCCTTCTCTTGGTTCAACTTTTGGCTTTGCTTTTTGGCTGTCTTTCTCCATATGTTGACCTGTGACAACTTTAGGCTTGTCCTATCTTTTCAGTTAGCAATTCTACTGTACAGAACACTTCTCCTAAACTAGTACCACTCAAACTCCCAGAATGAGTTTCATTACCTTGATTTGGGTCACATGTACAGGCCTTAACCAGTTCCTACAGCTCCTGAAGCTGAGTATGCTAATTGGCCAGACATTTTTTATTCATTCACTCTAGGGATTAAGAGTCAGGGCAGGGTAAGATGTAGTCCCATCAAAACTGGTCAGAACCATATTTGCTCTAAGTGTGGTAGAAGAGTATTTCCCTAAAAATAAAGAAGAAGTAATAGATTCCAGGAAGATATTTCCTACATTCCACCCCCAACCCTCTTTCATACACTCCATACACACTTACACAATGTATGTGCTATTATAATCTGACCTGCACGTTTCAGAGTAAGTATATTTTAGAAGAAGTTTACAAAATCAACATCAGACAAGTCCTTTGGGTTATTACACATCCAAAAGGGTTTGGTTTCTAAACTATTATCATCAGCAGCGTAATGGCAAGGGTACTTATCAGAAAATATTTAGACTACACAAATGTACTATAACTAGATGAATTTAAAAAATCAAAGCAATGATAGCCAACATCCTGTGTAATTATGTTTCTCCTGCTGAATTTCACATTCTATTGAATTTTTTCTCTTGAAGATCTTTATGCTTCAAATATTAGATTAACACAGGTCTTATGCAATTCATTTTTGAGTCTATGCATTTTCTCCTTTCAAATAAAAACCCTTAAAAAAAACCCTAGTTTTTTGTTAAATTATAAATTCTACTAAATTATAACTCACCCTAAATAGGTGTTGTCAAATCTAAATATGATACATTTTTCAATCTTTTGAAAATTCTGCTAAAATATGATTATTAAAAATATAATAAAGAATACAAAATAATGAATTACTCTGCAAAAATTAAAATATGGGTGGAAGTGGTTTATAATTCTCTATTCGGGGTCCTCCTACTTAATACATTCCCCTTACAATTAAGTGAATTTGAAGAAAAAAAGAATATAGTTACAACTGACATTTAAGAATATTATTTCAAATAATAATTACTTTAAAGAGATCCACCCATTAGTGTGAACCATATGAAACTTCTATCATTGTAGGCAAAAAGCCACCAAATATTAGATATTTCACATAAATCTAAAGTTTGGTCAAACAATTACCATTTAATACCATTATCAGTGACATGGAGACAGAGGACAGTTCTACACATTAAATTCAATATTAATTTTAAAGATACTTTGATGCAGCATAAACATCACTCTGAGAAAGCCTATTTTCTGCTACATCTTTTCTTGAGGTGCTTGTTGTAAATCAAGAGTACTAACAGAAAATAATTTGTTTTTTTAACAGGATTCTAGCGGAAGAAAGATGAGGAACTGACTTCCAATCTTGTGTACCTTGCCTATTTTACTGCATTTTCATTTCACCCTCACATTAGTCTTCTCTTATTGGAAGAACTGTGATAAGCCGTCATTCATAATTGCAAGTATTAATTCATAATTCAATAACGATATCTTTCTTCCACTTCCCTTTCTTACTCCTTTATTCTCCTTTGTGCCTTAGGACAAAAATCCAGATTTTTCTGAGACCACAGTATTTTGAATATTTTCATGTATGTATGGTCAATACTGCCATCAGAATATAACCACTGTACATCCTAAAGAATAAGAATGATCTTTTTTTCATCTGTGTATACAGTACCTGAGATGTGAATGTTAAATTATATACCTTAAAGCAAACTTGAAGACAAAGGCAACATTAAAACATTGTTAAGTATTTTAAAACATATCAAATTCAGTCACAAATGGACATTTTTGAATTCCTATGTTTCTGGCAGTAGAAACGTTTTTATAAGAATATGACTTTACTTACCCCAAATAAGGGATCACTGTATAAAATATCACTCACTAAAATTTCTTTGTAATGAATCATCTTTCAGATATATTCAGCAAGGATTTAAATTTCTTTGGTTGAAATATATATGAAAAAGGGGATTACTCTTGTTTCTTGAGCTGCTGGTATTTTTGGTCATTATTTCTAACAAAGTTATGAATGCATAAGGTTAAAAATTTCCAACACTTAAGAAAGACATAATGAAAACAGTCTTCTGTCATAGTTCTCCCATCTCCTCCACTAGAATCAAATCCATAACTTGACTCTTTTTGGTTTTAGATTCTATGGTTGCCTAAAAATTCTTATCTGACTGTAAAAGATATACAAGGCATCATTTACAGTCTTTCTGCTATGATAGGTGAAAGCTCAAATACACCAATACTATCTCCATCTTCCTTCTCAATATATTTACATATCACTTTATAGTTCTTGCCTGGAACTTTAAACAAAACAATTAAAACTCAATTTTCCATTCCATTAGTTTACACAGAGCAACCTTTGGCTCCACCACTTTCCAATACAAGAATATAAACAATCTCACCCCAGCCTCACAATCCCAACCCAGCTCTGCTCACCATCTTAGGTCTTTTAGTTTTTATCTGTATCTTTAGTCTTATGTTATATGAACTTAATTTTCATATTCTTTTCTGACACTGTAGCCACATGCTCTGTTTTAGCCATAATCATTGATTCTAGAAAATGTAAACCATTACAGCTGTTTACATAACTATGTGTAGGGAAATAATACACATAATTCAGCCAAGTAGGATGGCCAGAGTACACTTCTTATAATGTTCTAATTTTTAAATCACTTAATAAAGTTCAAATGTACTCAACATTTTTACACTCCATTATTGTCCATCTCTTCAAGGTTTGTTTAAGTTCTCTATCATACTACCACTTCCTTCGATTCTCATCAGGGTCTCTGTCTCGGATGTCTTTGTGCTTCTGTTCTATCCTTGACTGTTTCTTTCTATACAGTGATACTATTTTCCTCATGAAAAATCCCCTTGCTGCTTTTCTGTGCTTTCTGGATCCCAAAGTTTTCCGATCCTTTACATATGTAAAATCTATTTTTTGTTCTCGTATTTGAATGACAAGTTTGTCTAGGTACAGAATTCAAGTTTGAAAATATTAGTTCCATGTTTTGAAGGAGCGCTTCTGTTGACTTTTAGCATACAGTGCCGTGGGTGTGAATCTCACGCTATTACTCATTGTTTTGACTGTGGTCTCTTCTTTTTCTCTTGAAGCTTGTAATAGTTCTCTCCTTCTCTGTCTTTCTCTCCGTCTCTCTCTTTCTCTCTTCCTTTTTAGATTCTGAAAGTTCATTCCACCTTTCAAGTAAATGTCATTATTCAGGGTGACTATGGGCCATTTTAACTTAAGATGTGTTCTTAGAAGTACCTATTATTCTTCCGTATTCTATCAGCCCTTGCTAATTCTGTTCTGCCTCTGGAAATCCAAGTAATCAGATGTGGTATTTTATTTTCTGGTTCCATTCTCTATCTTTTTGTCTTTATTTTATTTATTCTTTTGTTCGAATCCTTAGGTGATTTCTTCAATTTTATACTTCAGACCTTATTAATATTTTTTGGAATCATATTTTTAAATTCTGAGAGCTATTTTTTGTTTGCTTATTATTTCTATGTTATCCTATTTGGACAATTTTTAGACTAAATATGTCTCCTAATCTACCTGGTAATAACAACTAGGAGTGATTTTGGTTTCTTGTCCATTTTGTATGTATGTTATTTTATTGTGTGCTTGTGTGCCATAATTACCTCTGTTTAATCCCTGGTTAGGTTTTCTATTTGATTTCTTTGATATTTTTGTTATTATATTTGTTGCTGTTTGTTTTTGTTTGGTCATATATAAGAAAAAAAGGGGAAGAAAAAAAGGGGAAAAAAATAAGGAGAGCGACAAATTTTAAAGAATTAGCATTTAGTTAATAAACCACTCTGGAGGCAACAGAGAAATCATACTGGGAAGTTGTAACACCTAGTAGCTAAGAAAATAAGCTCTAGAATCACAATGCTAAAGTTCGAATAGAAGCTCCAGCACGTAGAAGTTGTGTGATATTGGACAAGTTGTTTTCCCTCTCTGAGCCTTGGTTTCCTAATATCTAAAATATTGGTAATAATGATAATACAGGGTTTTTCTTAGCATTAACTTATACAAGGTATGTAAGTGACACTGTAAGATATGTAACTTCTATGAAAGAGTGTCTGGCCTTGTGAGAAAATACTCTGAATAAAGTCCAAAGCTGTCCACCTTCTTTTGTAGATTTAAAAAACAATCAATTACTGCCACAAAAAAGTGATTTTCTGTGGTAAGAGTTTTTTAGTCAACTACCTATATATGAAGTATTAAATAGGAAGAAATGACTGTTACAGGTCTAAATCACTAAAATTATGCTACTGATTTTTTTTCAAGCAGACCTTAATATTACATCTTTTAACCACGTCTTGAAACTCCTTTTTAAGTCCTTTGTTTCTTTGTTTTGGTATGAATTTTTAAATGAGACCATATTTTCAAAATATTTGGAGACATTATACTTTCCAAAAGCATAAGTCAGAAATAAATCAACAGTAAGAGTACTTAGTGAGACCATACAAGGAAAAATACATCAGTAAATAAATAAAACCTTAGGAAGATATGGAAAGTGTGGTGGAAAGAAGCCAGGAGTAGATACTCAGAGAACCTGGACCTGATTCCCCTCTTGCTTCCTTGCTTCCTTGCTCCCAAGTACCTAAGTCACACTCATAACCTGAGCATCACCTCCTCATTTACAAATTATGTTCAAATGCCTCAACAACTTAAAAGATTCTAGAATTATTTATCCATGAGTTAAAAGCTCCCTTTTGTAGCATCTTGGATAAAATATGCAAATCGGAAATCTATTTTGATATCTTAAAAACCTCATGTGGTGTGATTCTAAGTGAGATTTCTTAATATAATTATATGTGTATTTATATAACTTTTCTAGTACTTTCTTCTTTAACAAGTTCTCTTAAGATGAATTTTTGAAATCAGCCTTAGAGAGGAGTGATAAATGCCTTCCTCATGTAACTCTAGGAAAGATTGTGAACTTGTACCTGCAGCTTTTTAAAATAATCGTAGAAATGGTTTTATTAGTCAAACACACCTATGGTTAAGTTTAAGAGCATTCTTTTATCATCTTCACGGAAAAAAAAAATGCCTTCCAGAGTTCTATTCAATTCAGCTTCACTGGAGTTAAAAATCTGCTTTAAGGAATATTAACTACAATGATATTCAAGTTAATCATCAACTAAAAAGATTTATCTTGCTGTCAGTCTCGGGCCAGTTGAATATACTGAGCATGTGAAATTTAAGGAGTTTAAAAACAGTAAACTATGCTAACTAGAAAAGTTGTTTAGGTGTCAAACACCTTCAAGTAGTGTTGATTTTTATATATGGATAGAAAATTTTCCATTTAACATGATATTATTGAAAAGGGAAATAGTGCCATGTTATTGAAAATCAAAGTGAAGTTTAAATAAATAAAGTTTCAGAATTTAGTCACGGGTTAATTAGCTCAATGGGTTGTAGCTGTTTCTTACAATCGAATGTGAACTTTGGTTTAACATTCTAGAAAGTTGACTGTTCCAGTTCTAAGGTTGGCTGCTTTCTTAGCTTCCTCAGCTTCACTATCTCTCAAGGAGCCTTCCTTGACCATTTGGTCATTTTCAATCACATTACCACTTTAATTTCCTTCAAAGCATTATAATAATCAATAATTATGTTCTTTCCTTCTTCTGAACTGTCTCTCTCTTGCAACAGAATGCCAGCTCCATGAATAAGGGGATTTGATCTGTATTATTTTCTGGTTTATCCCCAGCATTTAGCACAATGCCCCGTGCATAGTATGAGCTTAATCATACTTGAAATAAATAAAGGGGGAAAAAAGGAAGATCAGGTAACATGTTTAGCCTATTTGGAGCTACTTTAATACTATTCTCTGACCTGAAGGATTATAGAAAGTTCTATCAACTTCTGTATATAATTTCTGTTGTAGTTAAGGGAGTGTTATCCCAGAATCTCAAGATTCTTCCTGTGGCTCTGCCATCCTTAATACTTGGCTTCCAAGATTATCCCCGGAAGAGAAAAGAGCAAGAAGAATGGTTCATGGCAGATACACAACATGGCAGGTACACAGCACGTCCAATAACCTTCCACTGGCCAGAATTCAGTCACACAGATACCTGTAACTAACAGGAGACTGAAAAATACAGTCTATCTGTGTGACCAGGATGAAGAGGAAACAGCCAGGTTCGGCCTCAAGGATTAAATAAATATATCTATCATTTTAAAAAAAAAACTTGGGCTTTACTCATATATGTTAGCCTCTACTCAATATTTATTAAATAAATTATGTTGAGATAGACACATTAAGTTTACATTTTAAGGACATCTTATAAAGTCACAATTTTATTTATTATATATTACAACATTTCAGGTTTCTTTTTCTCTTATAGCATCAACATGTATAAACATAACACTTTATTGGATTAAGAAAAATGAAAACTTAGATGACAGTCATTGATACTGATAATTCATCAATTCCACGCATAGTTTAAACCCCTTCAAGTGTTATCGATTACAAATATCTAACAAAATTGGATCTGGCATAAGTGCTCTACTTTTCCATGTTTGCTTAGATTTTTGTAATCTATTGACTCCACAAGATTTTTATTAATCACGTTTGATAGATAAGAAAGTTAAATCAATATCAAAATCATATGATAAGAAAGGATCATCTTTCTAGACCTCTAAACTTTTGTCGTCTGTTAGTTTTCACTGTTCCACTGTGCTAACTTTCAAAGCTGATTTTATAAAGTCAGGTAAACAATTGAGTATATCAGTATATGTGCAGACATTGTTGTCAGAGAGTTAGCACTTAAATAACATCAGTGTGACACTAAAAGATTACATAACCTGAGTTTCAGTTTTCTGATCTGTAAAATGGTGATCATATAACCTGTTCAAAGAAGCCAGGTTGCGTGAAAACACTGTGGAAATATAAATCACTGTACTGGAATTAGCTATTATTATTCTTGGTGTGCTTGGCAATGCTTTACCTCTTTTTTTTCCCATATCAACACCTTCTCAGTAAAGTTGTAGGGAAGACGCTTAATTAGCTAAATCTTATTGTTAAAACATATAATGCAGATTATCAAGAGATCATATTTTCTGAATTTCAGAAAAAGAATCTTTCATTGGGCTTATCTGCATAACAATCTCAAAATCACACTAAGGAAAAGTAATATTCTTAAGGATGAAGATGTAAAGATTAAAACAATAATAGGAATATTATGGAATCATGGGCATAAAAGATCTTATGCTAGGAGTTTCAAGATGTAACATGGGGTAGAATCAAGTTAAAAATCAAGATTAATTTAACTCACTATAAAATCATTTAAAGTTACTTTTATGTTTATTGAGATATTTATAGCAAGAAAGAAACCATGGGAATTTCTAAATAGGACAAATTTTGAGATCAGATCGTCTTGAGTTTGAATCTCTGCTCTGTCACTTGTTAGCTAAGAATAGGTACCGAATAGATACCTAGTCTTTTTGGACTTCAACTTTCTCATCTACCAAAATTGATTAATAATCAAAATGTACAGCTCAACAGCTAGGGAAGATAATGTGCTTAAAGTATCTAGCACAGTGCCCTGATACATGATAGATCTCAAAAACAATAACACTGACATATGGTATCAGGAAGATTATATCACCCAATCTCTCTTCACAGACACTCACCACATTTCAGTCATATCATTTCTCCTTGCTACTCTTTGTAGCCTCTCTGTTCAGTCTGGACATTATGCGATCAGGGTTGTCTTAGAAGAATTTAGCACCCAAATTTAAAATGAACACTACCTTGCCAATTCTAAACTCTGGATAATCACTGTTATTGAATTGACCCAGCCTCATCATGCAAACTGTTGCCCAAGAACATCATATCCATTCTCAAACCTACTAGAAGCACAGTGTTTTCACTAATAGTCAAGAAATCCCTTCCCACTCCCAACATACACACAGATGTTGTTGGGTTTTGTTTTACCTATGTATTTTGTCATTTCTCAATAATGTTTGCTTTCCCAAACCTAAACTATATGCTGCCTAGTCTCCAAACATATCTTCTAGACTAACAATTTAACACAAAGGCACTTCCCCAAACTTTCCCTGATCCCCTCAGAGAGAAATACCCTCAAATTTCCCCTTTTATTTGTTTTTCATTGTGTGTGTGTACACATGTGCATGCACATATAGTTGATGTTGATATTCTTATGTATGCATTTGTGTGTTTATATTAGTGGGAATATATATGACCATAAGCTTGTGTGGTACTTTTTCTGTGTGTTCTTGTGTATGTGAGTGTGTCTGTGTATCTGTGCGTCTGTGTGTCCTCTTATCTCCTCTACCGTTCAAACAGCACCTAAAAAGAGAGTCCTTGTTTTCCTTATTCTATGTAACCCCATTGTAATGCAAATTTTATGGCTGTTCAGTAAATATGTGAAGAAATGATGACATTTTCTATCCATTAAGCACACTCCATATATTTCTTTACCACATAAATTCGAATACCTAAACACACTGGCAGAGAACATGATTATGTTGGATTGAATATTTTAATATGCCATTCTTTAGATGGAATTGGTATAACTAACTCTGGAATTCAGTGTGTCATTTACATATTTTTTAACCTCATTAATTCAGGCCAGAAACACTCAGACTGTATTTTTCCCCCTAACTTGTGAATTAGAGCATGAATACAAGATCCAAATGTATTTTTCAAAAGAGTGAAAAGGGTTCATGATACACATTGCTGGTTTATCAAATATGATAATACTTTATTCATATATAAGAGTTACCACACAATTTCTAAAATAAAAGTTTTTCTATTAGCAATACCATTTTCTAATAGCATGATTAAGGATTCAGATTAAGATCACTAACACCTTCTGGAGGGAGTAGAAATTCTGTAAATTGAATAAGTGATAATTATTTGAATTTTATTTCTTACAAATGTTCGATAATTTTTTAAATGTATTTAAAACCTCGTTTTAAGATGTAATGGAGTTATATAAATATAAATCACATATATAATTTTCCCATTTAAAGTATATAATTCTTTGCTTTTTTTTTTACAATATTCATAGAATTATGCAACCATCACAATCTCTTTTTAAATATTTTCATTACCCTCTAAAGAAATCCTGTACATATTACCCTCAAAAATATCCTTATACCTATTTCTTCCCAATTATACCCTCCAACTCTACAAAAAACATGTATTTTACTTTCTGACTTTATAGAATTGCCTATTTTATGGAATTGGTAGCCTGATTCCTGAGTAACCCACCAGCCACCATGGTGGCCAAAATCTCCATTACTATGTCCTATATAACCCATCCAGAAGACCTCACAGTGAAGACAGAGGTTGAGGGATAAGAGTTAATGTATAAGAGTACATCTCATTTTTCTCTAAAATTTAAGAAATTTGGGGAAATATGCAACCACCAGGCACAGCCATGAAAGAACAGAAGAAACAGAAACCAAAATAACTCTGGCAGTCAGAAGCTGTCCTCAGATTTCAGTAAAAACCCGAAAAGCTGAAGAAAGTTGGAAAGTTTCAATACAACAGAATTATTTTTCTCATTTTCTAAATATTCAGAGTAGAATGGCCTCATTTCATCAGCTTCAAAAGCTTTTATTTTTAGTCTACTCTACATTATACTGCCTGTTCACTGGGTACAGGACTAGATGGAAGCATTCAAGGGCAAACAGGGGTGTAGCAAGAGGAAACATTCAAAACTGTCAAGCTAATCTATATCCAACGAGGGTAATATAGCAAAAAGTTATTTCTTGATCACTTTATAACATGAGATTTTACATTTAGAGTGGGCTTATTTGTAAATGTATTTCCTCAAATTTCATACTTGAGTGGGAGACAGCACAAAACACCAAGAAGAAATGGATAAAACATCTAGTCAAAAAAGGAGGGTACACGATTGTTTTTCATATAGTGGACACATGAATTTCCTGTCTGATAAAAGAAGGAGATGGTTATAAGAAGAGGCTGATAATAGCTTTATTTATGCACCTCTGATATTTAATTGAAGAAAAAAATCACTAGGCAGAAGTCAGCTTCTGCTAGGTGTGAAGAGTCAACCTATAGAGAAAGAGAGTAAAAAGAGGGATAATAAAACTTACATTTGACATCTTTCCTGAAGGACTGCAATACTAGCTCAGAGGATCCAGAGCTGAAGCAGGTCATACTGAGGATAAATAGTAATATGGGCTCAAATTGAAAAACAGAGGGTAAATGCAGTTAACCCAGTCCTGTAGCATGTGAATTTTTGAATAGTTGGCAAGAGGAATACAGGGAAGGCAAATAGGAACATATGTAAAAATCAAAGAAGTTTTTAAAATTTCATTATAATTTTGTGTTAAATTGGTATCCCATCTACACTAGTATTTTTCTAAAGAAAACATAGATTTATCAATTGTTCTGATGATTTCCATAGAGCTTAACTACAAAATTGGTTCCTTGTCAAAAGAGTTAAAAAAAAAAAAACCACTGTGTTGATTATCAACAGTGTTAAAACAAAATAAGTAATAATCATACCAGCTGAAAATTTTCATATGCTAGAAATGCATCAAATTCATATTTTGGACAAATTGCTTAGGGCCAAATTTTTAAGTCAATATTTGGATAAAACCAAGGCCAGAATTGAATACTGCGGTCCTAGAATGAAATTCTAGAAGAGGTATGGCTTGTTTTCAAAATCAGTTACTGTTTAATCAGTTACTACTACCATTTTGTTGTTTAATTTATTTAAACTTTGAACATTTTGCCATTTATTGAAGGGGCCCTTTCTCATAATTATTTGTTCTAGATTGCTCCCTATAGATACTACAATGCGCTGTTGCAAAGGTAACTACTTGCTTGTTTGAAACCTAGGACCCTGCAGGAATGAAGTTATTTCTGACCAGCTTTGCCAGGAAGGTGTATTGATAATGCAGCGATATTGTTTTTCATTCCTTAATAACAGTAACTCATTAAGGTAGAGCCATCTTTACTACATCTTCTGAACTTTAGTATCATTGAGGAAGATATAACTTTATTAAAGCAAATTATAAATTTAACTTTCATACGCCTCCTCAAGAAGATGCCTTCAGAAGCTGATTATGATTTTTGCCCTCACTTTTAAAATTTTTTCTTATTTTTTTTGTAAATACTGGCTGCTTTCACACAATCACTTGGGTGAAAAACATAATTAAACCTTGGAACTAGAAAAATATGGCACTATGCCCATGTAACTGGCTAACAAGACATGTAAATTGTTTCTAAATTTGCATTGGCATCTAAGGTTTCATGGCATGTGTACTAATTTCAGAATCTTCCCTGAAGAATAATGTTAGAAGATTCTTGACAAATAAATACTTTACTCCCAAAATGCCTGTCCTTTCTACATGAGTTTGAGTCTAGCAAATAAATTAATGTTTTTCTCCATGCAAATCTGATTGTTCATAAGCCTCTAATCTTGCCCCAAACTAAATTTGGCCCATCTCTGGAACATTTAAGATATTATGGTGACGATCAAGTATTAAACTCTTTAGAACAGGTGATCTAAAATCCTTTCAGGATCTGAAAGTTCTTTTTTAATATAAAAAAATTTACAAATCCACACTTAATTGCATTTTTATTATTCACAGAAAGAAAAATCTATGTGCAGACTAAGCATTAATTTGCTTACCAAAGACTCAATGAAAGACCCACAGTTTCCCACCACTGCTGTGAAAGACAAGCTTCTATTCAATTCTTAATTCCTTAATAGCACTTAATTAGTGATAGTGAATTGTGAGCACATGCCATTGTGCCAGGCACTGTTCTAGGCACTGAGGATACTCCAAGAAATAAACAAAATTGTGACCCTCGGGGGCTTACATTCTAGCAAGGTGGGAGAAAGAAAAATAAAAAACACTGATAAGTGCTTACTTATCAGTGATAATAAAGTGGTGAAGAAGAACAGAGGGTACTGACAACAAAGTTCTTTCCTGTAAATCAAATAAATCATCAGCATTTCTCTATGCTTCTGGGAGACTTCCTTTAGAAAGATTCTTTTCTAAACTATGATTTTGTTCTGACTACTATTCAAAGTGCCAAGTAGGTCTATTTTGGTCATTTTCTTGCTGTAAAAATTGTGCAGAACAAATCAAATACTATAATATCTCTGAAGCTTCAGACAATATTTTCTTTTTAAAATATTACAATACAACTTGTGATATAAGCACTATCTGTTTTAGCATTAGCTAATATACTAAGAAAATTATATGAAATATCTTTGAGAATATTCATTCAAATCTGCCCCAATAATATTCCATAAGAATATTACACTCTTCAAAAATACTTTGCATATAACCTAACATTTACAACATGACAGTCTAATTGAAAAATTAATATTTTATGTCACCAAATTAATTATAACATGAAAATATACATTGAAAATTAAGAATTGAGAATAAGAAACATCTGGAATTTTATCAAAGTAGAGATGTCAATAATAACACATTTCCAAACAAGCAAACTAAGTGTTTGCATCAATTTTCTATCAGTTTGTATCAAGGTCAAAACATCATTCTAACCCAAGTTAATACGTAACTGTACACTTTCCACAGTCCACTGATTTATATACATTGAAGAATACCATTTAAATAAATTTTAATCAATTAGGACCTTATTTATTTAAAAAGTAGCTTTTGTTTTTTCAAGTCCCTTTAAAACCACAGATCAAAATATTTTACCTTTTTTTTAGGTTGAATTCCCACTTATCTTGTTGAAATCTTTCATTTAATCTTAAGGTTGAAAATATGGTAAGTAATCATAATGATAGTGTTTAGCTTTTAAATATTATATTGGCTTCCTCTATTCTGAATTAGAACTATTATTTTAAAATATTCTTATGGCTATTAGAAGTGAATCGTGAAATGTCTATCTTAAAGTGTTACTTGAAAAGAACCTCAAATGAAAACATTATTCTAAGTATCATATCTAAAAGCAGACGGTCTGGAACATCACTTTTCTCTTTGTCAACTCCATCTTTGGCTAAATTCCTTTTTGCTTTGCCACACCAAGTCTTAAAGAAGGAAAATCTTAAACTATAATGAGAAACCTGAACAGCAAACAGACAGAAATCACTACCACTTAAAGCAACTTCAAATGAAATTCTCATCACGTACAATGTGAAAGGCAACATGAATACTCAGGATTTTACTACAAAAACTTGTTTACAAGCATCATTATAACTGCTGAATAGTTTACTATTTTGTTCATACACTGTATACCTGGGTTGCAAATATATGAATGAAAGCTAATATTTCACTGAAAGTATATTGTTTACAAGCATTATTATAACTGCTGAAAAGCTTGCTATTTTGTTCATATGCTATGTGTCTGGGTTGTAAATGTGTGAATGAAAACTAATATGCATATGCTGAGAGCATAATGACCTTTAGAGCAAGAAATGGGCTAGTCATAAATGAGTTATTATGCAAACCAGGATCTAATTGATTGGGTTTATTATAATGATTATAATGACAATTATCATATTCACTGAGTGCTAACTTTGGATCAAGGGCTTTCCTAAGCACCTTGTGTGCATTACCTTACAGTCCAAAGCTCCAATAATAAATACAGCAGTGGGCGGTAATTCAATTAGTTCTCACAGACAACTTTATGAAGTAGGTGCTGTTATCCTTATTTTACAGAAGAAATTGATGCTTAGAAATATTAAATAACTTACAGAATGCATGAACTCTGGATTTGATAAATGGCAGAGCATGGATCAAATCCAAGTTTATTTGAAACTAAAGTCTCCATTCTTGTTCACTATGTTTACTGTTTCCCACTAATTATTTTCTTTTTGCTGTGGAGTGACTTCTAACTGAAATTTGTCATTTTATATCTTGATTTCTACCTTGTATCTAAAACATAAGTATGTGTTGCTTTCTTTGCTTGGCAATTTGATTTTGCTGTTCGCCTCTGCACTACACCTCAGTTTTGATGTGCTGTAACCTAGCAGTTGATTAAGATGGCTGGGCATCCCTCTTCCTGAATACCTGTTCCCGTGATACTTTAGGCATAAAACTATTGTTTGAACTGTATGACCATTTGACTTTTCAAAAGGATGTACTATATTAGCTTCAACTCATACTGATTTTTGGAGATTTTTATATATTTCAAGTAGTTGGATAGAAATTTAATTATCAGATTTATATATTTAAAGTAAAAATAGTATAAGAGCCATGAAACGACCTTCATTTTTCATTTTTTACTTATCCAATAGATTCTGAAATCTGAAGATTAATGATTTTAAAGAGGCCCATATAAATCAATTAATATATATTGAGATTCATGTTCTCCTTCAAGCTAACATAGTCAAAAGCCATCTTCCATTTAGGCATTTCCTTTCCACTTAGAATCTTATTACATTTCTATTTGGAAAGAAAAATCCACTGATTTTTCCAGGAGAGCTTTCTTGCCAAGACAAAGAAGTTGGATTCATTTCTCTGGTATATAATCACACTTCTTCACCAGCAGCTGAGTGTACTGGTCAGGAATCTTGGTTATAAGTGACAGAAATCCAAATTAAATTGGCTTAAGCACAAGAAGGGAGCCTTGGCTTCTATTATTGAGAAGTTACAAATGATATTTTGTTCTAGGCATTGCTCAATTCAGAGGCTCAAATAATGACATCCTACCTCAGTTTCTCTCTTTTCCCTTCTTGGGAAAATGACTTTTCATTTCCCAGTACATACCTACATCTTATTTTCTCTCTTGGCTTAGTTCTAGACTCTATAAGGCAGTTGCCAGTATATCCAAACTTATTTTATTTATACTAATAATAGGTCATAACTTTTTTGGAGAGTTACATACAGGAAATTTATTGGGTGGTGCTATAGAGAATAACATCTGGAAGAGAGTAGGAGAAACAGTACTGGGCAGAGGGAGAGGTTGAAATGTGATACAGTTTCAGACATCTCAACTGATCTTCACAGGGAGCTCTGTAGCTGGGATGATACTTCCTAACTGTCTCAAGTTAAGGAAAAGAGTCTAGGTCCCTGCACCCCCTCATCAACCAGCCATGCTTTTGAACTTCCCCTGAGTGAGATGGTAACCTGGGGAAAGGCAGCTCTCTTCTACTAAAGGCAATTCTGGAACAGAAACTAACAAAGCACCATCAATAGCTAACCCTCAACATCATGCTAGACATGTGTCCAGATGGAATAAACATACTACACGAAGTGAGTTCTTCTGAAAGGCATTGGTAGACTGTAGCAGACACTGGGGTGGCTGTTCACTTCCCTCCTTCAAGGTTAAGGAACTAATTCCAGGTGCTCCAGTGATATGGTCCTCATTTTTAGCTAGGCAGAGGTAATGTAACCCCAAATTCCAGCTTTGTCTGTGCTCTCAGGAGTTAGGCTGTCCCTTAAGAACAGTCAATCATTACTTTTTTTAAAAAAGTTTCTTTTTCCCAGAGTCTCCAAATTGGTTGAGGTCACATGACTATGCCTAAACTAATCATGTGACCAAAAGAGGGAATACATCTATTGTCCAAGCTTGGATCACTTGGCAGCCTTCTCTGGACTAAAGTGTGCTCTCTCTACCAAATTCACATATAGAAATATTGAACAATGAGAATATATTTGGAGTTACAATCTTTAGGAGGTATTTAAGGTTAAATGAGGTCATAAATATAGGACACTGATCCAATAGAATTCATGCCCTTATTAGAAAAGACAGAAGATACACCCCACCTCTCTCTTTCTATGTTATGTGAGGACACAGCAAGAAGGTGGCCATCTATGAGCCAGGAAAAGAGGTCTTAGGCATAGAATCCACCTGCACCTTGATCTTGGACTTTTCAGTCTCTAGAATTGTTAGAAATAAATGTGTGTTGTTTAACACACCAAGACTGTGGTATTTTGTTATAGCAATCTGAGCAGACTGATACACCACCCATATAGAGCAATGGATTGGATCAGTCCCTCCCAAAGCTTACGGATTAAAGGACAGAAAAGAGGTGATTCTGCAGAAGATAATTCAGAAGCTATTTTCAAAAAAGGTAAAGTGGACATTAGTGAGCATAGTTATCAACACAGTGTTGGCTAAGCCAGAGTCAGGGGACTCTATGACTAAGCTTCTGATACAATGGAATTGTGTGCAAAGTTTTGTGTCATATGTATGCATCAGTACATGTTCTCAGATGAGATGATTCTGGAGTTCATCAGATCCTCAAATGAAACATCAGTCCTCAAAAATGTATGGATCCATGTTCAGTAGGGCATAAAGAAGCTCCGGTTGGATGTAGGCCCAAGGAGGAAAAAGGTAAGAATGGATTCCAGGTATATATTTAAGAAGCTGTTTCATTTTATTTGGCATGATCACTCCGGAAGGCAAAAGGATTCAGTCTAAGGGTTACAGCATCAAATGCCAAGTTTACTCTTATCCTGTGAGTTATTTCCCTTTAACCTCATGTATTCTAGGGAAGAACTGGATTGTTTCGTTCCTGTATTTTTACTGTGTTACCTATTATTAAAAACTACTCAGCCAGCTTAAAAATTGGGCACAATGTTAGGAACGCTGAAAACTTAGTTCAAATGACAATCTCTCCAGGAGCTTGCATGCTAAACAGACATTTATTCACCCACAGCCACACTACAAAGAGAAAAAAAAAAAATCCAGAACTACATGCTCATAAATAAATACGGTTGTCAAAATGGTTACTTTGTAATGCCAATGCTGACTGGGAGAGCTGGTCCAGGTGAAGTGGAAATGTTGCCCTTCTTCTAGTTGTTTGTGGAAGTCTGAATAATCTTACTATCTGTTCATATTAGCATGAAAGTAAGAAAAAAAAAAGTGAGGGAAAAGAAAATAACTTTGGAATAATAATCATTGGGTCACATTGCTATTTTATGATCATGTGTCTCACAAAATTAGCAAAGGTTACTGAAACTACAGAATTTGTAACTTGCATAAAATAATGCATTTCATTATGTAATTTCCAATTATTAAAATATTTCAAATATGCCATTGCATGCATAAATCAGATTCATCCAAAATACAATTGACACCCAAGTCACCTGAATGAAAAGTGATTAAGAACCTAACAACCGATGAGCAATTCTAAACAGAGAATAAAAATCTTCTTTTACTCTGACACCTTATTTGGCATTAAACTAATATCTCATTTCCATAAAATAAGAGTAGAATTCTTACCAGTTTATTTCTTAGATGATGCTTATATTTCTGGACTATCACAATCTCATATTCAAGCTGAATTAGAAGTATATGCAGATAAATGAATCTGCAGCCTAAACATCAGAGCTCATGAGCATAATGATACCATTTCCTTAGGGTCCAGCATTAAAAACTTGTCAAAGAAATGAGCCACCCGAGAGGCAAGGAAGTTTCAAATTTACATTAAATTAAATTTACCACAGTCTCAAACACCGATGACACCTATTAAAAGACACCCTATTATAAGTTTTTGGTTTGTATTTTATTATTTTTTATAAAACATTTGCCACCAATAACAAACATTATGAATGTGATTAAATGATAAAATGACAAACACTCCAGAGACCTTTGGTAAAAGTGAACACCAATTCCTTCCCTGGGATGATTATACTTGGTAGCAGGAAAGGCTCACAAGTTGGTGAGAGAACTTGCCCTCCCAGTTAGAAGGGCCAAGAAAACTGGCTAGAAATCTGAAATAGAACGGGTGGCAAGGCTGAAGGCCACTGACAATAGCACTTGTGGTCTGGATTACCACTGGGGTCTAAATATAAGAATAAGCACACAACCCAAAAACAAGTGGTTGACAAGGAATCTAACTGCTGAGGATGAGACTTCCAATAATTGTGAATAGGGAATAAAACTGGAACTGCATGTCTATGCTTAGTGGCAATTTGAGGGACCAAGGAGAAGTAAGTGGAAGTCACTGAAGGATGTTTGTATCTTCATTGGTTCTAATAAAGAAGGCAATTTTTTTGGTTATAGTCTATTCAGAAGTACAGCACAAAAGAAAAAAATAAATGATTGATAGTTTACTACATTAAAACAAACTAGTATAAGTTCTGGTGTCTTTTTTTTTTTCCTTTTCCAATATATGATTTTTCTTTAGTTGTTATGATAATATAATTTTATAACTATTTCCTACTTATTATAAACAATGGTCTTGCATTTTGTGAAAATACCTTGAAATCTTTATCTGTAAGAACATTGCCAATTATGCTTAAGAAAGGGTACTGCCCTGTCCTAATGAAGTAGAGCTGGAGATAAAAGCAAATGAGAAAATTAGAGTGAGTATAGATTGTGTAAGGAAAGAAAAAGATATCTACTAGTGAATTCTAAGGAATTTCTCTTAAATTTTGAGAGACGTGAAACTTGGGAGCTCCAACTTCAGGAATGCTTCTGTAAAGACAGGCATTTTCTTTATTTTTAAGTTAAATTGTACTTCATTTATTTTAAAGTAGACTATACATTTTTAGACTAGGTTTAGGTTCATAGGAAAATTGAGCAGAGGTATAGAGATGTCCCCCGTACTCCCTGCTCCCAACAACACACAGCCTTCCCCACTTTCAAAACCCACACCAGCGTAGTACGTCTGTTACAATGAACCTACACTGATAAATCATTACTACTCAAAGTTCATAGTTTACATTAGGATTTGCTGTTTGTGTTGTATATTCTATGGGTTTTGACAAACGTGTAATGACATGTATCCACCATTATACTATTATACAGAGTAGTTTCATTGTCTTTCAAACACCCTAAGCTCTGCCAATCACTCCCTCCTACTTAACTCCTAGGCAACCACTAATCCTTTCACTGTCTCCATAGTTTTGCCTTTTTCCGAATGTCATATAGTTGGAATCAGATTGTCCTTTTTCGCTTAGTAAAATGAATTTAAGATTTATCACTGTGTTCACGACTTGATCATTTCTTTTCAGCAATGAATAATATTCCATTGTCTGGATGTACCACAGTTTACCTATCGATTCACTTAATGAAGGACATCTTAGATGCTTTCCAGTTTTGGCAATTATGATTACATCTGCATAAACAACCTTGTGCAGATTTTTATTAGACAAAAAGTTTTCAGCTCGTTTGGGTAAAAAGCAAGGACCATAACTGCTGAATCATATGGTAAGATGATTGGTATTTAGTTTCTAAGAAACTGCTAAGCTATATTCCAAAGTGACTGTATCATTTTGCACTTCCACCAGCAATGTATGAGTTTCTATTGCTCCATATCCTCACCAGCATTTGCTATCACTTTAGCCATTCTAATAGGTGTGTAGTGATATTTTTCACTATTGTTTTAACTTGCAATTTCCTGAACATATACGATGTAGAACATTTATCCATTTGCCTATTTGCCATCTGTCTAACTTCTTTCATGAAATGTCTGTTAATGGTTTTTTGCCCACTTTTTAATTAGATTGTTGGTATTTTTTATTGTTGAGTTTAGGAGTTCTTGTACATTTGGATAACAGCCCTTTATCAGGTATGCTTTTATGCAAACATTTTCTCCTAGTTTGTGGCTTGTCTTCTCATTGTCTTGGTACTGTCTTTCGCAGAACACAAATTTTTAGTTTTAATGAATTTCAGCTTATTGATTTTTTTTGCATTTTACATTTTGGCCTATGATACATTTTGGATTAATTTTTCTGAAGGGTATAAGGCCTGTATTTAGATTTTTTTTTTTTGCATGTGGACTTTCAGATATTCCAGCATCCTTCATTGAAATAAAAATTTTGTTTTTACCAAATAAACATGGCAAATAATTTAAATATAAAGAATCACTAATTTTTTTCAATCATACCTTCTGAAATGTATCTCCACCTTAATAATATGGTTACTATTAATATAATATAATAATACTGCTGAATTAGTGGTTTATCAATTTCTGGTATTATTTGTTCATAACAATTATCATTCTGTATGTAATTTTATTATAAATTTATGTTATTATGACTAGTAAATAGTTCCTACAAAGCCAAATATTGTACTTTAATAAATTTTCCTCTTTTATATTGAATTTAGTAGTTTCTGAAGTTATTGAATTTCCATCATATCTTGCAAATGCCTATCAACATTATCTTTCTTTCTTAAGTAAAGAACTGTTGAAACATATTGGATAATATATCACTTCAATTTTTTTTTCCCTCCACAGGCCCTTCACCTCTTATGCTCCAATTTGTACATACCCAACTAAAATCTATTTTCTTAGGTAAAACTACAAATGTCATTGGACATCATATGCAAAATATAATTGTATTTTATCCCCTCCCTCAATCCTATATAGCCACTTACCTGACCAATCAACATGTACACAATACCATACTCAAAGAAAAATTTGCTGTGGACCATAGTTTTATATTTAGGCTCTGATTCATGTTTACTTATATTAAAACAAGGCTTTTAACATATTTTCTCTGATAATATCCTGTAGCCTTCAAACTACTTACTGAATTTTAACCACATACTTAATTGTTTAGGACTAATGTTTGTGCTCTCAACCCCTCCTTCTTTATTTCAATCATTTGAACACAGTAAATTAGAAGATCTTATATATACATATATTATTCACTTTTGCAAATATATATATATATATGTGTGTATGTGTGTATATATGTATATATGATACATACAGCATGCAATTGCTTTCCTAATCAAGATGGAGAACAGTTCCTCCACCCGGAAAGTTCCCTCCAGTCCCTTTCCAGTCAATCCTTGTGAGCAAACTGGGAGTTACATATTTAGCAATATTTATATATTGCTTTAATTGACATAAACGAAAGACAATCAACACATTACTGAACCTTTTCTGCAATGATTCAGCAAAAGCAAATTTAAAGTGATTATTCTTTTCTCAATCCACATTTTCAGGGAAAGAAAATAAATATCTTTGGAAATCCATATACTATTGTGCACATTTTGGTAGAATTTAATATAAAATGAAACAGGCTTCAAAAAACTTTTCCTTTTTGTTGGGAGTGAGAGTAGGTGAGAGGACAGTGGGAGTTCAGAAAACATTCATTATCGTTCAATATGCAGAGCAGCAGGGGAGGGAAATTAAAGCAGAGGAGTGGAGAGGAACAGCAGCAATATCCTGCAAATCAGCAACCCTCCTTTGTGGGAGTGGAAGTACCCAAGGGGAATAGAATCTTAGAGTGTCCCATCTTCTTGATCTTGCTGTACTCTGTGAGTAAATTTAAAATGGCAAAGCAAATATGCTGCTAGAAACTGGTGGAAAAATAGGTAAATAACTGACTGAAATAGAGCCACCCTGCTGCAATGATAAAAGGGGATGTTCTCAGCTTTACTGGGGCTTGAAGCCTATTTAATATATTACTTTCCTCACATATCATGATAAATATCTTTGTGGAAAAACAAAGAGATTTCCCAAAGAGTGTCAAATAGTTTAATAAGGAAAAATAACTGAAACTGAAGGAAAGAAATAGCAATTGCTTGTCAGCTAATACTATGTAGGCATTGCACAAGATCCCACTCTCTCAGCTATGAATATTTAAACTTGGCAACCACATAACAGGAAAACAATGAATCAATGTGACAATTTGCCAGGTTCCCCCACCTAAAGATTTACAAAAACAGAAAACAAGTAGAATATGACATTTGATGATTGCTATTTCTGAACTGAACTGTTATTATTTCCAAAGCAAGTAATTTCTCAGAAAGCAAAGCAGAGCATGCAAGCAAACAAAACACCAAAGTGGTGAACCTGTAAACATAAGCTGTTTTTCTCACTGAAATATAGGGGCCACTCTGAGTGATGGAAGACAAATCTGGCCTAAATAATACAAGAACCAACTCAAGCCATTATTCCAAGTCAATCTGAAGTGAAGGAAACTTAAAAATTCATTATTCATTCTTGAACAAACATGGAGTTCTTAGTTCCAGCTGGAACCAGAAGTTGAAGAGCCAAATTGGAGAACCAGAAGACTAGAGGATTTTGTGATATGCACACCTCATTTCAAACTGTGAAATTGGAATATTTTATGGAAGTATAATTAGTAATCATTCAGTCTAGCCTTGTCATGCTTAAGAAATGTAACACTGCTAATTAGAAAATGAAAAAACTTAATTTTCAATAAACCAAAGTCACTCCCAAAATCTACTATATATTATTCTATATAAGCCAAGCATGACTCCAAGAAGTAACATAGCTCTTCTGTTCATTAGAACTGGGTAGTTTTCTCTGCATCACTATATACGTAATGTCTAATACTGAGTTTGGCACCTAGTTGGTGATCAATAAGCTCTTATTGAATAAATTAATGCCATATAAATATACTTCACGATATTATGTACCAACCAAGTCTTAATGATCCTTAAGAATCTTACATAGAAAATATACCAAGGTAAATATACTGATTTGGGGAGATACATACACATACACATATATCAAATATATATATATGTACATATATATATATAGTTTTAGTTTGAAATACAAGGAAGATCAGAAATGAAAAAAAAATTCTGAATGTCAGAAGTGCAAAAATAGGTCCCATTTTTGATACTGAATAGTGAAAGAGACTTTGTAGTCTTAGAGACAGGTCTTATTTCTAAAAAGACATCAAGGGCAGTGAAGATTGTAATAAGTCTACATAATGAAGTCACTAACTGTCCAGAAAATACAATCAAGTACTGTATACCAAAACAACATTTAAAATAGTCAAAAATTATTAATGTATCCAACACAAAGAGAAATAGAGCATATACCAAAAATTGAATTAAGCATTTATTATTTATCTGATTTCCTAGGGAAGGTACCAATTTGTCTCTAAGCATTTAGATTTATTTCGTCTTGTTCTAAATCAAATATTCTTTTAATATGCAAATGTAGATGTTTACTGAAATTTATGTACATATATGCGTAATTCTGTTTTGAGTATGTTGGCAGGACATCTACTTAAGGTTTAAAAAGTCTAGGGAAGTTTTTTTCAATTTAAAAGTAACTTTTAAGCATACAATAATTCTTATTTGTCTATTTTTCTCAGACCAGAGCTTTATTCATCACTAATTCATTGTTTCTGAATTGGTTCTTCACCATCACTGTCAATTAAAAAAATACATATTACGAGTGATAAGAAATTTTGTTAGGAAAAAAATCTTTAAATAGTCTTTAAAAACTACCAGTAAAACCTGTGTCACAATATTTATGTAAACAATGAATTTCAAAGGTGTCCTATTTCTAAACAGATGACACTAAGAGATGGAACAAGTGTTTCCTGAAAGCACTTCAAAGAATTAACAAGAATTTCAATTCACAGTCAGAGGAGTAACAGGGAGACTGTGATACAGGAGAATATGTTTTAAACTACTTTCATCAACATGAACTGCAAAACTGAAATCCCTGGAGAGTAATATATACATTATTTAAAAATTTTAAATGCTTAAATATTTGAACAATTTTTGCAAAGAATGATCATTCTAAAAACAAGAAAAATGAAGCATTCACCATTCTCTAGAGAACATTATAAAATATCTCAAATATACAAAAATTACATAGAATTTAAGAGAAACTTTGCCATAATTCCTCCATTTTAGCTTAAGAAATAAAACGTTAAACACTGCATGATTAGTTAAAACCCAAGATAATCTAATTGTTGTTAATTTTATATGTCAACTTAACTGACCACTGGATGCCCAGATTAAAGATTATTTTTGGGTATGTCTCTGAGGGTGTTTCCATATGAGATTAGCATTGGATTTAGTGTACTTTGTAAAGCTCATCAACCTCCCCAACATAGTTGAGCATCATTATACCCTACTGAGAGTCTAATTAGAACAAAAGTCAGAGGGAAGAGAAATCCACCCCCTTTTCTTTCTGCCTGTTTGCTTTTCCTGAAACTTCCAATCTCATTTTCCTAGGACCTCAGACTGGGATTTACAGGATAGGCATCCCAGGTTCTCACACCTTCAGACTCAGACTGGAATTACACCACTGGCTTTCCTGAGTTTCCAGTTTGCAGATGGCAGATTATGGGATTTCTCAACTTTTATGGAATCATGTGAGCCAATTCATGATAATAAATATAAATCACATTTATATATGGAGACACAAATAAATATATAAATAAATATTTATATATACACTATTTTTATATATACACATCTAATTATTTATCCTAATATATATGTTTACATATATTCATATAAAAAATAATAATACTGGTTCTGTTTCTCTGAAGAATCCTACATTATCTACTAATTCACTGAAATTGACCACTGTTCTGAATGTAGTATGTATATATCTAAACTGCTTTTTACATTAATATCATTACATATTACAATCATTTAACAAGTTGTTATTTTATGATACAAGACTTTAAATAAATAAAATCGAGTTGTATGTATCATTTTGCAACTTTTAAAAAATACCAGTATTGTCTCTGAGAATTATTCATGCTGTCATGTGTTCATATAGTTCATTAATTTTAACTGCACTGCATACCACTTCCTCATATGAATATGCATAATCTATTACTTAATTCCTTTACTGAGGGAAATTTAGGTTGTGTTTTGTTTTTTAAACTATTAATATTGTTATTACAAGCAATGCTGTTATGAATATCTTTGTAAATAACTTTGTTCCAAGAGTGATACTTGAAATATTTAACATTCAAACTACCCAGGACATTTTTCTCAAAACTAGAACAAATAATCCTAAAATTTATATGGAATCACAAAAGACCCAGAATTACCAAAGCAATACTGATGAAAAAGAACAAAGCTGGAGGAATAACCCTCCCAGACTTCAGACAGATTACAGAGCTACAGTAATCAAAACAGTGTGGAATAGCATAAAAACTGACATATGGATCGATGGAACAGAATAGAGAGCACAGAAATAAACCCACATTCCTACAGTCAATTAATCTTTGACAAAGGAGGCAAAAATATAAAATGGAGAAAAGACAGTCTCTTCAGCAAGTGGCGTTGGAAAACTGGATAGCTGCATGTAAATCAATGAAGTTAGAACATTCCTACACTACATACACAAAAAATAAACTCAGAATGGCTTAAAAGCTTATATATAAGACAACATAGGATAAACCTGCTAGAAGAAAACAGGCCAAACACTCTCTGACATAAATCTTAACAATGTTCTCCTAGGCCAGTCTACACAGGCAATAGAAATAAAAGCAAAAAATTAACAAATGGGACCTAATTAAGTTTACAGGCTTTTTCACAGCAAAAGAAATTACAAGCAAAACAAAATGACAACCTACAGAATGGGAGAAAACACTTGCAAATGATGCGACTGACAAATGCTCAATTTCCACAATATATAAACAGCTCATACAACTTAATAACAAAAAACAAACAATCCAATCCAAAAATGGATAGAAGACCTAAACAAGCAATTGTCCAATGAAGACATACAAATGGCCAATAGGCGTATAAAAAAATGCTCAATATTGCTAATTATCAGAGAAATGCAAATCAAAACTACAATGAGGTATCACCTCACACCAAAGACAATGGCCATCATTCAAAAGTCCATAAACGATAAATGCTGGAGAGGGTGTGGAGAAAAGGTAACCCTCCTACACTGTTGGTGGGAATGTACTTTGGTGCAACCTTTATGGAAAACAGTATGGAGATTCCTCAACAAACTAAAAATAGACTTACCATACGATCCAGCAATCCCACTCCTGGCCATCTATCCAGAGGGAACTCTAATTTGAAAAGATACATGCACCCCAATGTTCATAGCAGCACTATATACAATAGCTAAGAGATAGAAGCAACTTAAATATCCATCAACAGATGACTGGATAAAGAAGTTGTGGTATATGTATATAACAGAATACTATTCAACCATAAAAATAATAAAATACTGCTATTTGCAGCAGCATAGATGGATCTAGAGATTGTCATTCTAAGTGAAGCCAGAAAGAGAAAGAAAAATACCATATGGTATCACTCATATGTGCAATCTAAAAAAAAGGAAAAAAAAAAAAAAAAAGCCACTAATGCACTCATCTACAAAACAGAAACAGACTCACAGACGTAGTAAACAATCTAACAGTTACCAGAGGAGGAAGAAGGTGGGAAGGGATAAATTTGAGAGTTTGAGATTTGCAAATGTTAGCTACTATATATAAAAATAGATTTAAAAAAACAAGTTTTTTTTGTATAGCACAGGGAACTATATTCATTATCTTATAATAACCTTTAATGAAAAAGAATATGAAAATAAATATATGTATGTATATGCATGACTGGCACATTGTTCTGTACACCAGAAATTGACACACTGTAACTGACTGTACTTCAATTTAAAAAAAGAAGTAAAAACCAAAATCTTAAACATTCAGAATAATTTGGGTATTGCCCAGTAAGAATACATCCTTTACCATTCAGAACTAGCTAGCCATAAAAGGAAAAAAAAATTATTATAACAGAGTGTACTGGCTCAATATGAATCCTGCCTTATGATCATGGACAGATATTTTTCTAGAATCGATATCCACAAGTTAAATTGCATAACCAAAATATCTTCAAATTTTTACTTTTTACATACTTTCAAATTGTGATTTTAATTTCCATGTCTTTGGTAATGAGTGAGATTAAACATTTTAATATGTTTATTACCCAATAAGTATATGTTATGTTTTTGTTCAAACTGCTTACTTGTATCCATAGATACTTGTTTTTCTCTTTATTGGCATTTCTCTGTTGATTTGTAAGAGCTCTTTATATTTTCTCAATACAAGTCTTTTACAGATATTTTCTCCCAGATCATTATTTTTCTTTAAACTTTACCATCGTGTCTTTTATTCTATAGCAATTGTATTATATCTTCTTGTACTTTTTATCAAAACAAACTATGTATTTCTCTTGTTTAATTTGTTCATTATATAGGTCTTCTAAGATACATACTTAATTTTTAACACTTATGTAAACAAAATGTTCTTTGTCTTTAAAAAAATTCATTCCAAACCTCTTAAGTTTGTTTATTTAAGTTTATACAGTTAAACTTTTTGTTCAGACTGTCAAATATTTTTCCTTCTCATAATTTTGCACTATAATTTCTTCAGCATTTTCCAATTTCCTCTTATCTAATTTCTCTCCCTAATGAGTTTCTCATAATTTTTGGTCTTAATATTTTTCAGAATTATACTGGACATATTTTATCTGTTTTCCCTGAATTCTAAAAATTTTGCCTGGAGTAAGTAACTCTGCGCTCAGTCCAGTATCTTGATCTAATTCCTCTTAATTTTGCAAAAACATTTTGGAAGACAGAAAAAAAACCCCCACTAAATTGACAAAAATACCCACATCTGGGAGCTTTCTGAATAAAACAACTGCAAGGTGTAAAATTAAGAAATGTGATTTCTCCATGAGGCAGATGCCAAGACAGGATTAAACATGCAAAGATTAAGAACAACACTGAAAAGAAAATGGTGAGGGCGCTGGAAAGGGCTGGAGGATCCAACAAACTGTGAAGCAAGGCTGACCTTGAATATAGGGAATAAAGAAGGAAGGATAAATAAAAGAATCCTCAATTTTATTCATCTTCAAGAAAAAATTTGGCAAGGCTTTTGGGGAGTTCTTGAGCCAGCAGAGGATTCTTGTATCTCCCAAGAATGGATAAGCTTTAGTATCTTTGCAGGCTCACTCCCTGACTGGGAGGGAGCAACCCATGTGACACAAAGGTTCAATACAAGCATGGATTTGTGAGATGCTTGAGTCTGTAGATAAAAATCTTTGTAGCTGGAGGTCTAAGATGCACATTCTTATAGCCACCAGAGTTATATATATTTTCCCTGTTCTATTGAGAATTATGTTATTTGAACTTCATCAAGTTTCATTATAAGTATGTTTTCACTAAATAACGTATGTAACTTTCAGAATGGCAGGCATTGTGGCCAACATATTTTTAGCAATACCTGCAGGCTCTTGGTCATTCATTTGATTGTAAAAATACTGATCATTACCTATTTAAAATAACAGTAACACTATTATTAGCATTCAATCCAGTTGAAATGTTGATTGTAGAAAACCATCGATTGTATATGTTAATTATAAATATTGGGAGAACAAAAGAGTGTCTTTGAGTCTCTCCATTAATATGTCAAGTAGATATAATCTTTTCAACCCATTCAGTCAATATCTCAAAAATCAATAAATAAACAGATTACATATACAAAATAACATATCGGCCAATAACACTCATGATCGCAGTTTTTCTAAAATTTCCAAACACTACTTTTATAATTGTCATAGAATCTTCTATAAACACTTCCATCAGATTTTTCTGTATTTAATTTTTTTTCTCTGTCATCACTTTCTCTTCATCATTAGTAGTACTTTTCTCTTATGACCGTATTACTAATTTATTTAGGCATATAGTTCAATTAGCTTTTAATTTTCAGTTAAGGCTTCATTTCCTCTTACAGTTTTATATTCTTTTCTAAAACTGTTACAATTTCAGGTTTTCAGTATTATGTTTTTATCAAATACATATGGTACCCCAGGTGCAGTCTGCTCAATCATGGAGAGAGGCAGGCAATTGCCTCTTCTCTGGGTTCATGACATGATGTCTTTTCAACCCCAAATAACACAGCAATTTTTAACTGGCAGCACAGAAGGCAAATTCACACCTAATTTGCTATCCACAGTCACTTTCCTTCACCCCTGTCTCCTGTGGATGTCTAGACATTGTAGAGAAATCTGACAAACTTTTGTTATTTCTCATTGAGTTTATCCCATTTAACAAATGCCACTCTTTATACAGTTAGCAACAGGAGTGTGAAATCTGAATTTGCTTTCTCTGCCTTAACTTCTGTTTGTAATTTAAAGCAAATATTAATATATTTATGAAAATAGTACAGCTGAGTATATAGTAAGCTTAGCTATTCTTCAATAAATGCATGTGGAATTAATAATATTAACATCAGGATTTCTTTTCATCTTGATCTTTATTAAAAATGTGATAGTGTTAGAGCAGGCTGACAGCCAGATAGGAGTAGAGAAAGGGGGACACAGGCCAAATGGCAGGAATTGGGCAGAAAGGAGGGGCACAGGCCAAATACAGGAAACCATACATCATATAAACACCAGGGGATCCCTGGGCAGAGAAAGAAAAGCAGGAATCTCTGGGCTGATAAGTGGTCACACCTTTGTGGGTGATAAATGACCTGGAGGCCAACAAAGAAAGGTGAGAAAACGCAGGAATCTCCAGTGTCCAAATGCAACCTTTTGAGCTGGAGCATTGGTGGTTCAGTGGTAGAGTTCTCGCCTGCCAAATGTAACCTTTTGCTCATTATCCCCTCATATCAATAAAATTAGCCTTGCAAATTAGAAGTACTCATCATACACAGATGCCATGGCACTTCAGATCCAGACTAAATAAGGACAAAAATTCCTCCTCCCTTCAGAAAGGTGGAGTTGGGGTGAAAATCAGGGAATATGATCCCAAACCCTTCCCTCCCCAGTGAATATTTCGCCTATTCCGTTTTACACTCTATGTAACCAACTTGCCAAAAAAAAAAAAAAAACTCAGGGCAGCCGTTCACCTGAGCTTGCCCGCTCTCTCCTTGGGAGTGTACTATCTACCCCTTAATAAACTCTCACTCTACTTTCTTAAACTCTGCATCTTGTCTCTGAATTTTTTTCTGGGACAGGACAAGAACCTGGACACTAGTTACATCTATCGGCAACAATATTACATTTTATGTGGCATAAGCTATACTGATACTTAAGTATACTTTATTTTATACTGTGTAGCATTTCTTACTTTTAAAAGTAATATATACTCATTAAACATACCAGAAAATATAGAAACCACAAACATATACATAATAGAAAAATGAAAATAGATTCTAAATATATATGTATGTACATGTATGTACTTGTATATATATATATGCACAAACTGTAGTCACATATCTAAATGTTTTATAATACACATGTAGCTATTATCTATACTTGCAATCATATTTTAAACATATTATATAATACACATTTATATATTTAAGCATATAGCAATCCTACTACTATCATTTCCTATAGAAATAATTTTATGGATCTCTGAGCAGGTGTAAAATAATATAGCCTGAACATTGATATCTAACTCCAGAGTTGCCTTTTGATATGCTTACTAACATTCTATTACTCTGTTCTTTTAGATTGTCACTTTCAAGAAAGCCAACATGAAAGAATTAAGCCTCCACACTTTTTGCTCAAGGAGTTGAGTATTTCTGCTTGATGTCCAAAACGGGTTATCATGTGCAGAATGATTACAAAATAACCTGGCCTTAATTTTGTCCTGGAAGTATTGAGACAATGACCTTCTTACCAAGCTAAAGTGAAGCTTGACAGAAACCTTTTTAAATATTCCTTAAAATGTGGGAAAAAAAACTCAAAAGAGACTGCTATGTTTCTAGAAAGCCTCAATCTAGAATATTAGGCATCACAAAGTAATCATATTTAAGTACCTGAAGAGACATTAGACATGAACTAGTTTAACCATTCATTTGACACTGAGGAAAGTGGGGATGGATTAGAGTGTTAAGGCCTTTACCAAAATCACAAAATCGGTGTGAGTAGAAAGCATAACCCTAGCTTCTTCAGGACTCTCCCTTCTTTCCCTGCAGGTCACAAACTGGAGCTCCTGCTCCATATGGTGAGAGGTTTATTTGGATGGTGTTTTCTTTTTCTAACAAATTGAACTATTGTTATTCATAAGATTTAGATATTTAAAGAAGAAAATCTGGAAAAGATGAGATCTAGCAATTATGGGCCCGAAATTCTAAAAACGTCTTTAAGCAGTGGCTACCAACTTTAGAAGAGATATAACCTCCTGAGTACCTGGCTGTCCCTCCCAGGTCCATTTGATTCAGTTGTGTCATATGTCCAGCTACATTTTGAGTTTGTGACTTGTGTACTAAGCCAAGTGGTTTCCCTGCCATATCATATTAAATTGGAGATCAGCTTAAGAAAGAGTTTCCTATAACATGATTCAGACCATCAACTCACTTTCCAAGTGCTTTCATGGTGGTAGGATTTTTACGTGGGCCCTACTTCTGAAGTCCTCCGAAATCAATCAATACAATGTAGTTTGGCTCTGAGTTCACTTAATACAAAATGTTTTCAATGAGTGGAATCTAAACTACTCTTACTAGATAGAGTACATTTTATGCTCTAAGAAATGATTTTTAAAAATCACTGTTATCCTGAAGCAATAAGAGAAAAATATTCCTGTCCTGGCCTTACGGACATTTATTCTCTCTTCTGATTCCCAGTATTTTTCCTCTTTTTTCTTTTCATTTGAGTTTAAGTAAGATTCTAGCACCTTTCTTTATACATGATCTTTTGTCATTACAAATACTTAATGCTTAAACTTAGCTTGCTTAATTTCTCAATGTTCCTGTTACATAGGAGAGATCACTCTCTCAGCAGGAGTGAGAAGGGAGAAGCAAAGTGAATAATAGTACTTAATGTCTTTATTTAACACTCCAGTGATGACCCTATGGCCCATTTCTCAAACTCTTCCCACTGAGAGTTCCTGAGGATTGGTTTCCCAGAAGTTATTCATGTTCTCCTCAGTTTTCACTCGTGATAGAGGCAAAACATGTTAATTCCTTGCAGCTTGGATTGATTTTATGACATAATTCTGGCCAATGACTTGTAAGCAGAATTTTTTGGATGAAGTTTCTAAGAGATAGATCTCACAACTTCCATGATGTCTAAAATGGAAGAAAAAAAAGTGGATCATATCAAGTCTTGGCAAGGTTGTGGAGAAGTGGAACTCAGACGCTCAGTGGGAGTATAAATTGGTAAAATTTCTTTAAAAAACTGATTGGCAGGATCTACTAATGTTCAGCACACCATCTGAATTAGGCCTTCTACTCCTAGGTGTATTCCCAACAGAAATGATTACCAAAAACCGAAAACATACAAGACTATTTATGGCACAATTCATAGTAGTCCAATACAAGAAACAACCCAAATGTCCCTCAGTAGTGGAATAAATTATGAATAATCATAAAATAGAGTATTGTAATACAATGAGAATGAACAAGCTACACCTATATCCAATAAAGATAAATATCACAACTATAATACTTAGTAAAAAATATCAGCCATAAAAGAATTCTAACTGTATAATTTCATTTATATGAAGTTCAAAATTAGGAAAAAGTATGCTATGCAGTTAGAAGTCTCCTGTCTAAAAATTACAAGGGCAAGCTGGACAGGAAAGTCAAAACTCACCTGCATTGTTTGTATTCAGGTCATTGTGGATCAATGGTGATCATGTAGGATGAAGCGGAAGTCCATGGGCACCGATAATAAAGAATTTTTAAAACTGAAAAAAAAAAAAAGCCAAATATTTTCTGCAACGGAAAAGTGGATCTACGTAGGGGCTGGTATTGTTTGGATTCTTAATCAGATTGTTGGTTACTCAGGTGCATTCAATCTACGAGTATTCAGCTACCTGAGCACTTGTGACTGGACTGTATGTTACACTTGAAGTAAAAGTTTACTAAAAGACAGAAAGAGGAAGAAAAAGAGAGGAGCTGTAACCTAGCCACTAAACCTGGCCATTTCAGGTAGTCCAAGAAAGAACCAAATGGTAGAAAACATTTACACTAAGTTCAAAACAAGGTATAGTTAAAGACAAATAGCAGGTTTTGGTTAAAAATGGCCAAAGATAAGGATTCAGGGCTCACCTCCTCCCCTGGAAACCCTGAATCTGCAGCTACATGTGGAACAACTTCGGGGGGCGGGGGGTACCTGAAAACTGAGCAATTCCTAAGCCGCTACCAAACAAGAGAAGGCCAACGTCTTAGTGAGTAGGAGAGGCTGGAAAACAATCCTTACCATAAACTCCTGAGCTTCTGCCTGAGGAGTAAAGGGCTTGAACCCCATAGCAGGCACCCCAACTTTTAAACCTTCACCTAAGAGAGGGAGCCCCCAAATTGAAAACGAGTCCACGAGACCCACAAGGCTAAACCATCTCAGAAAGTCTCTGAAAGCGGTCGCGCTGGGACTCACCTGCCCCAGGGCCCAGGGCAGAGGCAGCAGGTCCAGAGGCTCTGCTAATCGCACACTCCAGCCTGAGGGACAGGCATCTCAGTGGCCCACGGCTACCGCCCTGCTGCTGGTGGCCACTGTCTTCATGCTCTCCCTCTGCCAGCGGGCATCATCTTTTTGCTGCCCCTCCCCACCTTTTTAAAAAAAAAAACTTCTTTTTCTGTGGGCACCACCTACACACCCCACTTTTGCTTCGGTCCAGCCGGCAGGTGCCATATTTTTAGTCCAGCTAGCGAGCACAGAGCACAATCTTCTCTATTTGTTCCACCCCCCCACCCCCCACCCCCGTCAGGTCCACCTAGACGCGCCCGCCGCCTCACTCCAGCTGGCGGGTGCCAGCTTCCCGCCTCACCAGCTCTGACAGAGCGCCTAGCTCTCCCGGCGGGGAGCTCGTGGGTGTGACGTGACTGGTAACCCGGGTGTTGCCGCTGTTGCCCAGGAGACGCCCCTTGAACTCGGCGTTTTGGACCCCGTGGAGGGGGGGGGGCTTGCGTTCGGGTCCCACCGGACTGTAACCACAAGACACGGTTCTTGTCAGGCTGTTGCGACAGGGCTCGGCCCAGACAGCTGAGTAAAATGCGTCCTGTCTTTCTGAGAAAGAGGCCAGTCTGCTTGTCAGGAGTTTCGGCCTGAGGGGCAGCTCAGGTCCGGCGCCCTCACAGAGGCTGCGGACGCACCTCAGGGAGCTGGGCCGCCGCCATCTTCGCGCCCCTCTGACTGGACTGCTCGCCCGTGTTCCCCGCGGGGGGAGCTTAGACGCTCCTCTGGAGCCCCAGTATCTGCCACTGCCGCTCAGGGGACACCTCCAGACTGCCTGGCTCTGGTGGCTTCTGCGTGAGGTCCCACAGGAAGATGCAGACATGCGCATTTTGTAAAGGCTGCTGCCGGAGGCTCCGGCTTCCAGTCAGCCCGAATCAGGCCTGACTGAGATCCTCCCCTTTGGACACTGAGGGTCCCGCGCAGCCCCAACTCTGGAAGCGAGAAAGATGAGATAGGCTGCGGGACGGTCGCAAAGGCCAAGAGACAACCACCAGCCGGGGCTGAAGGATGAGGTTCGTCTCCAGGAGGCCGCTCCTTCCAGACTGGGAAGGGGGCGGGTTCGTCTGACGCACAGAAACCTGCGCAGAGTCGAGCAAAAAACTTAATGAAAAGGTACAATTTAAATTTTATTATTATTCATGCTTTAATAACTGGTAAAGATGTGTGGTGTTTTTGGTAGAAACACAATATGCTCACATTTTCTGAAAGACTGGTCTGTTCGGTGTTCTCACATCTTGAACGTGCCCTTGTAGTCAAAAGTTCTCCACTTACCTCAGAGGGTACTGATTATAATCAGTTGTTTTAGTCCGTTCTTCACACAAATTTGTGAGGTCTTTGAATGTAAAGACCCGGTTTTAATCTCAGCACTTAGCACAGTTTTGCAAAGAAAAGACATATTGCATTTATATTTGGAACATGAAAGTATTAGGAGCAGATTTTAAAGCTACATTGTATTTGGAGTGCGTAGTGAGTATATGTCATTTTTTGTTACCATTTAGTAATTCCCCCTTTTCTTTCGCAAGTCTGCTTTTTTCTTTTTCTTTCTTACTTTTTTTTTTTTTTTTTTTTTCCCGTAAAAGGCTGGATGGCCCACATTTTCAGCTTTTCGTGAAAATGGCTTACGCCACAAATGTCAAATTTGCCTTTGGAGCAGAAAAGCAGCCATATACGTTTCCTATACACATAGCTGTAACTATGCTCTCATAAAATTGATTTACAAAAACAGGCAATAATCTGGATTTGACCCTGGGTCAGTTTGCCAAACCTTGTGTTTGAACTCGTTGTTAATAAAATTTCAAGTGTCTTCCTCTACAAGTGAAGCTACAGGTATCAGAAACTTCTACTCCATTCAGTAAGATAAATTGAAAGGGTTGAGGTTACAGAATGTTGCCAAAGTTCATTTGGACTTTGAACCTGGAGCCAGTAATGCAAGCATGAGAAGAAAGTGGGAAGACCTTCATTCTAACAATGAGAAGGTCCTACCCACTTTTCCTGCCTTAACAACAGTATGGTACTCTGGGCTTCTCACGTTTCTGGAGCTCTGGTCCTTGTTAAAAGACTTTGCCAATTTTAAAATGCAGATTTTATATAGAATCTAAAATTTTAGATTCTCTTGAAAACTTGCTACTGGCTGATAGATTGAGCATGAGTTTGCCACTCCCCATCACACCCCACTGCCCTTCCTATTGTGAGTCTTAGTATCAGTTGCCATTTTGCATCATGTATATGCTGCTATTTTTCTTGACCTGGAGTTCTTAATTCAGTTATATTCCCTGCCTTGTATGTGTATAGATTATAAGGTTTAACTACTGATATAAGTCATCATATTATATTTTTATTTTCATGATTATCCCATATCTAAAACACTCTTGTCTAGACACCATTCAGTAAGTGGTCTTCCTAACCCAAATTAAATACAGTAATCCACAAGGGAAGGCAAATCTTATTCTGTTCACACTGAGCACATGGAATATTTCATTCCATTCATTCTGAGTACGGATATATAATGGCTTTTTAAAAATATATCCAAAAAACAATGGCGTTTAATAGTTTAGCAAGAAATAATTCCACCCGAGCATCTCCCCTACACATCCCCCCAACTTTCTCAGAAATTATGGTGCACCATCACACTCCTAGTTTTTAATTTGGGTCTGAGGTTTCTGAACACAAGTTCAACCATCTTACATGTCTTCCTACCTGGAGTATCAAAATACTGTTAGATAGAGCCCATTGTTAAGAAAAATGTTTCTTCTGTGGTCTCCATGTTTCCCTCTGTGAGGAGAGAGCGCCCTTCCTGTAACACAAGTGACCCTTCTCTTCCCTTTCATTCACTTAGTCCCGGAGGAGTATATTTCATTTTCTGCTTTGAGGGTTGTGAGAAGAAGAATGTGGGAATGTGCACACCAGTCCCACCTTTCTGGGAGCAGGACTTTCCTCATAAAGTGTTCTGTCTTTTTTGCTTTACTATTCTGCAAGTTTATAAGGAACAGCAAGGATTGCTCGCTCCTTCTGTTTCTGGGACAGAAATCAGACGAAGTCAGAGGCTCTATATTAGAAATCTCATTTGTCTGCAAATTTAAGATACATTTTCCAATATCAATTAATCAGTAAGAAAGGAGACATTTTGATCCCCACCTGACAAGATCGGGCATATTCAAGATGGTATGGCTACAGACTTGACCCCCATCTGTGTAACTCCTTTGTCTTATTTTAAAATATGTCCAGAAGCCAGGCAGAGAACGTGGGTCTTGTCACTGGGCAGCCAGCCTCAGGATCACCACCACGCGTGAGTAACAGATTATTACTCAGAAGTGTCACTTGGAGACTGCATCCCTCTACATATATTCAGTATCAGTCAATTTGATCTCTAGGATTTGCTTTAATCTTGACCCAAGTGATCAATACAAATATTGATCTTTAAGGTTACCGCCATGAAAATCCACTCCTCTTTGTTTGGTCAACTCTCTAATGATAACTGTTTATTTAGGGGCATCAGTTTTCTGGTTATAAGACCATGAGTCTTTTCAGAAAACTTAGCAAAACTGAACCACATTTTGTTGTGTGCTTAAGTATCATCACGTTGAGCATTTAAGGAGCTATATGTGATTTCTGGTCACTTGCACAGGTATTTAAGGCCCTCAGTTTGAAAATGATATGAGTATATCATTATGCCTCTTTCATTAAACAGAGAAAAGGGACAATTTGGTCACACACATCCTCAGAGCCATCTTGTATCTAACATACCTCAAGAACTCTGGGAGCCCTGATCAGAAATTCGTTTCTGCCCAGCTAACTGCCCTCTTGTACTGCTTTTCCTGCCAGTGAAAAGATTCTTTTCTCATTTCCATATTACATTTTCTAAATTGATTTTTCATACTTTGCCCTCTGGAACTAGAATTTGGTGATTAATATGGATACACTAAGAATTAGTAGTCAGTGTACATTTAATTTATGGTCCCTAAAAATCATAGTTATCTGATGCATGATATAGAATACATTTCAGCAACCGCCAGTCTATTAATAAGGGGAATGGGTTGTCACAGATTACAGAATAAATTTAATTTAGTTTTTGAAGTGCATGCTTATGTTTTAAATTTTATTTAAGGAAAAAAGGAGAAATAACATTACTTAACAGAAAAAAGAATAATGAATTTTTATTGCCTGAGGAAGATTATTGAGGAAGTCTTCTAGTAGCATATACTCTGAAAATACATGTAAAAAATAGACTATTCTGGAAGGGAGGAGAAACGTATTCAATATGGTAGTCTAAAATAGTAACCATTTCTTTTATGTTCAAATTTTATACTCAAATTGTGAAAAATAATATAAAGATGTTAGTTTTAGGAATTCTGGATGTATCACCAATTTAAAAATGTGATTCAAATATTTTCTAGCATTCTTTCAAACATATAGTTATTTTCTATTTCTAAACTTGATGTTTGGGTAAAAATGTAGTGTCTACTCCAATGCTATTAAGTCCTGTCCTTTCCATTTTTTTTTTTTGAAAAGGTCCATAAATAGCTGGTTCTTAAAATAATATTTTTCCTTAGCTGTAGAAAATCCGTCATGTATTTCTTATTTCAAAGGGGTAAATGCAAAACTCCAATGATTCACGAAAATTGTTTGAAAGCATAAACCTAAAGCATGACACAGAAATTGATTCTTATTAAGACTATTAAATCACTAAAAGAAATCTTTGCTACAGGTCTCTCAACCAGTACTATTTCTTGATTCATAAGATTTTTTAGAATTCCTTCCATGCAGATTTTTGTTAGTGACTTAATAGACAGAGAGCATTGTGCAGGGGGAGAAATGGCTGCCTTGGAACTGCTACCCAGAGTAAATATTTACAAACCTGCCAACCTGGTGTTGATTTTTATGGAGAATACAAACAAGAAGTCGAGAGTCTACTTTCTTCCTCTGCAGAAAAATATTTTCAATAGAGAAGTTGGCCAGTATATCCAAGTAAAATGAGATGTATGCACAGTGTTTTACTTCATTATTGGTAATCCCTCCACAAAAATAAAAAGATCTACAATAGAAGAAATCACAGATTTTGAAAGTTTTCTTTAATTATATGCCTTATGTCATTTTTATGTATACCAGATTATAAACCAGCCTACATATTACAGAAAATATATGCTTCAAACTTATGAGTAAATACAGTCATTTCTACAAATTCCATTTTACAGTAGTAATAAATGCCTACGTGATTTACTGAGTGTATATGAAGTAAGTAAACCCCAAAGAAGTCACTTAAAATCCTCTATTCAAACCTATAATTTTAAAAGACTGCAGTTACTTATTAATATTCTTATCTTAATTTGATTTTTGCCCTATGAAATTGAATGAGAGAGTAGATGGTCTTATGAGCTTTTTCTTCTTGGCCAGAACCACCATCATATACAACACACATACAAAAATCAACTCCCAGTACCATCTGTAAGAAAACAGCTTAGGGAGAGCTAAAAAGTTTTAATTTCCCAATGCCACTATCAAGCTGCAGCTGTAGGAGCAACCGGAGCCTCTGTAAAACTACTCAGCTTGCTTTTGTTTCCAGGCATTGGCAGAGTCTACTCTTCAAGGGAGGTGGATTCAGTATCATAAATATGAAGTGCTGTTTTATAGATCTCTCCTGCCTTTAAGCAAGATTAGGAATCAACAAACTTCCATATATGCTAAGAGATATAACAGACTGCCATTGCCACATAGTGCTCCACCACACTTTTTACATAATTACCCTAAGAATTTATCAACCAAACAATATGTGGGAGTTTGCTTTATAATTTAATTTTAAAGGATATTTAACAGAGGGTTGCTGCTGCTTCTCCCTTATGCCTAGCATCCAATATGTTGCCATGTCTGGTTTTACCTCTAAAATAACTTCTCTCTGCTTTCACTATTGCAGTATTAGAAATTTTGAAATCACTTCCTATATTAGATTGCTAGGGCTGACGTAATGAAGTACCACATATACTTAAAATACAGGAATGTATTTCTCATAGTTCTTGAGGTTAGATGTCCAAGATCAAGGTGTTGGTGGGTTTGGTTTCTTCTCTCCTTGGCTTGCAGACAGCCACCTTCTCACTATGTCCTCACATGGTCTTTCCTCAGTGCACATGGGCCTCTGATACTTTACCTGTCCATATTTCTGCTTCTCAAAAAAAAAAAAAAAAAACCAACAAAAAACAAAAAACAGTAGATTGAACTGGGATGTACCTTAACAACCTTGTTTAACTTAATCATCTCTTTAAAGGCCCTATCTCCAAATGCAGTCACATTCTGAGGACCCAGGAGTTAACCTACAAATTTTGAGGGACCACAATTCTGCCCAAACTCTCCTCAATTTTCTCCTGATATCACACCCATTTTCCATACAAGTTTTTCTCCTTCTGTCAAGTATGTTCTTGACCCTGTCATTCTTTTCTGACTGTCTTTCAATGAATTCCACTGTTTCCAAAGAAAAGTTCAAATGCATATCTTGGCGTTCATAGCCTTCTACATTCCAACCTACCTTTCCAACTGCGGTTTTATCTTTACATCTGATCTGCCTAACAACCAAAAGAATTGGTCTCCCCTCTACCCTGACAGAAACATCTTGCCTACATGCTTCTACTTACCACCACTCCCTACTCAAATGCTGACTCCTAGACCAAATGGTCCTTAATCCTGACTCTGGAACAACATCCCTATCCTCATTTTTGGTAACAGTCTCCTGTATCTGTAATTGCATTCAAAATCCCAAAATCCCAACGAGGGTTTGTGGACCTTCCCTTCCCTATCTCTTAATACATGCAGCTAAAGTGGGCTGACCACAAACCTTCTAACGTCCGGTGTGGGCACATGACTCAGATCTTGCCAATGATGGTATCCTAACTCCCAGAGTGTAGGTTTTATGCAAAGAAAACACACTTGTCTAATGAACACTAATCCTTGGATTTCTGCTTGGACACCAGGGAAAAAGAAACTCTTTTAATTGAGATTGTTAAATTAGCAAAAATAAACCTGGGCACTTTGTCACTCCAGTGGGATGAATAAAAATAATTTAAACCCTGCAACTAGTTTGGATGAACTGCAGATCATCAGTAATACAGAGCAATTTTAAATGCTTCCAGAGGGAATATATTATTTAGAAAGGTATGACAGACTAACAGCAAACTTCTTGTCAGAACAATAGAGACAAGGGAGTTATATCACCAAACTTAAGAAAAAAATAACTCTAGAATTTTAAACCAGCTAAAGCAGGAGTAGAGAATAAATTTAAAAACTTTTCATATACATAATAGCCAAGATAATTTACCATCTACAGGCCTAAAAGAAATAACTAATAGAAGATGTGCTTTGTTCAGAGGAAGTGATCCACAAGCTAAAGGAAAGAATAAAAGATAAAACAATAAAAAAGAATTCAGTAAAGTATGTTCATAAGTCTAATTAATGTGCAACTAAAAATTAGTGACAGGGATATTGGTCATGGGTCATGAACTTTGAATTAATGCATGCTAAGGAATAATGTTAATGCCCCCAAATGAACGAGTTAATAAATAATAATCATCATGTTTCTGAATATGAATTGTTAACTATGAATAGTAAAAATTTCATATATTGCTGATGTGAATGTGAACTAATACAACCACTTGAGAAAACCGGCAGTGTCTACTAATGCTGAATATATGCACATCATGTGATCTAGCAGTTCCTAGTTATTTATCTAAAATAAATAGACACGTTTTTATCATGTAAGTGAACAACAATGTTCAGAGCAGCACTAGTAATACCAGAAACTCCAAATAAACCTAATGTCCATCCACAAGCCAATGGATAAATTGTACTATATTTATACAATGAAATATTACACTTGCATGAGAATAAATAGACTAATAATAAACACAATAGTATGGATGACTCTCACAGACAGTATGTTAAGCAAAAGAAGCCAGACACTAAAGAGCACATGCTTAAATATTGTTATTTGTATAAAGTTCAAGGATAGATACAACTAATTATGGAGTTAGAAGTCTGGACAATGTCATCTTTGGGGGACAGGTAAAACAAAATAGCTTCTAGGGTTCTAGAAATGCTCTCTTTCTTCATCTGAGTGCTGGTTACAAAGATGTGTTCACTTTATGACACTTAACTGGCTGTTCCACTCATTCTATATGTATAGGTCAATGTGCTTTATGTTAAAATAACAAAAACTTTAGAAAAAACATACAAAATACAATAAGATCTGAAATTTCCAGGCCTAGGGGAGGAATAAAGGAAATTTGTAAGACTTTATCAATTCAATAGAAATCAAGTAAATAAGCAATACAAATAAAACGTTTTGTAAAAGACAGGAATGATTGATTCACTTATCCAGCAAATATTTACAGAGCACCTACCAGGTTCCTGGAACTGTTCTAAACACTAAAGATCTGTATCAGCAAAAGGGATACAGTGCCAGAGGGAGGGAGTATCTATAACAGAGTGGCCAAGGGAAAACTCACCAAGAAGATGATACTATAAAAAGACTTGAAGAGGTGAAGTTTTTAATTTAAAATAAGACAGTACCAGAAAGAGCAAACAGCAAGTGCAAAAGTTCTGAATTGAATTAGCTACACAAATCTGAGGGACAGAGGCAGCAGAGTGTTGCTGAGCAGAGTGAGGATGGAGATGAAGCAGAGTGAGAATAAAGGTCAGATTATACAGGACTCTGGGGGAGCTGCTGAGAAAATGCATGTGGAGAGTAAGAGAAGTGAAAGATGACTAAGGTTTTCAGCCTAAGAAATGGAAAATAGAGCTATCATTTATGGGGATCAGACATACTGTGAAAGAAGCTAATATGTCAGTAATGACAATAAGTATAAATGGATTAAACTCCCTTGTTAAAGGAAAGTTAACAGATTTATTCATTTGACATAGAATATTCTCACCTATATTAGCATGTATGTATTTCTGAGATAATTTATGTAAACTTACCTCTTTCCTTTAAGTGTCAAGTTTCTTGAAGTTTTCTAGGAGCTTCTCTTGAGGCAAAGAGATATTTTATAACGCTTTAATGTATGCAAACAATGTGGTGTATATAATTAAGCGACAAGAACTATCTAAAGAAAGTTTAGGGGGCAAATTTATCTTTGTACTCTTTTTCTTATGATTTTTATAAGCTTATAACACAACTCAGTTCAGAAATGTCAAGTTAGTAAGCCCTTAGTAAATGTTTGATAATGGTAATATTATTATTATTAGTTGTTCATAGTTATAGCAGCTCATTCTCCTTATACACACTAAAATCACAAGTTTCCACCTTTATTATTTTACTGAAACCTAGTACTGAATATGAAGTAATCATCTCCAGCTACTTTGTATACCAAGACTAGACCCAGTCACTTTAGATCTACTTAGGTAAGCTGTACAGAAGAAGTGGTTTTTGAAACAATGGATCTAAAACTTATCTTTTTTTTTTTTCCTTTTGGAGGGCTTCAGAGAGGATGTTTCTGTTAATTATAATTCTTAGTTCATGGCACAATATCAAGTTGAAAGACCCTTTCTTTAATTACTATTCTGTACTTTCATTCCCCTCTTGTCTCTTTGTTAACCATTTTATTTCAGATTTGTGTCCCATGTTTACATGTGTTCTTAAGGTTTTCTTTTTTCCTCTCCAAGTATTTTTACTTTACATAGATGGAATTGTGCCACAGATCTTACTCTGTTTTGTATTTTCTTACTCATCACTCTTTTCAAGATCATTCCATGTTACTATAGGTGTGTATTTTATTGCTTTTAACTGCCGCTTAGGATTTGTTGTAGACACAGTCAGTGCTCCACTCACATCCTCTGTCCTTACCATGTCAGGGCACATTTGTGAACTTCCAGATGCCTGTGTATGCATTTCATTGCCCAAGAGCTACCCTGGCCTCCAGACCCTACTGCTGCCCACAGTATGCCCAGAGGGCAAAGGACATTATGCCTCTTGAAAGCAGTCCTCAATCAATGACTGACCAGAGTTGTCGTATAAATCCTGCAACAATCTCTTGGCAGTATGGTATTCTAGGCCAACCTCCAGAGTTTCCCCAAACAGTTAAGCCCCAGTGGCTGGTTGTGGAATTAATAATTCATTCTTTATTGGCTGCTGCCTTCTCATTCATTTGGCACTTCTCTGCTCTCCTGCTTGTGTCCTACACATCCTCAAAAAGTATCCTTGTCCCGTAGTCTGCATCTCGGTGATCCAAAACTTAAGAAAGTATTCCATCTACTTCATTATACTATCCTGTTAGCATAGTGATGGACTCTGGTGAGGAACTCCAAATAACATCCTACTCGACACAATATAATAAGCATTTTGGACTGATGAAATAATTTGGACCCATAAGATGATTTTTCTGTGTTACATACACAGTGACAGGTGTTAGATCATAGGGCTTATACATAATTAGACTAAGAAATACTAGATCCCTCTCCAGAGTAATGAACATGATTTTCTAAATACCCTCATCTTGGTCATCCCTACTTTATACATTTGATAAGTGTTTGAAGTTTATTGATGCTTTAGTTTGAATTTCTCTAATGCTAATTAATTGGGGGTTTTTTTCCATATGTTTTGGGTCTCCTATTCCATGAATTATCTGTTCAGCTCATTTTCCTGTTTTTTCTAATTGCATTCTTTTCAGGATTTTCTTTCATTCTTGAAATCAATTCCTTATCAAATTCACACATTACAGATATCACCTCCCAACCTATCATTGGTATTCTTTATGGATGGCATCATATTTTAAACAGAAATCCTTAATGTTGATCAATTATTCAATTAATCTATTATTTTCTCTGTAATATATGTTTTTAAAGTAGTTCCCTGTCACTCCTGGATCATAAAGACACTCTCTTAAATTATCATCTATTACCTTTAGAGTTTTATATTTCACATTTATGTCTTTAGTTCTTTTAGTCACCCCTGTTTATGACTTTAAAAAGATTCCTAAATATTTTATTTATATCTGTACAGATTAACCAACTGTACATTATTAAAGAATAATTGCAAAGTAAGTGAAAATCAACAGCTGCAGCACAACTAGTTCTCAGTACTTCCGTGAGCACAACATTTGAATTACTCTTGTTCCTCTCTGAAGGCCACAGTTCTGAGCTTCAGTTATGCCCAAACTACTAGATGACATTCTTGTTTCCCTGGTTTTGATCCCTGTTGCTAGGTGAATTACTCTCTTAAGAAGGACACTTTTTCCTTTGACAAATTTGGGGATTCTGTATTACACATTTCAGCTATTTTTCTCTATTGCCTGAAATGGAGCAACTAGCTCTCTTTCTGATATTCGTCTGAAGTGCAAACTATTTCCAAACAAAGAAAATGAGCTTTGTCTGCTTGCTCTTACAGGGTTAAGCCCATCAGCCCAGCTGAACTCTGGAGGTGTCCCACAGAGCATGAGAGTCCCACCTCTGCCTACACTACTGATTTTGTCAGACTGTTGAATCTCCTCCATTTCCAAATCTATATAGCTTCAATGACAGAAGAAACAGACACAGCTTCCAGAGCAATATGTTCATTTTGCTTTCACAGAGTTTATTTACCTTAGTTTGTTTCTTTATGTTAAGAGAAATAAATACTTTTAAGAGATTGGTTGTAAAGAGCTAGGATTTTCTTTTAAAGATCCTACCAGATTTCAAGATAGATCAGCCAGGGTACAGCAATAAATATACACAAACACCTTGATACAAGCTTCAAGTTGTAGGACAGTTTAGGGTGTTTAATATGGATGTTTTTTATTCTTTTAACAGTATGGTATCTATGAAACAAAACAGCACATAGAAGGTTAAAATTCAGAATGACATTTAAGTACTGGATGGAAACTTAATCCTCATCTACTCAAATCCATCAAATCAGGGTTATAGTGAGAATCATGGTGAGAGCTTATTAAAATAAAGATTCTTGGCCACCAGCACTCGAGATTCTGATTCATTCAGGGTCTTTACTGGAGACTAGGATTGCAAGCCAGCTAAGTTTGTTTATCTAGTCGGTGCAAATCACTCATCTTATACATGAGAAAACACCAGTAAATAAAGTGTACCCTATGGCAGGACTGATGATTACCTGTTCAACACCCTTTCTGCCTTTCTTCCTCACTTGCAGGCAAAATACTTTATTTCCCAGTCTTTCACTTGTAAGGGTCATGATGTGATACAATCCTAGTCAATGAGATGTAACAGAAGCTTCTGATACAGCTTCTGGGAAAAAAAATCCTTGAAATATGACAAATTTTGGCTTGTTAATCTGACTTTCTCTTTCTATATTGCTTTTTTCCTCCTTTTTACTATGCATCCTTCTCTCTTTTCCTGCTTGGAACATAACTGTGATGGTATTAGACCCAGCATCTATCAAACAAGCATGAGAATAAGCTCTAAACTGTAAGAGAGCCAAGCAGAAAGATAGAGTCTTGGTGTCTGATGACATCATGATGCTACTATAATAGCCATGGACAGCCTACTCCTTAAATTCTTATTATATTAGAGCCGCAGGTGATCACAGTTTCTTGTAGATATAGACACAGTTTCCTTTGTGAACTTATACGTATGCCTGTATGGGCATTTGTGTATATGTTTATACATGGACACATAGACAGACACATACATATAATACCAGTGGACAAGAGCAAAAAATCAAGGATACCAACAAACCCAGAACATAAACTTCCATGACCCTTTATCTAGGGACTCTCAGAGAAAGGTGCCTCCATTTTTCCCAATAAATTCAGGCAAATGTTTGTAACTAAGCTACACTGGTTTCAATAAGGTCATGTTCACATGTCTGAACAGATAACCATGGCCAACAAAATAAGGTAATCCAACATGCCACGTCTGGAATGAACTGGCCCTACCCAAGCAATATGTACTAAGAATATAGAAGAAGTTATTCCACAAAGAAAAGTACTGTATTGTTATCACAGAGAGTCTTTGAGGTGATGTGGTGTGGGGATTGATACTGGGCATATTAAAAAGAAAAAGGCAGATGACTACCATATCACATGATCATTCTGGCATAAACCCAAGGTAAATAGTAAAATTGGAAAACCACAGACCATTTAGTCCAGCACAGTTTCATCCAGTTCCTCTTCTCAAACGCTACTAGCCCTTCTAATTCTGGAATTCTAGATGTAGTTTACCACTTAAAATGTAAGTTCCCAACCTTTGAGAATAAGCATTGACAGATGCATCAGAAATGCCAGATCATAATAAGCTCCAGAAGGGAATTGCTCTGACTTATCTTTCCTCAATGTACTTTTCAATGTGGTGATCTTAGAGTTTTCCAAAATGGCTCAGTATAAAAGATCAGTATAAGAATCTAAAATGCCAGGCTAAAATTATATTTGTGTCTGTGCATGCATGTGAATCCAAATAAAATAAAAGTATATGCTGATAGATATATGTGCATGTGTGTATAAAATCTATGACTATTGAATATTAGTATTATATCTACCACTCTATCTCTAGAACCTAGCACAGAACCTGAAAAACGGTAGAAAGTGAATAAATATGGGATGGGTGAATGAACAAATGACTGAAAGAAAATGAATGTCTTTGAGTGATCTTTCCAAGTTATGTAGGTGATGTAAGTACGTAGGAAAACAACCTGTAAAGTTTACTTCAGCAGGTAGAGAGCTCTGTATTCCTCACTCAAACCCTGACTCAGCTGACAAGATAGTGTTAATAAGTAAACATAAAGATTTTCTCTTTTTTTCTACTTAGGGAACATAGTGGAAAACAAAAACATTTATCAAATACAGTGTTATAAATATCTAGGTAGCTATATTTTGCATTAATGACTCAATCCAACCTTATCATTTCAATGCTTGAATAAGTTCAGTGGAAGCACAGAATCCATGAAGAGTCAGTGAAGACGTATCAACAAGATTTTGTAAATACAGATGAGTAGTGCATCCTTTTATAATTATATTTTTCACCAGGACCGCATGACAATGCATTACCATCACTTCCAGTGTATCCTGACAAAGCATTACAGTTGTATACATAGTTTTATTTTACTTCTTTCTAAGATGTAGCTACTTATTTTTAATATTATTTTCTATGAACTCTTCATTAATTAATTTTCTTATAGATTAACTTGTATTTTCTATAAATTTAAATTTAGAATTAGTTAGACAGGCATAGGCTTTAGTGTGGTATTTAAGAAATATAAGGAAAGTTCTTTTCTTTCTATCCCTATCATGTCGTTGTGATCATTGACTCAGGTTTTTATCTCCATTTATTTCATTTACTATTGCTATTGGCTTATGTAAACTGCTTTCAACATATAGATATAGAGGATGATTAAATCCAAAAAATTAGAATACACTTAAAAAAGTATTAAAATTATCAACAGGCAGAATTCCAAATGTGTTTAAGAGACAAAAAATGTGTGTATGTTTGTGCACACATATGCAAGAAAGAGAAAAAAGAAATAGTCCAAATGTATATTCTAGAAGGAAAAAAAGGTGATCACCTCTAAGTGATGAAATTGAGACTAAAAAAAATGTGTATGCTTTCTTCTTTTTAACTTTTTTTGTTTTCCTCTGTTTTGCAATATTTACCATGAAATTACGAAGACAATATTTATACTATAATATAATGTGATTCTTAGTCCTAAATATCTCTTGAACGTCTCAAAGTCTCACTGAAAAAAAAAAAAAGAACACCTTAGTTGATCTTATCTTGATTGCTTTATTTTTTAATCTGTGGGTAAGATAATTAAAAGTGGAATGATTAAAAGATAAAACATAATGATAGAACATAATAAAGAAAAACACAGAGTCAGGAAAGAAAAAATTGTGGGACAGTAACAAACAAACCAATCCTTTTATCACTGGAATAGTAGAACAGAGAGAGATTGGGCTGAAAGAGTATCTGAATAAATAGTGTCTAAAAATCTCCCAAACTTGGCAAATACGAATCTACAGACACAAGAAGTTTAATGAACTCTAAAAAGGATTAACCCCCCCCAAAACCCCATGCCAAGACACACTGTAGTTAAACTTATAATAAAAGATAGAGTTACAGAAAGATCTTAAAAGCAGCATGACAACCTATGCATTACCAATAGGAAAAGACCAAACTGAAAAACATCAGAAACCCTGGAAACCAAAAGGAAGTGGCACAATATTTTGCAAGCATTGGAAAAAAAAAAAAACAAACCCAACTGCCAACTGAATTCTTTGTCTGTCAAAACTACTGTTCAGGAATTACAAAGAAATAAATTATCAAATAAAGGACAGTTAGGAGACTTTGTTGCTACTAGATCTTTCTTTATAGACTGACTAGAGAAAGTTCTTCAAACAGAAAGAAAATGGTAAAGAATCTAGGGGCATCAGAAACGAAGAAAGAACAACAGAGAGAGCGTAAGAATGGGTACATACAACAGACTATTCTTTCCCTCATGAGTTTTATAAATCATATTTGAGATGGAAAAAAATTATAACACCATCTGATACCCAAGACAATTAATTATATTTAAAACAGGGAAGAGAAAGAACCTAAAGGGAACTGCAACATATCAAAATCTGTGGCACACAGTTAAAGCAGTGCTGAGAGAGAAATTTATAGTACTAAGTGATTATATTGAAAATGAGAAAAGATTTCAAATCAATAACCTAAGTTTCTACCAAAGGAAATGAGAAAAAGATTAAAATAAATGTAAAGTAGAAGAAAGGAAATAATGAAGATAAGAATAGAATTCAGTGGAATTTGAAAATAGGAAAAAACAGAGAACATCGATGAAACAAACAACTTGTTCTTCAAAAAAAGTTAATACCATTGAGAAACCTAAAGTAAAAACAACAAAAATAAAGAGAGAGACAACATAAATTACCAGTATCAGAAATTAAAAAGATAATGAAGGAATGTGGCAAATGACTTTGTGCTCATGATTTTGACAACTGAAAAGAAATGGACCAAAACTTAACCAAGAGCGCCACCCCCTGAGTTGTGAATGAGCCTGGTTTTACATATAGAAGGATCCTTTGTAGACATGCATATCTCCGCACAGAATAGGATAGAGCCTGAGGCAGGCAGGGAAGGGGGCTATGCCACATTTTAATTCTCTCTGTACTATTATGTTTCAGCAGGAGACTTCAGAGTTTATAAGGAAGTGGAGGAGCATTTTAAACTTAAATTTGGCATTTCCAGACATTTTGAATGTATATTTATCAAGCTAAGAGGGTAGAACATTGCATTTGACATTTTGTTAGCTTTATTTTACAACTGTTAAATACTTAGAACTATGGTAGGTGGGCCTCTTGGTATATTATGTAAGGAGTTATTGCCTTGAGCTCCTCAAAAGTGAATGGCAAGTCCAGGCAGCAGTTAGGTGAACTGTGCTCCCTAGACATAGGGACTGAGGGATCAGCCTGAAGCACCTGAAGGATTATATGTCATAACATAATAGTATAAAGGATTAACATATAATCGTTCCAGCAAATCCTCCCTAGAGTTCTAACCAATAATTCTAGACTTAGAGATTTTGGAAAAGAAGGAAGGATGTGGTCTCTGAGCTCAATAGCCTACAGTTCCAGTTACAATAAAAACTATGTACCAGGGACCAAGGCAGATGCTGTATGTGAATTACATTATATAACACTCACAACAGCTGTGTAGGTGAGGTGCAGTTGCCTCATTATGTGTATGAGGAAGCCATGGCTCAGAAGGCATGTCCCAGATCACAGGTAGAAAGGGACCGAATACAATTCTGTCTCACTCCATGGCCAATGCTTATAACTACTGTTTTCATAGCAGTAGATATATTTGGAGGTCTATGGGTATGATATTCTCCTGAGTACTGGGTTACAAGGAAAGTTTCCTTTGAAAAGGCCACAGCACTCTAGGGAGACATTTGTATGAGGGCTGATCCCCAAAATCTATTCCAACTCTAAGAGTTTATCACCTCAGTCTATTAACCACTATTGGATTTTTATGTTACTATGGAAGACTCAATCAGTTTATGACATCAAATCCAACAACAGGGAGAAGGTCAGTGAAACAGGCTTTGGAATATCAGAAGCGAGATATGAACCAAAATTGTATTTATAGAAAAAAGATATCTTAAAAGAAAACATAAAGAAACTCCATGGAGACTATGAGTATACAACCTAGTGTGACAGTTTTATGTTGTACCATCATTCAACATAATGGAAGAATGTAGTCTCTAAAGTATTCATATTAAACTATTCATGAATAATAAAATCATCTTCATTTTAGATGGTCACATATTCTATTTAAATTATTTTATGGCTTTCCAAATGGTGAGAGTGGCAGGGATTGGATGATGTTAAGTTAATTTAAAAGCAACTGTTTAAGTTACTTAAGATTTAAATAATTCCTGTTTTGAGAGAATTGAAAACCACTGCTGAGTAAATCATGGAAGGAGGACATTTATAAATGCATGAAACATCACTCAGAAATGACTGTATTCTAGTTAACACTCCATGTAACAATTCCTCTTTTAAGGGAATAGGCTCCAGATTTAATGCACTATTTTGTAAATTTTACACAGAAAATAATATATATAGTTGCTAAAATACTAGCACTGTCTAAATGTCCTAGCATCTCCATTTTTGAAGTACGTCCTACCAATCTTCCAAAAATATGTTTATATTAATTTGCCATTAATATATAAACAAATGATAAAGCCTATTATAAAACAGCCAAAACTTTCTTTTCCTAGCTTTGCTTTCAGATAGACTAATATTGTGCCATATCATCTACTATTATTACTTACATAAAATTTTCTTCCAAGATGAAAATGCAAGGTGAATGATAAGTTTCCTTTTAAGCTGGCATCCTCATCACAGAACATAAAACTCTAATACACTGTAAAATCACAATCTGCCTAATGTAATAAATTTCTTTTCAGGATAGCATTATCTTTCACCTACTTATTTCTTCCATCTTTCATCCATGGAGTTTTACATTATTTTCACTTTGTATACAACGAGCTGTCACACTTCATAACTGAACAGTCTTTCCCCTTGACAAATCCGTTAACCAAAGAAAATAAGACCCTGGTTTTAAGCTGGTCATCATTTGTTCTCTTGGATATAATGCACACGTGAGTTCCCACGAACAAGTATATGCATCCTATCTAATTCTATGTAATCCAGATTTATTTGACTTTGTGTCTTTGGCCCACTTCATTTTATATTCTATTGCATTTAAACAGAAAGTTTGTAAGATCAATTCATAAGCTTCAAAACTTTATGTATACAAAGTCTTTTCAGTTTGCCTAATTATACTGTGAAAATATTTTCCCTCAAAATATTCCAAAGTAAATTTTAAAATCTTCGTTTGTCCTCAGTAGTGCTCTAGTTTGTCCGTCAAAAACTCTTTCTTTAAAGCATCTGACAACACATACTTCTAGCTGCTATTCCTAATGCAACTCATTTCATTTATTTTCAGTTTATATCAACAAAGGCTGTCTTTTCCCATCTAAAGCTGAACAAAATACAATAAATTGAGTATCCTGATTATATTCCAAAAAATTATCCCGTGAAAGATGACAATGGAGTTTTACTCCTCTAGAGGAAAAAAACAATCTCCAAAATAATGTCCCAGGAGATGGTTTTTCCCTGAGATTTTCCTCTTTATTTTTATAAAGGAAAAAGAATACAAATAGAAGAGGCATTTGAGCAAATCAAATGGTAAATTCCACATTAGGCACACTTTTCTCTTTCTATTTCAAAAAGGAAAGCAGTTTTATCTTATGCTGTAAATACTACAGAATATTTTAAAAAATTTATTCACAGTCATTTTTTTTCTGACATTGTTAATGTCTTTTCTAGGCTTAGTTATTACTTAAATAATGGTAATAATCATTACCACTAACTAAGATTATTTTTAGTGGACATGAAAGGGAAAAAAAAACTTAAAATGATCTTGAAATAAGTGAATCTTCAAATAAGTAATCTTGAAATGATCCTTGAAAGTAGCTCGACTTTTACGTTCAAGAGAAATTTGGGGAACTATATATTCAATATCTTATAGTAACGTATAATGAAAAATAATATGAAAACAATTAAACGTATGTATGTATATGACTGAAACATGATGTACACCAGAAATTGACGTATTATAACTGACTACATGTCAGTTGAAAAAAAGAGAGAAATTCAAACTCCCAACAACTTCCTCTAATATTAAGTTACACTGGGAAAGTCAATCAATCAATCTCAACTGAAAATAAAAACATCTGCTGAGGGCAATGTATCCATTGTTTGCGAATAGGTAGTATTATGCAGATTTTGCAGCAAATAATGCAACATTTAACTCTTTTCTAAAATAATGAGAGAAATCAAGACCAGCTTTCATTTTATTATCACAAAATCCAGAACATTTTTGGAAATGTTTGACTCTTTTTCTCACTGAGTACCACAAGGAAGCCTTGTTTTTAATAATTCTAAGATTAACAAATTCTGGGATTTGGAGTCAGACAGCCATGAGTTCAAGACCCAGTTCTTGACTAAGTGAAAAAGATTCAATTATTTAACAGTCTAGATCTACCTCCTCCTGTGTAAAATGGGCACAATGGTGTTTTGTGAACACTTAAATATTACCATACATGTAAAGCATTTAGCACCACCCACTCCTGGCTCATGACATATGCTCAGTAAATATGACTTGCTGCTGCTGTACTTGCTGAAGTCCTGGAACACTGCTCTTTCTGTCAGATACACAATGATTGCACTGGACGTGGTCCAAAAGGTGTGTTTGTTTGGTCGACCAAACCAGAGCAACAGCTGTAAAGACAAAAGAAACATGGTACTCCTCCTCTCTCCAGCATGTTCGACAAGTGATCCTTCTTATCTTTCACACCAACTATGCAAAGTAGGCACTAAAGCATCCTTATTTTAGACTAAGAAATATACGTGCACATGGTCACACAGCTTAATAAAGGTCAGAGTTTTGATTCCCATGGACTTTCCGTTCCATCATGTTACAAACACATTAAATTGGAAGGGAGGGCAAGGAACTATCTGACTCTCCTTTTCACCTGATTCATAGACATGAAGTAATAAAATACTTTGCTAAGATTTGTCGCTATAAAATTTGTGATGAGAGTGGCACTTGACAAGCCCCTCTGACAAACTCACAGGTACCTGAGTATCTTGAAAGTTCTCTTAAGCTCCTGTTAAATGAGAACACTCTTGTGAGAGAATTTATTACATAGTCCTTGAGGAAGAGTTTGTTGACTGATATCTGACTGTTATTAGCTGGTAGAACGGAAGGCAGAATTGGGAAATGGAGAGGTTGATGGTGGAAAAAGAAATGGAAGAGAGATCCAAGATGGAGACTTAGCAAAATACCAAACGAAGGATAATTCCCGTGTATTCAGTACTATTAGGTAGAAATAAACATGTACTTTATAATTCATCTTTAGTTTGGCTAGGGTAGCCTAATCATTAGCTACTTTTATTGTTACTAATATCATCTTCTGTGGGAAAAATAATAAACTACACTGGTTTTGAGGAAAATAATTCTGCCTTTTAGTCACAGTTCTGCCATCCAGTACCAATGTTGCATGGGGCAAATCACTACATAGCTCTAATTCAGTTTCCTCACTTGTAATAATTGCCTTTCATCCTTACAGTGTTGCTATGAAAGAAAGTTAGAGTATATGTTAAAGCATATGGGAAAATATAAATAATGTTGGATAGATGCAAATTATTATCATGCAGTAACTGCTTAAACAAATTACTTAACCAGCAAATTTTTACACAAGGCACTGTTTTACTACAGAGTAACCAAAAGTTCATCTTGGAAGGAGTGTCATGTAATAAAATTATTACTAGCTAACCACTTATTCTGACTTCTTTCATAAAAGTAAACTATAATGCTGCTAAAATGGTAATCTAGGACTATTCTAAACAAAGTCACACATCAGTCAACTCCTAAGCCTGGTGCACTTGTGTTCCTCTGGTTTCCACTTCAGATCATGCTGTCATCTATGGGTAGATTCATATTCACCTAATTTCATCTCTAAATTGACCTGAACTTGAATCTAGGCCTCAGGCTCATGCACATTGGGACAGATCCAGTGAGCAAGCTTAGTATTTGCACACCCTTTCATATCCATAAAGGTTTTATCATTCTTACTTGAGTTCTAGTCTAAAAAAATTATTGGGGAGGAAACCTAATTTTTAAATCTCAAGGAAAAGTATAATTAACTGCTGCCAAATTGTGGCTGCTGTTGTAGTCTATGGGCAGATATTTTATTGAGAAAAACTCTCAGGTGAATCCCTTTTCCCACACCAGGATATGTCATTTATCAAGGAATTGGATTCTTCTTCAGAATATCTTAATCATGAAATCATAAAGCAATTCCATCCAAGTCTTCGCTCCAGGCTCTCATCGTTTCTCCTATCAGTTATATCTCACTTGTCTATGAAGCATACCTTCATTTCCAAAGCCCTGTCCTTCAAAAGCAAAAAAGAAATCTAGACTGTAAAATTTGGACCTATTCCCATTTGTTTTCTTCTGCTAATTCCATTCATTTTTAACACCATAGTCTTTATCCTTTGCAATCACTGCATTTCTTTAATCTGTCACCTCTCTGGACTCTACTTGCTTACTTCTATAAACAACATCAGGAAGGGGAAAAAAAAAGTAAAGTTGAATTTGATGTTGTGTCAATTAGGATTTGAATCTTTTATTTACTACCGTAATCACAGAACAGAATTGCTTCCTTCAAATTACACTCATAAATTATCAACTATTATGCCTTAGTGTATTGGTGCAAAGGTTGATGCTAACTAAAGTTTTAGAGGGCAGGAGAACTTGTAATTTATATGTCACATGTGGTCACAACATAACTACTTGTCACTTGCTTGAGTAGCTACAGAAAGATGTAGAAAATGAGTGTGATATACCCATATGGATGCCAAAACTTCCCCTTGCAAATCGTGTGATGCATCCAAAACCTAGCATGTGAGGTATGAGACCACTTTGCTTCTTTAAACAGCTACTCAATTTTTGAGTTTCAGTTCCAGAGGACCCAGTTATTTCCCTTTAGGAAACAGAAAATAAGAGGCCAAATAATGAAGCATACTCATTTTTAGGCATAGGAGATTATCACTGTCCTCCTAAAGTAAATCAGCAAAACTAAGCTCATAGACACATGCACAACCATTCATTTCATCCATAAGCAACAGCATATTTATTCCTTGTGAAAGGAGCAAGGTGAAATTAGCTCATGGAATATGGACAAAGGATTATTTAATTCTGTTTCCCTACAAGTGTATGATTCAGTGTTTATGAAGACTGTTAAGCCAAGGACTCATTATTCATCCTGCAGGCATCCTGCACTCTTAGATGTGCAACTCTTTGGAAATAAGGATAACATCTCTGCACTGTAAGTGGGAAAAAAAAAAAGATACATACAGTCACTGATGCTCGCTTGAAGATTAAGATTTTAAGTGGAAAGTTAACCAAAGTCATGAGTAAAAAAAGCATGTCACAAGGTGGAAGAATATATTTGTAACTCATAAACAAAGAAGCCTCACCTAAAATATAAAAATAAGCCCTCCAAATAAATAAGAACATGACAGATTACCTAATAGAAAAAAAAATTGACCAAAAAATGAGTAGGCATTTCATAAAAAGAGAAAATCCAAATGGCAAATAAACAAAACCTGCTCACCTTCTTAGCAGATTAGAAAATAAATGATAAAATTGCAATGTGTTATCAATATACACCCATCAAAAGGGCAAAAAAGTGTCTAAAAGTGGCAAGTGTTTGTAAGTACATGAAACACCTGAGAACTCTCATAAATTGTGTGGGGAAGTAAACTGCACTTTAAATAACAATTAAGCATTATCCCTTAAGTTGATGATATATGTAACCTAAGACACAGCACTTGATATATATTGTAGAGACATTCCTGTACACTTGTACCAGGACACACGTTAAAGTCAGTAGCGATATTATGCATAATAGTACCAAACAAGGTTAACCCAAATGTCCACAACAATAGAGGAACAACTGTGGTATACTCATATGAAAGAATGCTAGATAGCACTGGAAATAAATGAGCAACAGCTACATAAAACTGCATGGATAAGTCAATCCAGGGGTTATATTGCAAATATTTAATAATTGATCTGACATTGGTTTTAACAAACAGGAAACATGCCACATATTAACAACTCATACAGTTCTGCTTGAAGAATATCAATGAGCACTGGATAAATCTCAGGAAACCTCATGTTGCTCAAAAGAAAAAGAAACATAAATACTTACATAGTATGTTTACTTATTTATAAATTTATATAAGTATATATGTACTTATATAGAGTATATAAATACTTGCATATTCTATTCAATGAAGTTCAAGAATGAATAAAATAAAGTTTAATTTAATTCTTTAGGGAAGCATCATGACTGATAAAATTAAAGATAAAAGAAAATAATTTCCACAGAAGTCAGAATAGTGGTGGCTCAGAAGGGAGGAAGTGGCGTAAAATGTGATATATGATATATGTAGTCAAGGGGCTTTTAGGGAGCTGTTAATATTCTGTTTATTTAGGAAGTGATGACATAGTCACTATATATCTATTCTCATACCTGATATATGCATTTTAGCTATATATGTATGTATTTATGTTACAATAAAAACATGCAAGCAAAAGAAAAAGAAAACAAAGTCGTATATATCATTTGTGGGCCTTTTCTTCTAGCCTTGGGCGGAAATAGTTATCAAATCATGAAAGAGTTAGACTATCATATGTTTTTCCAAGATTGCCAAAATTATTACCCTATTCATATAATTAAGATTGCCTCCACATCATTTAACTGTCACAGTTACTTCTGACCTTCGTGTTGCTGCTTCTTCCTGCACCTCTTCCCAATCCAGGCAGAGGCATCTTAGTAACCAGAGTGCTGGGACAGGCCAGGAGTAATTCCCTCACTTTTCACAACCACACTTACCATCTGCCACGTCAGAGATCCAGCCTTCCATCCTGTCTCTCATTCCTGTTATCTGAATCATTCTCCCCACAAATTACCTAAGCACCTGCTTTGGAGAATTCCAGGCTATGAGGGGTACCAGAATTGGCCCTAGAGAGAAGAATTTTCAGGTGAATTTGCGGGCTGGATCTCTCACTTGACATTATCCCAAGTTAAATAAATCAGACAGTGAAAGACGAATATTGTATGATTTCACTTATATATGGAATCTAAAAACAAAAACAAACAGCACAAAATATGCTTTTAGATATAGAGAACAAATTGGAGGTTGCCAGAGGCAGGAGGTGGGGAGTAGGTGAAATGGGTGAAGGGAGTCAAAGGTATAAACTTCTAGTTATAAAATAAATAAATCAGAGGGATGTAATAAAAAGCATGGCAACTATAGTTAATAATACTATAAAGTATTAGTATTAAAGTTGCTAAGAGAGTAGATCTTAATAGTTCTTACCACACACACACACAATTCTGTACTTTCCATGTGATGAATTTAACTAGGCTTGCAGTGATCATTTCGCAATATAGTCAGCTCTTAGAACAGCATGGGTTTGAACTGCACTGGTCCACTTCTCAGATTTTTTTAATAATAAATCCTGTACTACTACAAGATCCACAGCTGTTTGAATCCAAGGATGTGGAACCAAGAATACAGAGGGCCAAATAAAAAGTCAAAAGATTTGAGACCGCATGGGGGACTGTGCCCCAACCCCCACATTGTTTAAGGGTCAACTGTATATACAAATATCAAATAATTATGTTGTACCTCTGAAAGTAACATAATGTTGTATGTAAATTATACTTCAATGAGAAAAAATAATGAGATTTGAAACAATGGGTTGTGGATGAATTTGTGATGTTTTTGCACAATTATTGTAGACATCCAATTCACATATGTTAATTCCTGGTCTCTTTAACAAAACATATCAGATTCATTGTAAGAGTGAAACTGTCTCAATAGATGACTCTGGCTCCTTAGAGAAAAGAGAAATGTAAATAAAACTCATTCTCAGGACTTGGATAATTGAAAGCATAACACAGGGCCTCAGGGGCTCTTTGTAAGTGTTTCTTTGACCAGCCCTTACTGTCTTACCATTAAAGGTAGTACTTGCTCGAAAAAAAAAATTCCCCCAAAATTCAAGAATGCACAAGGCAAGACAAGGACAAGTATATAATTACCTACAGAGTGCTTTCATATTTTCTTTAAAGGCACCGTGATACAGCAGAGAATCACGTTCCTGTCTGTGGAACACGGAGCTGTTAATACACCATTTAGATGCAGTAGTTCTCTCTGGCTGAAAAGACGCTTTGATTTTGTTCCCTCTTAACAGTTTTGATTTTCTGAAAATTATGATGGAATTGACTGCAGGCACCTCTGTGAATTCATTACATGGCATTAACTAACAAGAGGATATTGTAAAAATAGGTATGGCATTACCTTGGTTTGGACTAAATAGGCTGGGGAGAAAGATGGATAAGTGGACAAAGGGATGGATGTGGTATATCCACATTAAAAAAGTATCCCTTGTGTTCAAAGGAAATTTGTATTGACCAGTTGCTTTTATACATTGTCTTATAATCCTCTCATGAGGTAATAATTTTTATCCAGATTTTAGAGATGGTTAGGGGACATTAACCACTGATACAGACTCAGAAATAGAGCTGAGTAAGAAAATCTGTTCATCTATTTTTTATCTTTTTCCACTCTACTGGAATTGAGATTTCTGTTAATAAAGAAACGATATTTTAATAAACAAAACTGGCTAGGATTTTAGATTTGTTCAGCTTTCTGTGAATTCCTGTTGCACTTATTGTCAGTACTGATCAACTTAAACAAAATTTAAAATTTTTTTTAAAATTTAAAATTTCAGAGGCTCTTGAGCATACATTTACTAAAGCACTAATCATCTTAATTACAGTTAACTACATGTACTTGACTTCTGGTTTAACATGCAAACCCATTCCATACCCCTCTTCTTTGTTAATACTTACGTGCTTTTCAAATGATCTTGAGTCCCTCCCCAACACCACATCAAATTATGACTCTTGAAAGCCAGTTAGTATTTCTATCACCCTTGCTAATGATGAGTTTGGAAATGTCTATAGAATACAATTCTGATAATGAAAAAATGAGGGATATCTGCTGAGAGATATCTGAGCAATTTTTATTTATTTTTAAAAAAAGAATGCAAAACAGTTATGACTCACGAGTCTCCCTCTCCCTTCTTGTAGATACTGTTGTGTGAGGATGTTACTCTTGGAGCTGCTGTAGCCATCTTGATGCTATGAATGTAAAGCCTACAATAAAGACAGCTCACTAAGTATGGCTGAGCCAAAAGATGAAAAAAAAAAATCTGAGGCATTGCTCTCACTTTCAAGCTACTGAATTTTCCAACCTTTACTGTGCAAAAGTGTAAATTTTGTTTCTTGCAGCCAAAAGCTTCATAATAAAAACATAACGTATATTTCTTTGTAACAAATTCAACTTTGAATAACTTGAGGACATACACTCCAGCCTACTAATCTTTGTAGCTAGTGTCAAATACAATGCCAAGCATAGATTGGATTGTCCAGCATTGGTAGTTGAATGAATGCATGAACGAACAACTTTCAAAATAGTGGGGGAAAGAACAATCATGCTAACGCCAACACTTTTCCACCGATTTTTGGCAAATAGATAGCAATCAGGATTCTCACTGTAGAAGACTTTGAAGAGGTAGGAAGTCTGAGAATATTTGTTCCATAGGATTAACAACTTTTCAAGTGTGTAGTAATTGAGGTTTATTGAATTCATATAGAAGTAACTGAAAGTCTTTGTGTTTAAGACAGGATGTCATTCATTTAAACTAGAAATTTCTGTTGTGCTCCCCTTTTAGAATGTCTATTAATGTGGGTCATCTGATAGAACAGGGCATCACTTTGTTCTCTAGATTCTCTCTCATCTATGGGAGAGCTCCTAATATGAGGATGACACCAAGAACAGAGAATCAAGTAACATAAGTGAATACACAGATGGCTTAAAAAGAAGCCTGCAGATGATTGATAAGTAAGTGGAATTATTTGGAAGTTTCATTCGAGTTGAAAGTTAAGTTGAAAGGAGAATTTAAAACAAAAAGGAATTCAATTTTCCACATGGTCAAAGGTGCTGTCTGAGCTTGAGGTGACCCCCAACATTCTCCTCTCTTCCTGTGTCACTGAATAAGGGGCTGACATCTCTCAGTTAAACTTTTCTTATTCCTTTGAGCTGTCAAAGATGTTTTATCAACATTCTTGAACAGTTCATCATCATAATTTCATTTAAAATATATACAGAAATAAAAGGTCTACTTGCAAGAAAAATCTAAATTTAGTTTACTTTTTTTTATACATGAAAGAGAACTATCTCCTGCAAAAGATGTATCTTACATATTGTATCCCTTACTTTGGGCTAATATTTCATCTATAGTTTATATATTTTTATCTGAGTTTATCTTCTTTAGTTTTTTCAACTGTGATGTTAAATACAGCAAATTACATGTCTGTTTTTGATTAATATCATATTTGTTTCAGGTGTACAAATAATAATTTGATCTTAGTGTACACTACAAAGTGATCAGCACAGTAAGTCTAGTTATTATCTATCATCATAAGATTGATCTCCTTCACCCATTTACCCACCCCCTACCCACTTCTCCTCTGACAAATGCCAATTTGTTCTCTGTATCTGTGAATTTTGTTTTATTCGTTTTGTTTTTTATATTCCACATGTAAGTGAAATCATATGGCATTCATCATTGATTTATTTCAAATAACATAATGTGCTTAATATCCACCCATGTTGTCCCAAATAGCAAGATTGCATTCTTTTTTTAATGGCTGAGTAGTAGTTCATTGTATATAGGTATATATCACATCTTCTTTGTCCATTCATCTATTAATGGACACTTAAGGTTTTTTTTTCCATAGCTTGGTTGTTGTAAATAATACTGCGATGGACATAAAGAATGTATCTTTTAGAATTAGTGTTTTTATTTTCTTTAAATAAATATCCAGAAGTTGAATAGATAGATCATATGGTAGTTTTATTTTTAATTTTTGAGGACTCTTTATTCTGTTTTCTATGCTAGATGCACCAATATACATTCACACCAATAGGTGTAAGGATTCCCTTTTCCCTACATCCTCACCAGCACTTGTAATGTCTTGTCTTTTTGATCACAGTCATTCTAACAGTTGGGAGATGGTGTCTCATTGTGGGTCTGATTTGCATTTCACTGATAATTAGTGATGTTGAATATATTTTCATGTGCCCATTGGCCAACTGTATGTCTTCTGTGGAAGAATGTCTGTTTAGATCCTCTGCCCATTTTATAAAGAGCTTATTTGAGTTTTTATTGCTATTGAGTTGTTTGAGTTTTTCACATATTTTGAATATTAACCCCTTTATTGGGTATATGATTTGCAAATATTTTCTCCTATTCAGTAGGTTGCTTTTTCATTTTGTTGATGATTTCCTTTGCTTTGCAGAAGCATTTTAGTTTCATATAGTCCCACTTGTTTATTTTTGCTTTTGTTGCCTTTGCATTTGGGGTCACATCCTCAAATTCCACACCAATACTTTTGTCAAGTTGCTTACCAACCATGTTTTCCTCTAGGACTTTAATGGTTTCAGGTCTTATACCCAAGTCTTTAACTATTTTGAGTTCGTTTTTGTGTATGTTGTAAGACAGTGGTCTAGTCTTAGTTTTTGCATGCTCCTGTCCACTTTTCTCAACACTATTTATTATAGAGACTGTATCTTCCACATTGTATATTCTTGGATGCTTTGTTGTAAACCAGTTGATCATATATGTGTGTGTTTAATTATGGACTCTATTCAATTCCACTGATCAGTGTGTCTGTTTTCATTCCAATACCATAATATTTTGATTAGTAGAGCTTTTTAATATGGTTTGAAATAAGGAAGTGTAATGCCTCCTGATTTGTTCTTTTTTTGCAAGGTTGCTTTGCCTATTCAGCATCTTTGGTGGTTCAATACAAATTTTAGGATGATTTATTCTACTTCTATAAAAATGTCATTATTTAAATAGGGATTGCATTGAATTTGTAGATTGTTTTATGTAGTATGAGCATTTTAACAATATTCATTCTTGCAATCCATAAGCATGGAATAGCTTTCCATTACTTTGTGTCTTCTTTAGTTTCTTTCCTCATTGTCTTATATTTTTCAATGTACAGGTCTTTAACCTCCTTGGTTAAATTTATTCCTTAGCATTTTATTCTTTTTGATGCAATTGTAAATGGCAGTGTTTCCTTAATTTCCCTTTCTAATAGTTTGTTGTTAGGATATAAAATGCAAAAGATTTTTGTAGATTGATTTTGTATCCTGAAGCTTTACTGAATGGAATTATTCTTAACTTTTTCTGTTGGAGTCATCAGGGTTTTCTACATATAAAATCATGCCATCCACAAATAATGCCAGTTTTACTTCTTCCTTTCCAGTTTTTCACTTCTTTCTCCTACCTAACTGCTCTGGCTAGGGCTTCCAGTACTGCGTGCAATAAAAGTGATGAGAGTGACTTTCATTCCTGTGCCTGATCTTAGAGGAAAGGCTTTTAGCTTTTCCCATTGAGTATTATGGTAGCTGTGGGTATGTCATATATGGCATTAATTATATTGAGGTGTGTTCTGTCTATACCCACTTTGTTGAGAGTTTTTATTATAAAGAGATGTTGAATTTTGTCAGTTTTTCTGCATCTTTTGAAATAATCAAATTATTTTATCCTTATTATGTTAATGTGTTATATCGTGTTGATTGATCTGTGGATGCTGAATCATCCCTGATTCCCTATAATAAATCCCACTAGATTAAGATGTATGATCCTTTTAACATACTGTTGAATTCAGTTTGCTAAAATTTTGTGCAGATTTTTGCATCTCTCTTTATCAGGGAAAATGGCCTGTATTTTTTTGTTTGTTTTTGTTTTTTGTGTGGCCTTGTCTGATTTTGTTATCAGGGTAATGCTGGCCTTGTAAAGCGAATTTGGAAGCATTCCCACCTCTTCAAAGTTTTGGAAGAGTTTGAGAAGATATATACTAAATATCCATTGTGTGAAGCTGTCTGGTCCTGGACTTTTGTTTGTTAGGAGTTTTTTGTTTGCTTGTTTTTCATTATTGATTACATCTTCTTAATAGTAATTGGTCTACACAGATATTCTTTTTTCTTCCTAATTCATTTTTAGAAGATTGCATGCTTCTAGGAATTCATCCATTTCTTCTAGATTATCCAGTTTGTTGGCATATAATTATATATATTTGTTTCTTATGATCCTTTGTACATCTGTGGTATTCGTTGTAACTTCTCAACTTTTTATTTCTGTTTTATTTTCTTGAGCCCTCTTTTTCCCTTGGTAAATTTCACTAAAGGACTGCCAATTTTGTTAATCTTTACAAAGAACAGCTCTTCCTTTCACTGACCTTCTTTTTTTGTTTGTTTTTGTATGTGTGTGCCTGTTTCATGTATTTCTGTTCAGGTCTTTATTATTTACTTCCTTTTGCTAATTATGGGCTTTTTCTTCTTTTTCTAATTACTTTAGGTATAAAATTAATCTTGAGTTTTTTCTTGTATTTTGAAGTATACAAAATTACTATTATTATTACTATTACTATTGTATTGCTGTCAATTTCTCTCTATAGATCTGTTAACATGTGCTTACATATTTAGGTGTTCCTGTGGTGTGTGTGTATATACTTATAAATGTTACATGCTCTTATTGACATATTTATCATTATATAGTGTCCTTGTTTGTCTTTTATTAAAGTCTTTGTTTTAAAGTTGATTTTATTTGATATAAGTGTAGCTACCCCAGTTTCCTTTTGGTTTCTGTTGGCAGGAATATTTGCTTGGAATTTTATTACTTTTGTCTTTTAATCTTCATACTAGCTGTATAAGCAGTTAATCTATTACTTTTACTATATATTTCCCATTACCCATCAGATTTTTACTTTTTTTTTGTTGTTTTTGTTGTTGTTTTTACTACTCAGTACCTTTTCTTTTCAGCTTTAACATTTCTTGTAGGGCCAGTTTAGTGGTTATAAACTGCTTTAGCTTTGCTTGCATGGTAAACAGTTTATTTCTTGTTCAATTCAGAATGACAGCCTTGCTTGGTAGAGTATACTTAGTTGAAAGTTTTTTCCTTTCAGTACTTTGTATATATCATGCCATTTTCTTTTGCTTACAAAGTTTCAACTGAAAAACCAGCTGATAAACTTATGGGGGGTTCCCTTATATGTAACATGTTGTTTTTCTCTTGCTGTTTTTAATATTTTCTATCTTTAAATTTTGATACTTTAATCATAATGCATCTTGTCATGGATCCCTTTGGGTTCATCTTGTTTGAAACTCTCAGGGCTTCCTGGATGTAAATGTCTGTTTCTTTCCTACATTAAAGAAATTTTCAGCCATTATTCAAATAAATTTTTTTCTGCCCCTTTATCTCTCCTCCTTCTGAGACCCCTATAATGAAAATGTTATTCCACTTGATGTTGTCACAAACGTCCCTTAAACTATCTTCATTTTTTCCCAATTCTTTTTTCTTTCTGCTGCTCTGTTTGGGTGAGTCCCACTGCCCTGTCTTCCAGATCACTGATCCTTTCCGTTGCTTCATGTAGTCTGCTGTTGAACCCCTGTAGTGTATTTTTCAGTTTAGTTATTGTATTCTTCAGCTTTGACTTTTGTTTGGTACTTCCTTACACTTTCTGCCTCTTTATTGAAGTTCTTACTGTGTTCATCTATTCTTCTCCTGAGTTTGGTGAGCATCTTTATGACCATTACTTTGAACTCTTTATTAGGCAAATTACTTTTCTCCATTCTGTTAAAGTTTTTTTATGGAGTTTTGTCTACTTTTTTTCATTTAGATCGTATTTCTCAGTTTCCTTATTTTGCTTGTCCCTCTGTGTTTGTTTCTATGTACCAGTGACCCATGAGCAACATAGTTTTGAACTGCATGAATTACGTATACATGTGTTTTTTCCAATAAATGCATACTACACAATTACATGATCCATGGTTGGTTGAATCCATGGATGCCGAAGCATGGATATGGAGAGCTGACTGTAAAGTTACACATGGATTTTTGACTGCATGGGGGTTGGCACCCCAGCTCTCATGATGTTCAAGGACCAACTATAAAAACAGCTACCTCTCCCAGCCATAAAGAATTGGCCACATATAAACAATGAACCTTTTGTTCATCCTTGCCCTAGTTCTAGGTTATCTCTCGAAACTTTGTGATTGTCTAAGCAGCATAATTTATTCTTTATGGGTCTCAGTTGTTAAGATTGTCCCAAGCTCTGTCAGTGTTCCAATGGGAGGTATCTCAGTTAGCATTTAGTTTAAGGCTCACTGGAAGCCAAGCCCTTGGGCAGCAGCTTTAAAAATATGCAAAAATATACAGTCCTGAGAAAGCACCATTGTAACCCAGACTAGGTGATTTGGCTGTGTCCCCTTTGATAACAGTTGCAAAAGACATTGCTCTGAATGAGGGTGTAAGCTCCCTTCTGGGAGATACTACCAAGATCAAGAGAGACAGGGCAAAGATGACATCCCCTGGCCTACATTCCCTGAGAGTTCCTCTGTAACCTCTAAATGTGTGTTAAACCTGAACCCTGTTGTTCTAGCAGAAGCTCTAGGACAAGTGAAAAGACATTGTTTACGAAAAGTCTGGGGTTATGTTTCAGTCTGGTGTGGGGTCCCCTGGGGGTGATAGTCTGCCAAGGACTTTCTCTATTTCAGTCTCAGAAACACAGGTACCCCTGGCCTCCAGAGACAGGTACTCAAGGGGTACCGCCTGTGTAGACTGCACACACCTGCCAGCTTCAGCCTGAGGCTGGATTAAGTCCTCAGCATTGCAGAGGTGGGGCATGCCCACCGGTGCTAGAAAAGTAGAAGGAGTGTAAAAATGATGCCCACCAGTGCCAGTTCTAGCAAAGAGGAGTGAGAGTACAAAAATGGTGCCTGCTAGCACTTCCATACTGGAGAAAGTCTCAACAGACCCTGTGCTCTGGCAGGTGCTTTAAGATTAGCTAATAAATCTTCTTCACATATGGTATAGGCACTTTTCAAACTGCTGGTTTCATTCTGGGGTGATCCTGGGGTGGGTGAGTCTGCATGTAAGCCCTTTAAAAGTGAACTTTCTGTTAACCACAGTCTTTTGGGTCTCCTGAATGTAAGTTCCATTGATTTCCAAATCTGGATGTTTGGCAGCTCATCTCTCCAGTATAGGTTTCAAGGATTGGGGTGCCTAATGTGGGGCACAGACTCATTGCTCCTCAGAGAGAAGGTTCATATTTGTGAGAGCCCTCCAACTTGTGGGTTGCCTCCCTGAGGGTGGTGTTTTGGCAAGACCAGGTCTGTGCCTCTTTTACCTGCCTCTATATGGTCCTTTTATCCTTTTTATGGAGGAGATGTTCAGCTAGCATTCAAGTCTGTTTCACAGTGAATTGGTCCATATATATCTGTAGGTTTGGTGTGTAGGTGAGAGGAAGTGAGTTCAGGATCTTCCTACACTGCCATCTTGAACCACTTCTGAGATCTACTTACCTTTCTTCTGCCTTTTGATTTTTGCTTTCTACTGAATTACAACTTACACTCTCCCTAATGTATGGTACTTACTACTCCTTGTAAATCTTTTCCCATTCCTGTCCCAAGAACAAGTGCCCTCCATACCAATACATTAGTGTCTAGATTATTCCACTCAATGAAAAAGGCCCATTTAAAGCTATTTTTATATGACTCCTTTCATCAAATGCAATTGATGCTAGGTTAGGTGTTGTGGTCAGAGGGGAGGACCACAAAGGTGAGCTAAACATAAGCAGGAACATTTCATCTTTTCTGGAGATTACACTTGAGAGGTGGAGACAGTCATTACATAATGACTCACACAAATGAATGAATAGTATAACTTCAAGTAGTGCTACAAAATGGAATTTGGTAAAGGGATGATTTGACCATGTCTGCAAGGCTGAGGAAGACTTCCTTAAACAAGGAGCAATTACAATAGGAACTGAGGAAATAATAGAATCCAAACAGGTAAAGGATCAGTAAAGTGGTGGCAAAGGAGAATGCACCAAGTTGAGGAGCAGATTTTGAAAAACCCTGAGGTTTTTAAAATGCAAACCAATCTATTAAAGGAAAAGAAGAACACAAGGGAGGCTGAAAAGCAGTGACTTAGGGACGAGGACTGGGAATTTTGAATTGATATGATGTGATGTTGGAAAATTGAGCAGGTACCCAACAGTTCAGGGTTTTACAAGCTATGTTAAGACTTTGATCATTATCCAAAGAATAATAAAAGGTAATGAAGTGTCTTAAGCATGATAAAATTTGCATTTAAAAAAATCCTCCATCTGCAGAGTGAAAAATATGGTAAAGAAAAGCCAGAATAGGTTCTAGTGTTCCACCTAGGAAGCTGTGGCAGCAGTCCAGGAAGTGTGATGATTGTTTGGGTTAGGGTGGTAGAAATAAAAATATGCGAAGAGTAAATGCTTGAAAAAGTATTTAGGAATTAGAATTACCAAGATTTTCAGAATATGTTAGCTTTGAGGTGGAGAGGGGAGAGTGAGTGAGAAGGAGGTGTCAATGACTGCTCTGTTTCTGGTGATCCCACCAGAGTGGATGGTGGTGTTATTCATTTGGAAAGAATGCACTGGGAGAAAGTGGGATTTGGTGGGATTTGAACTTGGATTGATGGATTTTGGACATGTTAGCTTTGAGATGCCTTTGAGACATACAAATAAATATGTCTAAAATGTGATTGGGTATGTGGTTATGTAGCTCAGAAGAGAGATATGCACAGTAGATGTAAAGGTGTGGACTAGCTGAAGACCCAGCTGTAATTTGACATATTCTAATCAATTTTTACATGTCAATCCCATTTGAAGAGGTCTAAAATAAAATCTTCAGAGGTCTAGGTTGTAACCTGACAATGAGATATAGAAGAGGCAAGGTAGTGCAATAGAAATATGGCAGCATTTTGTGTTAGGAGACCTGACTTGAAATCCTGGTGATGCCTCTTAAGTCATTTTATAATTTTCAGCACATTGCTTTCACATTCAGAAATTCGGTTTCTTAGAATAAAGTGATGGTATTCATGATGAGGTTATATAAAGTACTTTGTATATGCTATAAATACTAGTATTATTTTATTCACAAACTCCTGCCGCTGTGTATGTACTCAATGCTTAACACATACCATGAAACAAGAACAGGTATTTGAATAGTCTCAGACCAAGCTGGCATGCTAGACTATTGCTAGTTAACTGGTCGTCTGAGAGCTCTGAGAACTATATTAAAAAATAAAAAATAAAAATCCAATTTCAGTTCCCTTTAATCAGCTGGAATTTTACATCATGGCACTATTTTCTCTCATTAATTATTACTAATGATATAGAAAAGACAGTGCAAACATGGGAATTCAGTGGCTGTAATAAAATGTTTTCCAATTAATTCTTTATCATGTCTTGAAAGGCCAAGCACTAAAATGGACTGTGAAGGCTTCCTCTTTTTTTATTTTCCTTTTTAAAAGTAAATTTCTGTCTTACTCTCCTCTGGTCTGGATGTAATTTGTAACATCTTTCCAACTGCAGGATGATGAGATACTCCCCCTGGGGGAACTGGATATAGTCCTAACAAGTCTATGAAGCAGTTGAAAATTAAAACCATAGGAAACAGTTTCAGGGGGCACTCTGTCAACGTTCTGGAAAAATTTCTGAGAGTCTACTTTATGATTTTGGGAAAAATAAAGATGCTAGCAGGATCAAAGATGATGAGCGATAATGGTACTTTACAGATTGATTACAACATCTAAAAAACTACAGGTTGTAAAGTTATATTTCAGTTAGGAAATAGATATCCTAGTCCAAAAAACATTTTAATAAATAGCATCATAGAAAATTTGAGCAATTATTATTCATATATCACTTATTTTTTTTATTTGTTTATTTTTATTGTGGTAAAATACAAGTAACATAAAATTCACCCATGTACCCATTTTAAAGTGTACAATTAAGTATATTTGCAGTGTTGTGCAGTTATCACCATTACCTTGTTCCAGAACAGGTTCCAAAAGGAAACCCCAAACCCAGGAAGTAATCACTTCCTATCCCCCTCCCCTAGTCCCTGGCAAACAACAATCTGCTTCCTGTCCGTACAGATTCTCCTACTCTGGACGTTTCATATAAATGGAATGCAGCGTTTTGTGTTGGGCTTCTTTTCATTTGATTCTTTTCTTTCTTTTCTTTCCTTTTCTTTTTTTTTAGAACTTGATATTTCACATACTCTTTTTAAATTTTTGGCTGAAGTATAGTTGATTTACAATATTATATTACAATATTGTGTTACTTTCAGGTGTTCCACTAAGTGATTTGGTAATATATATATCTTTTTTCCAGATTATTTTCCATTATAGGTTATTACAAGATAGTGAATATAGTTCCCTATGCTCAAATCCTTGTTGCTTATGTATTTGATGTGTAGTAGTTTGTATCTGTTAATCCTGTACTCCTGATTTATCCCTCCCCACTTCCTTTTCCCCTTGGCAACCGTAAGTTTGTTTTCTACTTTTGTGAATCTGTTCCTGATTTGTATAAACATTCACTTGTATTTTTTTTTAGATTCCACTTATAAATTATATTTAATTTTTGTCTTTCTCTGTACAACTTATTTCACTAAGTATAAGATTCTCTAAGTCCATCCGTGTTGCTGCATATTGTAATATATCATTTTTATGGCTGAGGAATATTCCATTGTATATAAATGTATACCACATCTTCTTAATCCAGTCATCTGTTGATGGGCAAATGGGTTGCTTCTATGTTTTGGCTATTGTTAATAGTGCTACTATGAACATTGGGATGAATCTATGTTTTTGTTTTTTCCAGATACATACCAAGAGTGGAATTGCTAGATCATATGGTAGTTCTATTTTTATCTTTTAAGGAACCTCCATACTGTTTTCCATAGTAGCTGCACCAATTTACAGTCCCACCAACAGTGTATATGGGTTCCTTTTTCTCCACATCCTGGCCAACATTTGTTATTTGTGTTCTTTTTGATGATAGCCATTCTGACAGGTGTGAGGTAGCTTGAAAATTTCCTTTTGTAGTATGCTTGAGTTCCTTTTTTTTTTTTTTTTTTTTTTTTGGTTTTTGTGTATCTATTGTAGATTTCTGAGGTGTGGTTACCATGTGGTTCGTATATACATGCATAATTTTATCTTATTGCTTTAAACTGATAAGCATTTAAGTTCAAACACATTCTAACAGATCTCCATTTTTTTACTCCTTTCTCTGGCATTTTATGTTTTTTGTTGTCATATTTTATATCTTCATGCTTATCCCTTTACTGTTGTAGTCATTGCTGCTTTTACAGTTTTTTTGTTTTGTTTTTCAATGTGCATACTACTTTAAGTTATCTTCAATCCTTACTATATATTTCCTGTTGGACTCTTTCCTTTCATATGGATTCTTGCTTCTTTTCCATTTAGAGAAGACCCTCATCATTCCTTTTAAGGTAGGTTTAGAATTGCTGAATTATTTTAGTTTTTGCTTGTCTGAGAAACTCTTTATGTCTCCTTCTATTCTATATGATAATCTTGCTGGGTACAGTATCCTAGATTACAGGCTAGACTTTGAATATATCATGCCATTCTCATCTGGCCTACAGAGTTTCTCCAGAGAAATCAGCTGATAGCCTTATGGAGGTTTCCCTGTATATGACTGTTTTTTTTTTTTTTTTCTCTTGCTGCCTTTAGAATTCTCTCTTATGTTTAACTTTTGCCATTTTAATTATGAAATGTCTTGGCATGGGTCTGTTTGGGTTCGTCTTGTTTGGAACCCTCTGTGCTTATTGTACCTGGATATCTGTTTCCATCTTTAAGTTTGGGAAGTCTCTGCGAATTTAGGTGAAACAGTTAACCTGTTTTGGTCTTGAAGGGATTTTTTTTTTTATGTTTTATTGTGAGCATCCCAGTGTAGACTGCATGTGCCTGATATCTTTGGTACCAGAGCAGGATTTGGTATGGATGCCAGCCATGTCTTTCCTCAGGGTGTGCTGGTCACTGTCAGTTTAATAGGATATGTGGTTTGTGTTAGAGGAGTCTTCCTTACTTCTCAATGGCTATCAGCACACAGGGGCGAGGTCTGCTCCCCACATGCTGGGAGCAGAAGCCCTGAGGGTCAGGGTCAAGCAAACTCTATTTTGTTTAAGTGTGTACTTTTCCTTCTCCCTATGCTGGGGCCTTTGGAGAGGGGTATCCTGAAGGAAGTGAAGCTCATCTACTCACAGAGGTATGAGATACTGCCTGTTTAGGCATCTGCGGCTCTACTCAGGAGCAGATCAATCTTGTGTCCTTTCCCCTTATTGTGGTCAACCCAGATTTAGTGCAAGGTTAATGACATGGAATAGGCAGGGTTAGAGCATTCATCAGGCTGAGAGTGGGGATTGTGGCATGTTGGTCATGGGACTGAAGCAGCTGCTCTGCCAGTAGGGGTCTGGGCTGCCTCTGTGGTGCTGTTTGTGTACATGTCAGCAATGGCTGCTGCCTTCCAACCTGGACCACACCCCAGGCCCCCTTGCTTCCTCTGTGCTGCTATATTGAGTCTTTTCCCAGGACTTGGCTGCCACAGATCCCATGCCAAGCCATGGTATAAAGTGAGTGGAGCCAGGATATTCACCCAGCTTGCACTGGGGAGGCAGCAGCTACAAATGCAGAGCTCTCGCCACCCTGTCTGTTTGTAAGCCACCACCTGCACACTCCTGGAGAGTGGGGTCTAGGCTTGTCCAGCCCTTCTGTCTGTCCCAGTGGTTCTTTCACTAGCTGCTGGGTCTTGTCTCCTCTGTGTAGGAACTCAGGATTGGGATGCTCAGTCTGTGGCTCCCCAGGGTGAATGTCTGCCCATGTGTCCTCCCTTTATCTTCTTAGATCCCTACCAGGGGGCACAGGTCCAGATTCAATGCTTTTTCCCCCTCCTACCTAGTTTTGTGGGAATCTTTCTTGCAGTCTTGGTTGTATAGCTTTTCTTCTTCCAGTTTCTGGTTAGTTTTCCATAAGAATTGTTCCACATGTAAATGTATTTTTGATGTGCTTGTCAGGGGAGTGAACTCCATGTACTCTTATTCCACCATCTTGATCCTCCTCTCGCCAAAGCCTTTACTCTTGTGCTTAACAAGTTCAATGAAATTCAGCCCTAGGACGTAATTCACCTCACTCCATTGACAGTCACATTTTATCTTGTTGAAGTCCTGCCATAGACTTCATTTACTCATTATTAGAGTGAAAGGAGGGTGGAATGGACTGTCAGTCTCAAAGGTTGGGATCCCACAGGTCTTATTTCATAATTCTGTAATGAACTGAAGTATAAGTATAGGGAAATATAATTTAAGAAAATCATAATAGGTGGAAGGATAAAAAGAGTAGTGGTAGATGCCACCTCCACCAGGGCTGGTACAGTAACTCCTGAAATCATGCCATACGGTGGGACTCCTTCCACCCTCTCCTTTCAGTTTTCCTCCCTTCCTCATATGCCCAGCTACTACAGTAAATCTGGAGCCTTATATCTCTGTAACTTATCATTTCAAAACTCTTTCTTTCTGAGTAGTGTCTTCTTTAATCAAATAACATGATATAGAATCCAAAGTAACTCTGGAATGACTTGGCATTCTCAAGTAGCCTGGTTTTTCCATGTGGCCAATTTCAAGATGTTCTAATATTAAGCAACTACAAGATTAAAGAGAAACAGTTACCAACACATACCCACCTGAAAGCATTGAAGTATAATCTAGATTTTATGGAAGATGTCATTAGAAGACTAGGAGGAAGTTAACCTGTACTCATAATAGTGAAATTCTTTCTCTTCTTTAATCAACTCCCCTCCCAGTATTCCTCCTCCAGTCATATCCTCACCTCCTCTCCTTTCTCCCCTACAGTCGCTCTGCCCTGTCACTCGACACATCTCTACACACCATCCTTTGCATTATTCACTCATCTGCCTCAATAGCCCAAACCCAGACCATTTTTTTGTTCCTCATTATTTCTCACCCTCTTCAGAGGCCTCCATTCATCTCAATATACAATTTTAATCATTAGATCCAAAATCATAATTTGCTTTAAAAGAGCAAGAGGGAATTCATTCTTATAAGATTGCTTCTGACTTATGATGTGAATTTCAACCAATCAGTGATGCTTTCTGCATCTATAAAGTAAGAATGTAAATACTGGTGCTATACAATGGCTCAACAGATATCACCAGCTCAGGATTTTGTGCTCCCAAGGCTGGAGTTGCCCCTGGAGGTAAACAGAGTATGCAAAATGACAGCTGATGATCCAGATTAAAACTGCAAATGGTTTTGACTCTTTGCGGTACATTTTTCAAAAATTATATGACTTTGATTTCCTAGATTTATATGCAAACAGATTTCACAACACTCAGAATTCTGGCTTCTCTTTAAAACGTGGGAAAAAAACTACTATACATTCCATACATCAATACTCATCAGGGTTTGAGAAGGAGCTACCATCTTTATAGTGGGTATGTCATCTCCCATTCCCATGCCTCCTTTCTATCTTCCACCTGGTTCATATCACTCACTTTCATTGCCTGGCTGCCTGCTATAGCCATTTAAGTTTACAACTCTGGTTTGAAAATAGAGGTTAATACCAGATTATCAAAAATGTTAGAAAACTACTTAACTTTAGACTATGAAGACTCCAGCAAGGGATATTTGTGAGAGAAATCTACATATTTACACAGAAATAGAGACATATGCCCATGCAAATTTAAGCCAAATGATACACAATATAAAAATAAGACATGTTAATATATTCTGAAGCAAAGCTACATTTGCCACCTTAAGTTGAATGTTATTTTTACTTAAAATGAAAGCATTATGTGAAGTAATAAAAGATTAATAAATTTAAAATTTGTTTGGGTGGAACATTAATGAACTCCATAAAATGTAAAATAATACAAAGGACTCTGAATATTTTAAAAGTCTTTTTTTAACAGAAGATATACTTATTTTTCCTCAAGTTCAAAATAATTCTACTAATTAACATTTTTTAATCAGAAAAGATTATTTAGAGTGTTATAAAAAATTAAATTATTAGGCCTACAGATCTCTTTTAGTGCATTTCAAGGACATTCTCATAATAAAATAGTTTAAAAGACAAGCTAATTGTATGCTTCCCCCTCAAGAGAAACAGACTCGCATAAGTTACTATAGCAACTACATATAATCCTAACTATTAATTATTATTATAGGAAAAAAACAACAACAGCAGTGAGTTAGGTTACTTAAGATAACATATAGCTTTGGAAGATACCTATTTATTTACCTAATATTATTACAGAAACTGCTTTACTATAAAAAATTAAAGGCAAATACTTTTTTAAAAAAATAAGTATGCAAGAAATGAAGCAGAGTTAAAAATCAGCCATACTGCCCTCTTCAGTGGCTCCAACACGTGTCTAGACTAATTATGTGTAAAATATAATCCACTCTGGCCAGTCATGCCTGCTGTAATTGTGCATGTTATGCTCCTAAAAACGTACCACTAACCTTTGCAATTTCCTTTAAAATTAAAACAGCAGTTAACTTTCAGTTCAACTAGAGGTTTATGCCCTGGATTTTTCAGAACTGGGTGAGCATACTAAAACATAAATCAATGAAGGCTTTTTTGAGGAAAAGCTGTCTGGTAAAATGTTACTTAGCATTTGGGATTTATCTAAACAATTGCTTGATCCACATTACAACCAGTAGCAGGTTTAACTCTTGTGGCTTTTTGTTTTGCCTCTTTAATGTTTGTCTTACGGATTTGAATGGTTGTTTTACAATTGAGCGCACAGAGCGTTAGGGGTAGTTGTAGGGGAGCGACAGAAAACACAAGCCTAGGTCTAGGCAATAAGAGCATTCTCATCTCTTCAAATTAGTCTTTATCCATTCATTTCTAATGGCTTCTGATTATATAGTCTGAGATCTCAGTGTCGCACATAGGATTGTCTTGGTTTTGAAAGAAAATTTTATGATTGAAAAACACTTTCCACTCTTTACTCCAGCCTTATCCACTTTATCATCCAGAATATTTTGCAATCTTTTTCATAAGAAACAAACAAAAAACTCAGTCCAAATACTGCCTCTAATGACCCTCATCCCCTTTTTCCTTCCAAGCAGAAAATCAAAGAAATGAAATTACTTGGTTTTTTGTTTGTTTGTAGCCAAAGGACTGAAATAAAAATGAAGCTGCATAATACCTGCTAGCCAAAAGGGTTGGTTTTACCCTTCACATTGAAAATGGATCTCATGCTTTAGATGTAAAAAGAATGTGTTATATTTTTATCTCAGTCCTCTTGTTCCTCTCACTGAACAATAGCATAAAAAATTTGGCTTGATGTGTCAAAAATTTACTTTTATTTCAGTCTAAAACTAGTAATATGTAAGACATAAAGGTAAGGCACCCAAATGTTTCAAAATTCTCAGAATTCCCAAACTTGAAAAAGCCACGGCTATTTGTATATTTTTTTCATATAGATGAAGTTAAGATACTGAAGGAAATCAGAAAGTGTCACCCCAAAATATGCTACCCTGGCACACTGATTATTTTGAACTAAGGGCACTTATAAAGCAGCATGTGCAGGAAGTTCACTCTGACCCTCATTTTTCTTCCTGAAATTAGGAAATAATATTCCCATGTTAAAAGTACCCTCCCTGTATCAGAAGAAAAGAAGACATTCTTACCAGCCCAGAGATAACACTAGAGGAATCTACAGACAAACCTTACTCCATTAGTTCCCTCCCATATTTTTATCCACAGGTTTCCACCCTTGGATGCTTAAAACTGCTTCCCTTTGTCCTGTCATTTCTTTATAAATTTATTGTTCTTTGTTGAAGATGCTTTATAAACTATAATTTTAAACACCATTCTGACTAATTTCAGTTTAGATATCTCTTGGAGGTGTGTGCTGCATGGGTTAATAACTTTTTTGTTTGTCTTTAATCTCTCTTTTTGTTTAAGGGGCTCAGCCAAGAACTCAGAATAGTAGAGGGAAAAAACTTTTTCTCCCCTACAGTATAGAAATAATTCCATTGGATCTATATTAGCCAACTTGTTGGAAAATCTCATTCACATTAATGCATCTGAGTTCCCTTTAAATAGAAACATCACTGTTACAGGCTGAAGAAGCTGACCTAAAAGACCCTTTTAATGACTGAAGAAACTGACTAATTCAAAACATCGCAGTTTTTCCATTCATCTCCATTGACTTCGTAATCACGTCTATTTCTACTTTGCCACTGTAGCCCCTTCTCCAATCTCTTACTTATCCATCATCTTTTCTCTCAATGAGCCCTCCAAGGAAGAAATTCAAAATAATTCTTAGCAACTAATTTTGACATATTTCAACAATGGCTTCTACCACATTAAATACAGTTCTAAAACCAAGAAAGTCAACAATTTCCATGTCTAATTCAGAGATTAGGTAGGAGTGGACAAGTATTGTGTTCACATGTCCATCCTGGACTTTCACTTTATTGAATTCGTCATCGCAAGATCGGTCAAGCAGAGTTTAGCTGGACCTTTGTCTCATATGCATGCCTGATCCACTGAGGGCATCTTCTAATGAATAGTAATAATCAAAACAATAGCACACCTTGCATCCTTTTGCACAATGTTCAAACTATTCCTTTAAATACAGCCAGTGTCTCCCTATTTTCCAGTAGATATTGAATGCTTGTAAGTGTACAATTACTCTGCAGGAAGCAAATATTATTTATTGCATGATTCTTAAAGTGGCATGTCTCACTACATGCATTTTACCAAGGACTGGCATAAGCACTGAGTAGCAGAGAATCTGATCACATTTCTTTATTAGCAAGGTAACCTTATATTAAATTTTAGTTAGCATATCATTTTTCAGATGGTAATATTCTTTCTCTGAATGGTGGGTTGATTTGCCATAGTATGTATGGCTATTCTGAGACAAATCTCACTCTTGGTCTAACAGATTTTCCCCTCCGAAGATTAGAATTCCCACCATTCACTTGAAGACTGTGGTTTTCAAAAAGGGAAAACATTAAAATTTGTTTAGATTAGTCTATTCTGGATAGATAGAACTCTGCTGATTTCCAAAGCTACCTTCAAGAGGTGATAGATTGTATTAATGCATGCCCCAAACTTATGAGCTGGTCTGACATAGTAACGTATAAATCATATCAAATACATTTTTACTCAGATTATTTTTTGTAATGGTCACTGTGTTTCAAAAATTCCAGGCTATGTTACATTCATCAACTGCACATCTTCAAGTTCAATACGATCATTCCCAGAGCAGTTGCCTTGCGTTACTGTTTGTCTAAAGCTATGAGCATGGTCATCATCTTCCTGGTTTTGGTGGACTTGGAGAAAAGCATGTCCAAAGAGCTTGGGACACGTATCCATCTTAGTCAGGATAAAACAAAAACAGAAAGTGAAATGGCATGTCCAAATTGGAGTATTTAAGGTTTTTTTGTCACTGAGAATGCTAGTTTTCTTTTTCTTATTCCATCCTATATTGAACTTTCAGAAATTCATTTTTTGATAAATTTTTTACTCTAATTAAAAAAAAAATCAAATGAAAGGTGTATATTTAATAGCTATTCACCTAAATTAAATAGGTTTTTAAATGTTTTCATTTATTCTTTTTAATTTGTAAATAGGTTCTGATTTAATACTATTTTACCCATAATTCCTGAGTGATATTGGATAGATAATCACTTCACTTTGGTTCATATATACACAGGGAAAAAAGTAAAGTCTTTCATAGAGTAAAACATATTTTTAAGGTTTTTGCAGGGATATTTTCTCTAAAATCTTTGTGCCTGATTAGACTCACCAAACCATTCTCATCCATCATCTCTCTTCTTCCCTCCTCTCTCTTGCTCATGCACTTATGTTACTTCACTGTATAGTATCTAGAAAAGCTGTAATGTAAAACACTGTCTTCCATACGAGGAAGCACAAATAATCTATGGTTTTAAAAACAGTGATTGTCTTATGAGTACATTTTTATAAGAAGAAGTTGACAGAACCAAGTTCCGTGACATAGAATGACCTCTCTCAATCTGCAACCTACAGTTATTAAGAAGTTTCTTTTTAATAATGATTACAAATGGAATTTACTTGTAGCTAATTATTTAACAGCTGCATTTCATACAACATACAACAACAGCCTTCCAGGCTATGTGATGTTAACAAAGAAATACTGAACTGAATTTTAAACCTTCAGTTACTGACGTCAGAATTCCGATAAATAAAAAGATTTTAAAATAATTTAAATGTTACTAAAACATTGATAACATTTGAATTTTTGAAAATGATACAGTCAAGTTTAAAAATTGAAATGATCAACTTACATTTTTTTTTTGAGAAATTACTATTAAAGGATGTGTTCAAATTCAGTTCCTTCTCCCACTCCTATTCTTTTTTAAATCAGTGACTTGTTAATTTACTTATCTCAAACTTTGGTGTTTAAAAGAGAACACTTGATTTTCTGTAGATTTTTTTTCTTTCTTCAGTTATCTTTTATTACACTTTTATCAAGCTTAATTTTTCACATCAATTGATTTTAAAATTTTCATTAGCAGTCAATATTTCAGAAGATTACACTGGAAAAAAATGCCCTATGTGTTGGATATACTGAAATATCTTTCATTGATCACAATATGGACAAGATGACAAAAGTTGCAAACAGTTATCCAAATATACCAATTTCCAGCTCTGCAATGGTAATGCAATATTCGACTAGAAATTAGTTTGATATTTCTATGGAAACAACCTGGTGATCACCTCCATTATGGGACATCTATAGGACACTCTGCTGAACATAGACAGTTGCATAATACATTAACCTGGAATGTACTTTAAACACACATAACAAACAGCTGGTTATTTTCCCTTAAAAGAGAATGAGAGAAAGAAAGGAAAGGCAGACTTTCAAAAATAACTATTAACGCATTAACTGCATTTTTTATCCTTCATAAAATTTTATCCATTGGAAATTGAACAATGACTTCAAAGATCTTACAGAAATTAATCTAGCAATACTCCAATTCACAAGTTAAGAAAAAAACACCATGGAATGAATGTGATTATTATTTCTAAGGCAGATGAATGGCTACAATTTCAGAAATACTCTAATTTAGGGGAATGGGGAGTGATGAAGAAATAAGGGCCGGGTATCAACAGTATCTCCCATATTACAAATTTCACATTTTTGTGTGCTTAATTTTCTTCCCACTGCTGTTGTGTTTCCAATATTGCAAACATTAATAAAGAGTCGATGAACCAATTCAGATTCCATATACACACTGCTGTTAGCCTTCAATCTTTTCACTCTGGCGAGAGAGTTTCATTCGGTAAGCTTTCTTTTCACCTCTCTTCAACTAGAGTCCTTGGAATGTCCTTTTCTCTCATGGGAGACAACCTGCTCTTCCAGAAATCCCTTATCTTTCTTTGCTGTATGTAGCTAAAGTTGCTGTCACCATCCCAGTGTCTCCTGTCACATTCTATCCAGTGATTTCTAACGTGAGGGCTTCCTTCAGGAACGCAGGTTCCCTTCCCTGTGAGCAGGACACTGTCTAATCATCAATCTGCTCAGTTCCCAGCTCCTATAAACCTCAGAAAAGTTGTGTAAGCATTAGTACCTCCTGATTTTTAGTTTTTCAGTTTCAGGTGAATAAAGTTGTGATGAAATACTCTGTTACCATCCAATTTTATAACAAGGCATCTTAAATACAATCATAGTAATTAATGAATGTGCCTTTAGGGAATTTACTTCAGGGTAGCATGATCATTTAGAATGTATAGATCCCCACATCATGGATGTGTGGTCCTCGCTGTTGCTATAAATGCAGAATTTTAGCATAATGCAGTGCTTAGCATAAGTGCAGTGTTTCCCTTTACGCTCATGGTAGAACTGCAAGGGAAGATTTTCTACTTTGATCATTGAGAAAATTTAGAAATACTGAGTATCTTGATCAAGGTTCCAAAGTTGATAAGCTAGAGAGTTGGGGTCAGAACTCAGATCTGTTGGTTACCAAAGATGATAGCCTTACCAATTATTCAATTCTGCCTTCAAAAGGCAAGCTATCTGAAGTCTAGAACATGTTATCTTAATGTATTGTTTTATGCAATGGTATTTCCTAATGGATTTGAACAATTGAGTCATTCACACTAAGATTAGATAATTCTGGTCAGGAAAAGATAATCCATGAGTCACACAGGCATTAGAATAAATAACTTCTCAGGTTTTGGGCCACTAAATGCTATCTAAAACTGACCTGGATAATATGATTATATGAGACTGACGCCCTACCTACTGAGCCAATGAGGCACCTGGATAATATGATTATATAAGATAATATGATTATAAGATAAAGTTTGAAGCCCAGGTGAAATAAGCATAAACAGAACATTATGGTCTGGTTTAGAAAAATTTAATATCACTTAGTACATGATAAGAAGAGTACTGATGCTACAGTAGCCTTTATGGATTTGGGTTCTTCCTTTTATTCTTTCCCTAGGTTCTTTCAAATCTAATGTTAGATTAATTCTTTTGAAAGCAACAGACCCTCTCAGTACAAAGTCAACATTAAAGACCTCCCCAGAAAGATGCTTTAAAAAGTGCAGCATTTGTCCTAAATATTATGCACTGTTGAAAGATCTTTTCTTCATTTTTCAGGCTCTTATTTAAATTGGCAATGATGCGCAGCAGGTATCGTAAGGCCTCCTGTATAAATACAATTGTACTTAATTCAGTGAGAGAAATGAAAAGTGAACACAGTAAGTGCTACACATTTTTATTTCACATATAATGCCTAGAGAAAAGGAAAGGCTACCAAAAGAGGTTAAAAAAAAGACGATGAATAAATAAAATATGTTCTCTACAGAATAACACTCTGGGACCAGCTGCTGCTGAACAAACATTTATTATTACCATCCATCTGATGATTTTTAGAAAATAGAAAGACACCAAACAGGAACTGCATATCTGATAATCAAATATGCAAAGCTCCTGACTCCTAAGGATAATTGTTTTCCCAAGAAATGCTTGAACCTATTTAAGTAACATATAAATAACTCAAAGCTTGTGTTGGGATAAAAGGAACAGAGCTCAAATCTGTACACAAGCAGGCCAAGAAATAAATTCCACATTATTTTGGTAAGAAAACCCACTAGCAACTTCAGGATCTCTCTAGTTTGTCTTAAGCTTGAGAGTTTGAAAGTATCATTCTGGTGAGTTGAATGGTTTGGAGATCTGACCCTCTCTCAGAATCTATCCTGCCATCCCATTGATCAGGCTATCTTCATCTCCCACTAGGATTACTGCAGAGCCTGCACACACGGGTCTCCTGCTTCCATGCTGGACTCTGTGATCTGGCTGCAATATACCAGCCAGAGCAGTCCATTTAAAATGCAGGTTAATTGGCTATTCCTCCTCTTAAAACTCTCCACTGGATCCCCATTTCATTCAGAATCAATGTCTACGTCTTCAAACATCCCATGGTCTGTCCTACCTCCTACACTTGCCTCCTTGACGTTAGTCCTGCTTTCTCTTCAACCTTACTCTGCTCCAGCCCCTTTGGTCTCTGCTATTCTTCGAACAAGTCAGGCAAACTTCCACTTTAAGGTCTTTCCTACTTCCTGCACAACTCTTCCTCCTACCTGCATGATTCTTTGTTCCAGTTCCATTTTTCACACTCACATTGACAAACACAGTCTACTACATCACACTTGATTCCTCTTATCCCGCTCATTTCTTATGCTGCCCTATACTACTTATCAACTTCTTCCATTCTATATAATTCATTTAGATTTACTGTTGTCTCATTTCTTCCACTAGACTTGAAATTCCGAAAGGACAGACTCTTTGCGGATATCTAGAAGAATGCTATCTAATAGAAATACAAGAGCCATATATATAATTTAAAGTTTTCTGGAGGCTTCATTAAAACAATAAAAGACAACTGGTGAAATACATGTAAAATATATTTATTACATGTGAAAATATAGTGTAGCTCTAAAATAAATAAAATAAATAATTAAAATTTTAAAAGTTTTAAATAAAATAAAATATTTTAAAGTTAAATAAATAAAAACTAGAAAAGTAAAAAATAAAAATAAAATTTAAAAATTTAAAAAATATAAATAAATAAAATAAATAAAAATCATTTCAGCGTGTGGCACTGGCTACATTTCAAGCACTCAGTAGCCAAATGTGGCTATTGACAGTGGCATTAGAGAAGCCAAATCTGGAACAATCCTGACACAGAGTAAGTTCTGAATATGTTGGTTCAGTTTGTTGGAAAAAAAAAATGAATGAGATTCCAGGGTGTCCTATCTGAAGTTATCTATATTGTGGCAGTTGCCTACTGTTCTGTCTTTATCTTGGTCCACACTCAGTATGACAGACTCAGCACTCTCTCCTGTAGCCCATCACTAGTAACATTGTGCTTAGTAAGTCACTGCAAGAGATTTCCGTTCCAAGTCCACAAATGAGTAAATTCTCTAACTTTCCCAAAGACCTGGAATCCTTATCTTTCTTGGTGCCTGGAGGCTTTCAGAGAGTATAATGAAAAAAATGGGTTCTCTTTAAAGATAAAAAATACATTCACACACAAATACACATACACAATGTATACACAATTTCAGGGACTTCATGGAACACCGGTTAAGAACCTTCTTCATAGTAGGTAGGTTTTCAGCCTGATTCTTAAATGATCCTTACAGCTCAGATTCTTCTGACTCTCTCAGCCTATAGCCCAGATACTCCTAAATCAGTGGAGCTGTGAGCAACCTCATCATTCAGTCTTTTCTATCCCCACTCTCTATCTTCCCACCTGGGATAAAGAAAACCTACATGGATTTTCTTTATTGTTTCCTGACTCTTCCCTTTCATTCTAATTTGATTTTGAATACATTCTTCACTTTGCAAGTCCCTGCTACTGTCTTCCTGCTGATGGGAACATAGTTACAGATATGTGTTCAAGAGTGTGTTCTCTTCTCAGAATAAATGGTTTTCCAAAATATATAAGAAGTGGTGGGGCAGGTGGCTGTTCATGACAGATGGTTACTTCTCTTCTAATATATAGAATCTGTTTGTACTGTACAAATATTCCTAATAATGTATAAATTAGATGTACATTCAACAAGATCACATATTATGCCTGAGAAATATAACTACTTATGATTGACAAGCAAGGAGTACTATATATATGTGTGTGTGTGTGTGTGTGTATATATGTGTGTGTGTGTATATATATATATATAATTGATGTATGTAAAGCACATGACCACAGAAAGATACATTTTTTTTTATTTTCTAAGATGTATTACTAGCAGATGCTAACTGTGTCCTACTCATATTCTTGACCGTCACCACCTATAAAAACCTATTTCTAACTATAACTCCTACATTTCTTTCTCTGAGGATTTTGTATTTTCACGGGACCCCATTTTGCTACATGCACCATATTCTAGAAGTGTTGCAGAGTTAACTCCACTGGGAGCATCCTCAACCAATGACTCATGAGCTCTAGTATACAGATTCATGAGCATTGGTGAATAAATCCTTGCCCATTGGTTAGTTAACTCACTCTGCCTCTTAGAATTTCTGAGTAAGCATCAAGTTCCATTTACTCACACAGTAGTTGATATTTGAAATGCAGCTTTCACTGGCTGCCTTTCCTTCTCTTTCACATTTCTCCACTCTTTCAGGATTTCCTGAAGTCTCTCAGGACTTTGGCTGTGTTCAAATCCTTGTCTCATGTACTTCCTCTTAGGAAAACCAACCTGAGACATATCCTTTGTAAAAAGTCTCCATGAAACAGTGATACAAATGAAAATTATTTTAATAGCTTAGAAATAAACACTGAAGTCAAGGAATAAACTTAAGAATGGATGAAATCTCTATGTGATAACTGATTGTCTTCTGAATAAGGATAACAGTAACAAGTACAATAGAAGAATTTATTTAAAGGCACTTATACAGAGAGAATTTGGAACTCTACTCAGTAAATATATATATGACAAATTCATTGTCAGTATTAGTCAAAATAAGCAAAGATGGGAGATTGTAAATTGGTATAGCCACTATGGAAAACAGTATGCAGGTTTTTCAAAAAATTAAAAATAAACCTACCATGTAGCAATTCCACTTCCAGAAATATACATCCAGTGGAACGAAAAAGACACTTAAAAAGATATCTGTATCCCCATGTTCATAGCAGCATTATTTACAATAACCAAGACGTGGAAACAGTCTAAGTGTCCATCAATGGATGAATGGATAAAGAAGTTGGGATATATGTATATATGGGATATAATATATACACATATGTATTATTTCAGTCATTAGAAAATTAGGAAATCCAACCATTTTCAACAACATGAATGGATGGCCCTTCAAGGCATTATGCTAACTTAAACTCATAGAAAAAGAGAACACATTTCTTGTTACCAGAACTGGGGTATAGGGGAAGGGGAAGTTGAAGAAAGATGGTCAAAAGATACAAACTTCCATTATAAGATAAATAAGTACTAGGGATGTAATTTACCACAGGATAGCTATAATTAACACTACTGTATGATATTTTGGAAAGTTATTAAGAGAGTAGATCCTAAGATTTCTCATCACAAGGAGAATTTTTTTTGTATCTATATGAAAATGGATGTTAGCTGAACCTATTTTAGTCATCATTTCAAATATAAGTAAATCAAGCCATCATGCTGTGTACCTTAACCTTACAGTGATGTGTATAAATTATTACTCAATAAAAGTGGAAAAAATAAAAAAATCAAAGACAGTTTCCAATTCAACAGTACCTACTTAGTGTAGCTTATCGGCACAACACAAGAATAGGTGATGAAATATAAAACATTAGTGCTATTCAACTTAACTCTGGTTATTATAATCATTGTTATGATAATACGAGCAGGCAACATTTGATCAGTTCCTAAGATATATGAAGGATTTTTTTCATATTTTATCTTACTTCAACTTCCCATAAATATATGGGCAGAGAATTTCATCTCTGATTATTAAAAAAGGACACTGAGGTTCAGAAATATTAACACAGTCAAATTTAGAGAACAAATAACTAAGTAGAGTCAGGAAATAGATCCAGATATATTTGACTTTGCTGAATTTTGGTAACTTAAACCCATTCTGCCTTCTGCTCACAGTCACTTAGCAGTCCATCTTTCCTCCATTTACCATCTCTGCATAGGTGTGGGACCTTCATGGGGAGAGCATGTGATGCAGTGTCAGCCCATGAAATTGGTCTGTGATTGATTGGGGTCAGTGATGTGTCATGGCACATTTACTAGGACACCTGGGAAAGGAACTCACATCTTTCCTGAAGGATTTAAAGCTGAGTTAAAAAATAAGTTTTGCAAGTGCTGAAGTCATACACAAACAGGAGGAGAACTAGATGTAGACAAGATGGAGAACCTGGGTCCTGTGGGGATATCACCTGAGGGTCTTCACTGAATGAGTGTAATACCACCCCTACTCCCCTAATAAAACAGTTGCATGGGACGGTTAATTCCATTATTACTTAATCCAGTTTAGCTTTTCTGTTTCTTACAATGGAAGAGAAAATGACTAAAGCACAGGCCTAAATTCACTTGCAATCACAGACTTTGTCTTCTAGAACTGTGTTACCTCTTTGAAACAAGCAGGGTACAACATTCTGTGGTCATTTTGTTGAGGATGCTATTACATTTGCTTTTCTTTCTTTTAACACTTCAAAGTTTTCACTATAAGGAAATCTATAAGTTCATGATTTTTCATTCCATACATTCATATTCATAGATCTCTTTAACAGATAATGCAAATTTGTTTTCCATTCTACCAGAGTAGTTTTGCTGAAAAGGATATATACTTTTTCAATTAGTATAGCTTCCACCCTTGCTTTTGTTCAGTCTATTCTCAACATAACAACTAGAGTTATTTTGTTTTGGAAAAATGGCAACAAAATGAGACCACTTCACACCCGCTAGGATAAGTCTAATAAAAAGACAGAAAATAACAAGTGTTGTTGAGGATGTGGAGAAATTAGAACCACCATAAAGTAATGGTGGGAATGTAAAATGGCACAGTTTCAGGGTAAACCAGTTTGGTGGTTCTTCAAAAAGTTAAATGTAGAATTACCGTATGACCCAGCAATCCTACTCCTACACATATGCTCAAAAGAATTGAAAAATGTACTCAAATAAATACTTGTACATGAAGGTGGACACAACTGATGACTGGATAAACACAAAACATAATCTATACACGTGGAATATTATTCAGTCGTAAAAGGAATGAAGCACTGATACATACTACAACGTGGATAAACCTTGAAAACATTTTGCTAAGTGAATGAAGCCAGACCCAAAAGGTCCTATATTGTGTGATTCGACTGATATGAAATTGTCAGAATAGATGAATCCATAGAGACAGAAAGCAGATTGGTGTTTCCCAGGGCCTAGGGGAATGACTACTGGATAGGGAAAGGGTTTTCTTTAGGGTTGACAACAAATATTTTGGAACTAGATAGAAGTGGTGATTATATAGCATTGTGAATGTGGTAAGTGCCACTGAATTGTTCACTTTAAGATGGTTATTTTATGTTATGTAGATTTCACTATATTTTTTCAAGTAGGGAGAAAAATGGCAGTTCAAATCACTCATCTTGCCAAACCGTCTAATGGCTTCCCATCTCACACATGGTAAAAGACGAAGTCCTTACTATGCCTTGCAAGAACCCACCCAATCTGCTCCTCTGTTACTTCTCTGTGGCCCTTGTGTTCTACTTTCATCCTTTTGCATTTCACACCAGCTTCCTTGCCATTCCTTAAACACGCAAGTATGCTCCCCCAACCTACTCCCCAGGGCTTCTGTATCTGCTGTTCCCTCTTCCTGGAGTGCTCTTCCTCCAGATGTCTGCATGACTCATTTCTTCCCCTCCTTTGAAACTGCTCAGCTGCGACTTTTAAAGTGAGGCCTTTTCTGACCAAAGAGTTTAAATCGCATACCCTCATTCAAAGCACACCCGTTTATCTATTTCTTCCTTTATTGTCTTGCAGTACGTATCATCATCCAATACACTATATATTTTATACTTTATTTACTTTCCATTCTAGAATGTGAGGTCCATGAGGACAGGACCTCAGCCAATGTCTGGCATATCACAGGCGCTGTAGTCATTCTACAAATACTGACTTCTGTCTATCTTTGTTTTCCATGAGTCAGATGTAGTAGTGCAGACTCTGATTAGAGTCAGGTGGAGTAAAAGGCAACCAGGTTACTTGTGTGACTCACCACTTGGGCTGAGTGGTTTTGGAGCTGGCAGTAAGGACAACACCTTCCTGTCAGGGCTCAGGTGCAACAGCTACTTTTGGGACTCAGTACTATAATGACTTTTGAGAATCACTCCCGGAAGCTCAGAATACAGTTTGTTTCTTCAATCTTCCCGCTCATTGTATCAGCTACTGAAGCCCCGTAATGAATCCCTGGGTGCTTAATCTAGTAAGAATGTATGGATTCTGTTTCTTCAAATGAGAAGCTTGATTGATATAGTGTGATACAGGTGAAGAAAATCCTGAAGTTATTCTGTATTCACTTTAACAAGCTGTCCTACTGTTCAGTCAGGCAAATATCTAATATCTCAGGAGTGCTTACTTCTAAATATATATGTATGTATATATATATAAAATATACATATAAATTAAATACATACATATATTTATATGTAATATACACTAATAATAAGTAACAGCAAACAACAAGTTATATACATACAATTATATATTTTATAGAGAGATATAAAATTTGATATAGAGTATTTATGCTCCCAGCACCCCTAGGTGCCTTTTTAAAAAGTGTGCTAAATTTTTAAATCATGTATCCCCCAAAATGAGTAATTTACTTGTTTGTGCTAAATAACAGAATTGCTACCCGTGAGCAGCACTATTTAGTTAGTTCCAAATATCCTCTTCCTTGATTTCTGTACTAATTACCCATTGTTGCTTAACCAAGAACTATAGAATATTGTTGGTGACAATAAGCAATTATTTACTACATGTCTCTGGGTCCACTGGTTGGTGGGTGACTGATCTAAAGAGAGATTGAGTGACTCTACAACAAGCTGCAGGTCACATTGAATTTGACTCCTTACTTATGTCAACTCTTTATGAAGGGGCAACAGTTTCCCAGGGAAAGATACTTTCATCTGATTGTAGAAAAGCCAGTGGAAATATACAGGGCTTCTTAAGGCCTAGGTTCAGAACTGACCACTGTCACTTTTCCACATTCTGCTGGCTAAAGCAAGTCTCATGCTATGTACAAAGGCCAGGAAGTGGAAAGCACACCTCACCTGTTTTTGAAAGAATTGCAAAGTTTCATGGCAAAGAGCAAGAATTTGGGAAGGGATAGAAAACTGGGCCCAAAGACTCTATCATACCATCTCTAGCTTTCATATTAGGAGATTCAGAGCCATCAGAAATCAGGCTCTAATTTTATTATTAGTTTTATTACTATTAATTTTAAATAATTGATGAGATAAATAGGAACTACTGAACACCATCAGAGAGTACATTTCCCTTTTGTTTAATGAACGAATACCTTTACCTGGCATGTAGGTCAAGTCAAATTCTAAGTCTTTCAACTTCAGGAAGGCACAGAAGATGACCATACATTTATAAAATGTGACATTTTAATCAAGCCCCAAGCTGTTGGCTAATTACATTCCACTGCACTTCAAGGAAAAACAGGAGATGTCAGTTTGGTGTAGAGATGAGCACAGAATTGTCCTTAGTACTTCACTGATCATTATGAATACCACGATATCAAATTACCCAGAAAAGAGAGAGTAGTAAATCCTTCTAAAAGTCATATTTCCAATTTTCTTTTCAATTTCATTTTGGAGCAAATTTGGATACAGGTTTATTCAAAAGCTGGCATTTTCTTTCAGTACATCTTTTCTGTGCAAAAAAATATGTGTAACAGATCTACTAGTAGCATTGGAGACCATTAAGCTATGGAAGCATGAAATCAACTAGAAATTATTATTTTAATTCTATGCACTTGTGCATAACAGGATGAACACTGCCAAATAAACCTTCATCAGGACTCTACCTAGTATTCTACATGCTAATGGAGCTTGAAGTTTCGAATACAGATGTTGGGAATGCAGTCAGGGAGATGCACTCAAAATCAAGAGATTATTTGCCTATTTCCAGAGAATTATCCCTACTGAACTAAGAGCTGAGGCAAAACATATGCCACTCCTCTGTGGTCACTTGGCTTTTCTTCTTGGTGATGTAACTGAAGTAACCTGACCTGGTTTTCTAAGGACATAATATATGAAAAACTCTTTACCCTGTTCTATTAAAAGATAGTTTCACACACACACACACACACACAAAGCTGGTGATATTTACTATGTCCAAACATGCAAAGATAACTGACCAAAGATACTAGGCATTCTTTCAGCTCAAGAAAGCAAGAGATGAGTTTTTTTTTTTTTTTTCTAACATCATTCCGTTCTACATTTTTCCCACAAGGTAATCTCACTTTCCGATGAGCTATTTGCTTATATAAGTAACGATTTAAAGGGAGAAGATGGTAAAGAGCAGCAAAGTTATTATGTATTTTACTACTTTTTTGCCTCCTGGAAAGAGGGGGGGGGGAGCAGTGTAGATAGCAATGAGAATTGATAGTAAAATAAAATCACTGTGGCACTTACCACAAAGCACCTGTTAAAAGCAGGGCACGTTTATCTTCTTTAGACTTGTATCACATCCGAAAATGAAAAAATATCACAGGACTGAAAAAGGCTTTAGAAGATACCATGTCCATTCTTTTATTCTAAGACTAGACCACAAAGAAACGAGCAGGAGAGTGATTAAGACTTGAATTACAATTGGGCATCATTTTTCTCCTACATTCTAGATAGCCCTTGGATAAAGAAGTCAAATCCTGGCATTTTGTGTCACTTAAGAACTTAATGTCTCAGGAAATCTGCATCTCTAATGTCCTCAGCTTTATATCTAAAATCTGGTCACAAAGAAGATGGATTAAGAATATAAGATTATGAGATAATTATTCATCCTTTTCTTTTTCTTTTCTAGGTAGGGACTCCAGTTAACTCCTTCTTAGGGATGACAGATAGATAAACAGAAAGAAAGAAAGAAAAATATGTTTAAAATATTGCAATCAATAATTTTGATTTAAAAAACACTATTTTTTCTTTAGCCAATTGTAGCTCTTAGGATTGCCAACATACGTTCTAAAAAAGAAAATAACCTGAGAATACATGCATTTCCCAGCTCAAGGTTCTTCAAGAATGTGTGAATTTTTCCAAAAGTATGTATCTTGCTAAGACTTTTTCCTGAATGATTTTATTTAGAGAAGTAAGAGATTGCAGTGCTGTGGTTCTAGGTCCTCTAGAAAAGATGTTCAATGACCTTCTGCCTCATTTTCCAATATTTCAAGTAACATTTCTCAGCAGAAGCATTAAATTAAGATTAAAATCCTGTATATGTTGCCAACTAGCAACAAATAGGTGTGTGACCATCCTGTTAATGATAGCATGCTTTATTAAGTTACCACCAGAATTGAAGTGAGTCATGTGGGAAGGGCTACAATGAATTAAAAACGTGATTCTAAACAATAAACTTTTCCAAAGTTATAATACAGAGGACTATGAAAGTAATCTCCCAAGCTATAATTTGAGGAATTAAATTACATAGTTGCAGAATATCATTACAAATGTTATAGCAAAATAAGCTTTTACTTCCGTATCTTTGAATTCACTAATAAAACATTCTTTTTTTCCTAGAATATATGTCAGTGGTGTACGTTTGTCTAAAAATACATCAAGCTGGTATTTGTTAATTTTTTTCAGCTTTAGATTTTTATCCAATTGTTAAAGAAAACCTGTGTATTTTGCCTTAGCAATCAAATTTATTTATACTACTACTCATTATGTACTAAAAGCTACCTAAATCATGCTTAAGACTTTCAAATATCTGATCTAAAATGGAAACTGCAATTAGAGACACAAAAGAAAATTGCTGTGTTTTTAAAAATAATTTACTAAACTAAGAAAACCCAATGACCAAAACCCTTGGATACATCCTGTAAACTCAATGTGTCAAATATCAGGGGAGTTTTCTATTTCCATTTGCAAATAAATGATGCAGATCACAGTTAATCCTTGCTGTAATGACTGCATCCTTGACTTCATCAGTTATTAAAAAGCTAGGAAGACAACCAAAAGGCAGCAGTGAAAGAGCCTGGAATTATTTGGAAGAGATCTTCCATGTCATAGTCTTAGAATAAAGGCTGAATTATAAATGAACCTGTAAAACTTTGCAAGGTACTGCCTTTAAGTCCCTTGCTGTGCATAGTATGCCTGTGCAAAGGAAAGTCCCCTTTGAAGGGATTAGCAGAGGTGGTTTCTGTGTGATCACAGCAGCTGAGATGATGTGTGACTCTTCCCTAGCTTAAAGTGGATTAGTAGGATTTAAAAGATGGAAAATTGTTTTGTGCAAAGCTCACCAGCTTTTGAAAACATAAATGAAATCACAGTCTTAGGAACTTAAATCTGATTTCTAGCAGTTCAGTATGGTGAGAATTCCCTTCTAAAAGTTTAAACAAAAAAGGGATTGCAGCTTGCTAATATTCACATTGGCTAATGATTGTTACATATTTGAAAACAATTTATAAGGATTTTTAAATAGGGTTTGGGTTCATCCATGGTGATGTCTCTTTTTATGTTCTGGGAGATAGTTCTGTGAAATAGAACATTGGGTAAAAAATAAAATAATCAAATTTGGTTCCCAACTAGGCACTGTCTATCTGGGTGACCCTGACTAACACACTGAGCCTTTCTTCGCTTTTGCATTCTTATCTATTAAATAGGAGAATGTACACCCCACAGCTTTCATAGTTGTGCAGGGTATATCAATCATACTGTGTATCTAAAAGAGTTTTTAAAACAATGAAATATTCTTTAAGTTTTAGGTATTACTGTTTTTCACATCTTTGGTTGAAACTATTGACAACTTCTATTTATCACGTCATAAACCTATGAATCAAAGTATTATTTCTCTGAAAACCCTCTAATTCCATAACAAAAAAGAGGAAGATAAAGAATGAGTTATATAGGACAAAATGGATTATTAGTTGAATATTATTTTACTCCCCTTCTTCCACCAGCAAAATTTATCATTCCATCTCACCAGATAATTTAGGTTGCTTGTAAGCTATCAGACCTCACTTCATTTTTCATAGATATAAAAAATAAAAGCCATAGTGCATGTTTAAAAGTGACCCATGGACTATGTATCTTTTCATAAGAAACCCACAGTATCCCAAAAAGGCAACAGAGTCCACAAGGGACATTTATCTTCCTTTATTTTTATTTGACCTCCAGATAACCAGCATTTGGTGTTCTCTTTTTTGTCAGTTTTTTCCAAGAGCAAGATACTTTTCAGCAAATTATCAAAGCCATTAAGATTATAAATATTATAAATATGAGTCAGCCATCTGTTTTTATATCCTATTTTTCTTCATTGACTTTTGACAGGTGCTTAGAGAAAGAAATATTTCAGAGCCCTGACAGTTTTGTGAAAAATAAAGAGCCCTACTGACCAAGTACCTAGGGCACTCTGGTAAAAGATTAATCTCAGCATTTAGAATTTGGAGATTCCAAAAAATAGCACCTGGTCTGTTCTGCTCTTACTTTCCAACCACAAGTCTTTCGACCTAGAAGAAGAATCCTCAATTAAAAGCAAAATCAAATAAAAAACAAAACAAAATGCACTGCAAAGGAAGTTTAATAGAAGACAGTTACCTGTGGTGAAGAAGAATATGAGAATGAATGTATGTATGTTCCTATGTGATTGAAGTATTGTGATGTACACCAGAAATTGACACAACTTTATAAACTGACTGTATTTCAATAAAAATATGTTAAAAAAAAACTGTGAATCAAAAAAAAAAACTTTAAGAAAACACAGATGACAGCAAATAACGAGAAAAACACACGTCACTCAACCACCAACATTGTTCTAAAATTATAAACTTTTTGACCTGGTTCAGATTTGTACCTCAGATATCTGTATCAGTTACAAAGTGGACACTGAAGAATTGATACAAAGTAGAGGAATGGGCACTGGGAAGTATGGCACAAAATCTAAGCCAGAAATGAATACATATCACATTAATCCTTTTCATTCACTGTCTCAATTAGTGATTTAATCCCAATAATTTTATGTCCATTTTTCTGACAGATGATAGACAGATTTATAGGGAAATTAAGTAACAGACTAGAATTTGACTCCCAAAAGTCTGAATCCAAAGATATTTGGACTCTCATAGAATATAACATGATGAAAGAAACTAGTTGATTATTTTTACCAATCAAGATAGCTTGCAATTGTCATTAATATTTTAAACACATTTATGACATATTAAATCCAAAAATATAAGACCATAATGAAAAAAGCATGTTATTATGATGTACACATGGCAATCCTGAAATATTAGAATACAGTATATTATAGTATATAATGCTATACTTATATGATAAATGCCATAGAATAAATATATTTGCTCTTGGAAGCAAATCTCAGATGATTTAAAGAAAAAGAACGTAAGATGGTAGGAAGAGTATAGATACAATATATTATCATGAGAATAGAGGCAAAAGGAAATACAAAAATATTTTTGAAAAAAAGCAGTGGGTCGCAGGAAGAAACAGATTAATAATGATTAATTTTTCGCACATTTAGGATTAAACACTTCATCTTTGTAGCTGAAGAGAATAGGACTAAAAGGGAAAAATTCAAGGAGTAAACTTGATAGCTGTCAGAATAGTAAAACTTCCAGTCAAAATGATGCATGCCATTCTAATGTTATGTAAAAAATATTCAAATATAATCAGTCTTTAGGCCAGCTCCAGATGGAAAGAACAGAACTGGATACCCTGTATAGTGTTTTCTGCTTTGCTCCCAAGCCCCTTTCTCAGTTGTTGTGGGTTCTCACAATGATATCATCGAGGACAGACTGCTGGCCAGCAAATGCTAGAGTCTAAAGTGATTCGATGTGAATTATATCCCATGCCATTGCTGTCAAGACACATTGAAGACTAAATCTGACTCCCCATCCCCCCAAAAAACAAGTTTTTCACAAAGATTAATAAGCTCCAAATTTAGAGCTTCCTAAATGTACTTACCTGAAATCATATTCATCTTATATTGCCACATCCATTCAGTTTGCAAATTGAGCCCTCACATTTGTCTGCCAGGTTTTATCCTGCCATTTGCTATTCCATTGATGCCTCATGGTAAACCTCAAAACCCCCAAATTCTTGATAATTGTATACCAGGAAGGGAAACAGTCTTATTCTTCACTCTTCCCACTCAGTTACAACCATCATTTACTAATGGCTAAAACTGAAACTAAAGGTCTGAAATAGTGTTTACTAAACAGAAACATCAAAGTCAAATTGTTGAGGGAAAAAATTATAAACAAACTTCTTTTTATCACATCATAAACCTTATGGTGTCATCCAGACGGACATGCAGAAGCTATCCTGCATCAAGATAAAAAGCGTTTGCACTCTTGGAAATAACTTCTAATGCTATTTATCATCATTATCATATAATGATCATAATAGCCTCACATTGAACTCTGATGGCTACTGGGCACTGCTTTTAGCATTTTACATGTATTAACTTGTTAAATCTTCACAACAACCCTGTGGAGAAGTACTGGTATTATTTCTAGTTTAAAAAAGAGGAATAGTTATAGACAGATTATAAATCTTGTTAATGGTAACACAGCTATACTTCCAGTTCTGTAGCTGAACAGATCTACCATTACTCCCAAGTACCGACAAATACTCATGCAATAGGTCTCCTGGGCTCTGTGATTAGAATCCATGTGTTTTATTCAGGCTAATTCCATGTTGTATGTAGCCAGTGACCTTGATGGTAGGAACCTGAATATATCCTTTGGGCTTAGAATTGTTTAAAAAAAGAACTAAAATAAAAATTAGAGGCCAGTGTACCATATATTGAATGCTATTAATTTAGTCAGTTAAAAGTAATATCTGAAACATCATTTATATGCCAAGGTTTGTGTTTGTTTTTTTCTCTTATTAGCAACAGCCCCATTGAGCTTCTGAATACATCTCATTGTTTTTGCAAGTTACAGCCCTTGTCTATTTATGAAATCATTCTCTGTGTTGAAAGAAAAATATACATTCTCAAAAAAAGTACATATTCATAGTAGATTTAGTATAAAGGTTTGGGGCAGCTAACAGTCACATGTCTGATAACATCCAGAACACAAACCCTGATGTTGTTTTGAGCTGCCTTTACTTCTATTGGTAAAATTCTGTTATTTATAGAGACATATGAATATATGTATTTAATATATGTGAAGAAAAATTGAGTTCCAAGCAAAAGACATGTTTTTTGACTATTTAACAGTAAGCTGATAAAATTAGTCATAAACATCACTTAAATTTCAGTGTTACATGATTGAAACTGAACTGTTCCTTCTCTAAAAGCAGATAGAGAAAACTCATGCCTGCGGAAGGTTATTTGTTATAATACAGGCACTGACTTATCAACTAATTGCATATGTAACTAGTGGATATGACGATTTTGGTTTAGGAATCAATGCCTGGTGCTTCAAAAATGCTTTCTCTCATTCATTCATTCAGTGTTTACCGAGTGCCTACTATATGTCTGGTACTCATCTGGGGCTGGTGATACAACTGTGAACATAGCATTCCCAGCCAAGAGACAGGTAATTAAACAGGAGACTAACCCCCACAAGTGGAGACTGTGTTAAATGTTAAGAAGCAGAGGATGGAATGATGTGTCCACCTGCCAAGGAATGTCCAAGATTGCCAACAACCACCATAAGCTAGGAAGAAGCTAGGAAGGACCCTCGCCTGACCCTTCAAAGAGAGCCTTGCCCTGCCATCACTTGATTTGTGACTTCTACATTCCAGAACTGTGAGAGTACAAATTTCTGTTGTTTTAAGCCACTGTTTTTAGTATTTTTTAAAAGGCAGCTGTGGGAAGCTGATACAGAAGGCATGAAGGAAATAAATAGATGCATGTAACAGAAAACAGTGTGGCAGGAGCTGTTAGGACAGAGTGGTCAGGGGAAATGCATCTGCCAGAGGGTGACTTAATTAGAGATTTGAAGTATGAGTCAGCCTTGTCAAAAAACAGAGGGGAAAAGCATGCCAGCCACAGGGAATAGCAAGAACAAAGGTCAAGAATCAGAAAAGAGCTGAAGGAAGTGAAAGGAGGGCAGTGGAGCCTGGAGGACAGGCAGGTAAAGAGAGAGTTCAAAAGACTGAGATGCATGAAAAGAAGAGGAAGAAGATGTGAACATGGGATGGATGTTACCATTTCCTAGTCTCAAGGAGCACCCGTCCAGTGAGGAGCAAAACCACATTACTGATAGCTCTCATTCACAATAGGAAATAATAAAACTCTAAGGGATGTACAAGATTCACAGAGAGAAAGTGACTTTTTCCTTCTATGAGATTAGTGAAAGATTTGCTGACAAAGTCCCATTTGTCCTGGGTTTTAAACATACAACTACAATTTGTGTATTGTCTTAGGTCAGATTCCCTAAAAAGAAAGCCTGAGATGGGGATTCTCACTCTAGAAATTCATTAAAGGAGTGCTCTCTGGAGAAAGGGAAAATGTAAGTAAGGATGTGATTTCAGGTATGTCTAGCCTCAGTCTGATCCCACAAAGGAGTACGAATTGCATAGGAAATCTCTTTTGCCTAGAAGCAAATAGCTGAGCTTTTGTACATCCTGCTGAAAAGTCATTGGCTTAGGGTCAGTGAGGGGGCTTCATTCCCATGCTTCTCCCAGGGAAGCAGCTTGTCTACCTAATGACAATTCTGTAAACAAGGATCTGAGAGGGATCCTGGAAATTTGAGCAGAACAAAAGGGGCGTTAGTTAGAGACGTGCAAATATGCTCTGGTCACAGGGAGTTCAGGGAGTTAGAGTTATTAGAGGGGGAAGAATAATAAGGGCCAAGACTCTTCTATGCAAATCAACTCCAGCCGACCACTCTCATACAATGAATAAGGAAGGGACTGGCCAGACCCAGAACTGGGAGTCTCTGTAGGCAGTCCTAACTTTCCTCATCCCTGCATCACCTTCGCTACATTCAGCTTCTGTTAAAGGATAACAGGAGAAGGAGAGAGAAGAAAAGTTTCACTTCTTCCTGCAAGGTCTCAGAAGGAGGAAATCAATGACAAGATTTTAAAGGGTTTTTTTTTTGTATATATATTTTTTATTGATGTATAGTCAGTTTACAGTGTTGTGTCAATTTATAGTGTACAGCATAATGCTTCAGTCGTACATGAATATACATATATTAGTTTTCAAATACTTTTCACAAGTTACTACAAGATATTGAATATAGTTCCTTGTGCTATACAGTATGAACTTGTTGTTTCTCTATTTTATGTGTATTAGTTAGTATCTGCAAATCTCAAACTCCCAATTTATCCCTTCCTACCCCATTCCCCCTTTGTAATCGTAAGTTTGTTTTCTATGTCTGTGAGTCTGTTTCTGTTTCATTAATAAGTTAATTTGTCTTTTTTTAAGATTCTACATATAAGTGATATCATATGGTATTTTTCTTTCTCTTTCTGGCTTACTTCACTTAGAATGACAATCTCCAGGTGCATCCATGTTGCTGTAAATAGCAAAAATAAAATAGCATAAATAGCATTATTTTATTCTTTTTTATGGTTGAGTAGTATTTTATTGTATAAATATACCACAACTTCTTTATCCAGTCATCTGTTGATGGACATTTAGGTTGTTTCATGTCTTGACTATTGTAAATGGTGCTGCTATGAACATAGGGGTGCATGTATCTTTTTGAATTAAGGTTCCCTCTGGATATATGCCCAGGAGTGGGATAGCTGGATCACATGGTAAGTCTATTTTTAGTCTTTTGAAGATTCTCCATACTGTTTTCCATAATGGCCGCACCAGACTACATTCCCACCAACAGTGTAGAAGGGTTCCCTTTTCTCCACACCCTCTCCAGCATTTATCATTTGTGGACCTTTGAATGATGGCCATTCTGATTGGTGTGAGGTGATAACTCATTGTAGTTTTGATTTACATTTCTCTGATAATTAGCAATATTGAGCATTTTTTCATTTGCCTATTGGCCATTTGTATATCTTCATTGGAGAATTGCTTGTTTAGGCCTTCTGCCCATTTTTGGATTGGCTTGTTTTTCTTTGTTTTTTTTTTTTTTTTTTTATTAAGTTGTATGAGCTATTAATACATTCTGGAAATTAAGCCCTTGTCAGTCTCATCTTTTGTAAATATTTTCTCCCCTTCTGTAGGTTGTCTTTTTGTTTTGCTTATGGTTTCTTTTGCTGTGCAAAAGCTTGTAAGTTTAATTACATCCCATTTGTTTATGTTTGCTTTTATTTCTATTGCCTGCCCTCGGAGAAAACTGCTGAGATTTATGTCAGATAATGTTTTGCCTGTGTTTTCTTCTAAGAGGTTTATAGTGCCTTGTCTTACATTTAAGTCTTTAAGCCAATCTCACTTTATTTTTGTGTATAGTGTGAGGGAGTATTCTATTTTCATTAATTTACATTCAGCGGTCCAATTTTCCAAACACCATTTGCTGAAGAGACTGTCTTTATTCCATTGTATGTTCTTGCCTCCTTTGTCAAAGATTAACTGACCAAAAGTTTGTAGGTTTATTTCTGGGTCTCTATCCTGTTCCATTGATCCGTATGTTTGTTTTAATGTTGAGAGTAGATGCTGGATCAATTAACATAGTGGTTATTTCCAGACAAAATACCTACAAGAAGAAAAAGAAAAGGCAGGACACACTGTCTCTTTGTTTTGTCTCTGTCCCAAGAGACAGATGACTGATTAGTCATTCCATCCTTAGGGACTGTAATACTTGTCCCAATTTCCCTCCAATGAATCCTTGAAGTATCTATTTTTTCACTTAACTCATGGTCATTGCAATCTATTTACCACCCAGCAGACATCATCAATCCCGGGGAAGTGAGTTGCAGGAAAGTAAAGATAATTTCATTGTAGTGTTTTGCTAGCATAAGAATCTGAGTAACATTAGTCCTGATAAGAAACCAAGTCTATAATATAATGAAATAAAAATATGCCATTTTGTTTGAAGTTTTTAGCTTCCTGATATATTAATGTAGTCAAGGACATATTGAAATAACTTAGCAGTGGAATATATGATATGTGTACATATATAAACACACAGATATGTAATATATTCTATTAGCAATAATAAGATGATAGGGCTAGTTCAATTCTCAGAGATAATGACAGAAATATGTTGATTGTCAGCGTAAATACTGGTTGTTCACTAAACCCAAGAAGACTTCTGGGTTTAGATCAATAGCAAATTGGGGGAAAATCAGAATTAAGGGATTGGTTTCTTAAAGTCCCATTAGCTGTTACTGCCTTCAATGATTGCAGGGGATTGTCTGTAGCTCATGTGCTTCTTTTCCCCCATATAATGGGAGGAAACTCTCAGTGGAATAGCCAGTTATTCTTATCTTTGCATTAATATCAACAGTGATCACTGTGCTATCACTGTTGGCAGTTTTCACCTTCTAATAAATAATTTATTCTTAGTTTTATAAAAGCAGTTATAAATAACTTCTTACAGTTGAAAACTTAACAAATTATTTTAGTTTATTTTAGAATGTTCTTCAGAATAAAAAATACGATTGTAATGTTAGTGCTAACAAATCTTTTGCTAATGCATCCAGTTTTATTGGCTCTGTGTCTTTTTATGCTCCTAGCCATACATTTCAAAAATCAGTTGTAGATTATATGGAGACTTCAATAGTTTGCTTTAGTTGCAAAAAATTATTGAAGAGTATTAATAATATATCTTATATATTTCAGATGTATCCTTATAAAAATCATTTGGTGGGAGTACACCAAAATGTACATACTGAGAACATGTATAGACATAAAACACTTTCCCTGAAAACTAGGCTATTAATTCTGTAGCAAGCTAGAGAAATATGGAAATTTGGTAAATTACGTTAAATCATTATTCAAATATGTAATTCGTTTTCTTATTCTCTTCATAAAATATGTAGCACTAATCAGATAAATGTTATTTTTCAGTTTTAGAGAAACACTGGGAATATTCTGTAGCTTTACCCATATTCTTGAAGATCTTTTCAGCTCTAGCTATTCTGTTCTGGCTCAGGCTGAACTAAAAATTATACTAGTTTAATTCTCTAAAATTCATACGTAGTCTAGTCATGTAAACACTTACAATGCAGGTGTTTGTATGGCCTATCTCTCAGGTCATATAAAGAAGTCTTTAATAAATAAACTATGTAAACATTTTTCAGTTTAATTCTTCTGTTAAACCAATATTAATGAGTTTATTCAGCATCTGTTGAGAGCCAGAGTAACAGTTAAGATAGTGAGGCTAGAACCCTCAATTTCAGTTCAATTTAGTGCTCCATTACTTATTCATTCTGTCAGCTTCTTCAGGATATTTAAGTTCTCAACTTAAGCATCCTTATTCATAAGATGATGAAAATAACAGTGCCAAGTGTACATGGTTGTTATGGAGATTAAATGAAATATTGCATGTAAGGTATTTGGCCCAATACCTGGCACACAGTAAGTGCTCATTTAATGATGGCCTGTAATACAGAGCTTAACCAGTGTCTAAATACAGAACAATAAACATCTGTCTCATTAGTTAACAATCAGAAGAATGTACCTAAGTTAATAGTTTGAAAATATAAATGATCATTTTCCAGTTAAAACAATATAACAAAATAGAAATGATTCAAAATGTAAATAGCTTACTCCATCTAGAACAATAACTTGTTTATTTTTCAAATATCTTAATCTTTAAGTCTCCTATAGTCTTTTCTTGACAAGATTACCTTAACACCTTCATAAATATCCTGACACTCCTTAGATAAAACCTGTTTTCTTATGATCACCAATTACATAAGGTCTTGAAATTATCTACAGTCATGCAATTTATACATTAAACTTTTTAGTAAAGTATAACAAACATATAGACAATAGACACAGTGATGAATGTTCAACTCATTGATTTTTCTACAGAGTGAATACCTACATGTAATTACCATTCAGATCCAGAAACAGAATTTTACCAGCAGCTATCACACCACCTCCTGGTCAGTAGTCCCTTAACGTTAATCACTATTCTGACTCCTACTGTAAGAAATTAGTTTTGCATGTTTTTTAAATTTCTATAATTGGAAGCCCATATTGTTTCTGGCTTCTCTTGCTTAACATTATGCTCATGAGATTCATCCACTTTGGTTATCTTCATTTTTGTCATGAGTGGTATTTCAGTGCATGAATCCATCATGATTTATTTATTCATTCTGTTCCTCATGCAAATTTGGGCTATTTTCTGAACTTAGTATAATAATGCTGCTATGAACATTGTTACACATATTGACTAGGGGACATATATATGTACTTCTGTTGAGTTTATACCTAGGAGTGGAATTCCTGAGTTAGAGGGTCTAGGGGAATTCCTGAGTCAAACTGCATATATTTAGCTTAAGCAGATATTGTCAAAAGGAATATATTTTAACAGAAATGGGACTTAGTTATTACCCATTTTATAGATGGGAAAACAATAACATATAGTTAAGGGACTTATCAATGGGTCTAAGAAGTACCAGTCGTAAACATGGGAACAAAAGCAGAACAAATAACACGTGCCGGGGTGTTGCCAGGTGTTGGGGATAAAATGGCAAAAGAAAGCAGCCATGACCTCTGCTTTCATGGCGCGCAAAAGCCAGTTGAGGAGACAAATATTTTTTTAAAAAGTCAGAATGACAGATTTTTAATTATAGACAAGTTGAGTGCTTTAAATAAAATAAACATGATCCTGGGACATCATATAACACATAATATTATATGTTCTAAACTAGATTCCCTCAGGAAGCAGGTTGAAGGTAATTTTCAAGGAAAAAATAACAGTCATGCAGGGAAAGAGGAGGCATAAGAGAGCCTTCCAGACAAAAGAAACGGTATGTGTACAGAACCCATAAGGGTGAGGAGAATGGCTCTTATGACAAGACCTGGGAGGGAAAGTGAGCAGTAAGTCTGCAGAGACGGGAAGCGATAAGAACACACTTGACCTTTAGCCATTATTAAGGATTTGAGATTGTTTCCTAAGAATGAGAAGTTATAGAAATATTTGAATTTGGGAATGGGGAGAGGTACAGAAAAGACGATGCTGGCTGTTATTTGGCGAATAGGGCCAGCAGGAATGCAGGGTACAAAATTACAGAAGAGATGATGTTTCAAACAAGGGTGAGGCAGTGCAGATGATAAGCTGACTAATTACAGTGATATATGTAAAACCAACAGCACTGGGTAAGGAGATGGATGGGGCCATGTTGGTAAAGTACACATCAAGAATAACTCATAGCTTTCTGGTTTGCTCAGCTGGATAAATAGATAACTATTTAATTCTGGGAATAAAATCATCCTAGCCGTTGATGTCACTAAATCTAATGTAGTGTTTTTGTTTTTTTTTAAACTACATTTAAATCCTGGAATTAAATCCAAGAACAGATTGACTGAACTGTTTTTTGTCACCTTTGGAAATGCTGATTCTCCTCCTGACATGGCCCCAGATGCTGCCAGCAGCTTTCTGTCCCTGGCATCCATCTCAAGTCTTCAGTCTTTTTGAAGCTATTGATTATGGATTTCAGCAAGCAACATATTTTTGGAGGTGTTTAAAGATAACATCTGTTGTATGTGCATATGAAGTAGATCAATGGTAATCACCCACTCGCTATCTACTGATCAGTTTGAATGCTGTTGTTATGAATTTCTTCTCATTTTATCTGCTACCATTATACATACGCTATGAATTTGTTCTGAACTTAGTTTATTATCATAAGCCTAATGAAAACATTTCACCTACATGGAACTGTCACAGGGATGTCTATGCTTGTTTTATTTCAATATAACAGTAGGTAAGGGAAGTGCTTAAATGCGTATATCTTCATAAGCAAAAAAGTCTCTAAATCATACATCTGCAGTTTGGGGTTCGTTTATTACACCCTTGTCATATTTAAACTTTGAGTGATTCATATATTGCTCTAGTCAGAAATTATGTTTTGGATGACTAAAGAGTGTTTTTAAAAGCTAGACATTCTTAAGAAAAGAAGTAGGCATATATATTTTTATTTTCCTCTCCCTAACTCCATTTTTGCTTTTAAATTAATTCTGCATATCAATGCCGTATTCATTTTTGTAAAAAATACATTTTGCATCATGTCACTGAGTTACTTAAAGGCAAAAGATGCTTCCTATTACATACTACATATGATGGTTTCACTTTTAAGGTCTTCCATAAACTTTTCTTACCCTAAAAACACCACTTCATTTCTCTCTACTTCTCAGAAGGCTGGCTCTACCATATTTAACCAACTTTCTTTAATTTCCCTTTAACCTTTGAAGTTTCAACTTCTGTGCATTGCTTCCTCCCTTCCCACCCTCACCAGCTCCTGAAAAAGCTATCACCTCTCCAAATACTACCCATGCCTTAAAGCTGAGATTAAACCTAACTCTTGCATTAAAGTTTCCATCATTTTTCCATCTTACAGCAGTCATTCATTTTTTAGTTACATTGATTATACTTATAATTAGTGCTAATTGGCTTAAGCAATTAATTAATTGGCTTGCAGGGTAGCATTTACCAATAATAGATATATTCTCTAAAGGAAGGGACTTTCCTTTATATATTTTTGTTTCTTTATAAAAATGCTGCCCACATAGGGTCTCAATAAAGAGATAGTAAATTAATTAATTAATTAATTAACTGATTGAATAGAACACTCTGAGCTGTTTATTAAACACAATTTAAATACTTTTTGTACATTATTATTTTCAAAATTATAAGTACCCAGGGGATGGAAAACATCCCACTTATGTTGTCCAATCTTTCCTTGTAATTCTGACTTGTAATTTTATGATAATTGGAGAGAAAGCCAAAAATGAAACCTAAAATGAAAGTAACTGAACCATTTGGAAATTCAAAGTTATTGAAAGAAAAAGCTGCAGAGATTAGTCACACTCTTACTGCAATTCTGAAGCAGCATATGGCTGAATATTTCCTCATGAAGTTTGTTCACTGAACTCTGTAACTGAATATAAGCCCCAGAAATTCACATCAAGATGACATCCAGCAATTACCATTAACAATTTAATTGCAGGAATACATACAACTAACTTTTCAAAACTAAATATCAATTTGGAAATGTGTGTATATAAATATACATGATACACATCTTAGAAAGTGTTTATATATGATTGATACTAAGATATACATGAGATAGCCATCTATATAATATATTCATTTACTGTTTAATAATTATATATTGAGCACCTGCCATGTGACAGGAATTATACTAGTTGCTAAAGATACAATAGTGACCAAGAAAGAAAGGCATGAACTCTGGCATGATGGAGCTTACAGTACAAATGTGCAGAAAGATGAATAGTAAAGAAATACATACAAGAACGATAAATCTGGATTATTTCATTTATAGGAAGTAAACAAGTGTCATCATAGAAAGTGACAAGCAGAACCTGCAGAAAGGCCTCTGTGAGGAAATGAAATTTAACTTGATCCCTGAGGGATGGAAAGGAGCTGGCTGTGCAAAGACACCAATTTGTTATTTTCTGTACTAAATATATTACTAGTAGTTATGGTGAGATATGAAACAAAATTTTTGTTTTATGAAATCTTAACCTGCTCTTGTGGTCCCAGAGCAAAATCTGTTCAACAAGGAGATTCTATGATATGGGCAACTGATTGTTCATTATTTATCAAAGCAATTATAGATACAATTTTAAGAAGAAATGGAAGATTTTAAGAACAAGATACAAGTCATTATCCTCATAATTCTCTTTTTCTACTCAAATGGGATGTACTTTTCATTTCCTTCTGGCATGCATCTTATTTTTCTAAAAATGACCTAATGATAAAAAGATCACATTAACATGTAATAAGATTTATCAAAAATATCCAAGCTTGGAGTGAAGGTGTTTGTATTCTGGTTCAATCTTTATCATTCAATGGCTGTTGGCTCTTGAAAATCTCACTTCTTGGAAGAACTGGACCTCCTCCCTGATGAGTACCTTGTTCCTCTGAAGTCTTTCACCCACATTCCTGAAGATCCTAGTATTTCGTAGACTGCCTCAGTGACCACCCAACTGGGGAAAGAGAGAGGGGATAAGAGGGATATTGAAGTGGCACTTTGTGCCCCTTTCTCCTACTTCAATACATACAAATAATGCAATACATAAGTTCTGGTGTTATGTATTTTACCTTTTGGGATGCTGAGTGAGGTGTAATAAGAAGAATGGGTTCTGTGTCTCAAATGACTCTGTAAACCACTGGACTAGTTGATTTGAAGACTCAAAACAGCAATTTAAGAAACCGTGTTCTTCAAAACTAAGATTTTGAAGTATCAACGTTTTCTTAAGATGAGATAAAAATAAACTGGTAATGATAATCTCCAGATGGTCTAGGATGACTTGTTTAAACCACTGGTTAAATTATTTTAGTTAAATCATTAGTTTCAATCATTTTTAAGTTAATAATGTTAAATTCATTTTAAATAAATAAATTTATCTGAAAAAAAGGGGAACAATAAGGTAGAGAAAGTTCAGTTCACAAATGACTGCATATATTAAGTTATGTTTCCCGCAGGGCCTTTGTGCACCACCTACCAATTACTTCCATGCAGTGATTCTTGATGTTTTAATTGAGGCATAGTTGTTTAACAATGTTGTGTTAATTTCTGGCGTACAGCACAGTCATTCATTTATACATAGATATATATTCCTTTTCATTTTTTTTCATTATAAGCTATTACAAAGTATTGAATATAGTTCCCTGTGCTGTACAGCAGGACCTATTATTTAGCTATTAGTAGTCAGTATCTGCAAACCCCAAACTTCCAATTTATCCCTCTCCATACCCTTTCCCCCATAACCATAAGTTTGTTTTCTATGTCTGTGAGTCTGTCTCTGTTTTGTAAGTAAGTTCATTAGTGTCCTCTTTTTTTAGATTCCACATGGAAGCTATATCATATGGTATTTTTCTTTCTCCTTCTGGCTTACTTCACTTAGTATGACTGTCTCCAGGTCCATGAATGCTGCTGCAAATGGCATTTTTATGGCTGAGTAGTATTCCATTTTATACACACACACACATACATACACACACACACACACACACACACACACACACACACATACATACAACAACTTTATCCAATCATCTGCTGATGGACATTTAAGTTGCTTCCGTGTCTTGACTACTGCAAATGGTCCATGCAGTAATCCTGTTTCCATCCTGGCCATCCTAGGTATCCTTCAGGTCACCAATACCACCTCTTCAGAACACAATATTGACCCTAAACAGATCTGAAACGTAGAGTTTCACTTTGCCATTTCCATTCTCACATTTTAAAGGCTCACTCACATGAACTGTATGGTTATTTTATTTGCCATTCATGTGATGAATTAAATCTAGTTACCAAGTTGTGCACAGATTCTATGAGAACTCACTTTTTGTCAGGTATACTATAGCAGAATAGAGCAGAAATGTATCTACTTCTGATTGGAGAATTTCCGTCAGAAACAACGGAAACAGTTTGAAAGGAACCATTTCATAGCAATGAATTCTTTTCAGCAATATTAAAAATGTATACATATTTCCAATAAAATTCTTGTAAAGCAAGATTAATAGAACTTTTGAAATAAAGCAACTTTCATTCACTTTCTTTCATATCTGCTGTGAAGAATGTCTTAGTGTTACACAATGTTGAAAAGGAAGGAGGGAATAAGATAGATAGGAAAGAAAACAGGAACTGCGTATTTAAAAACTGAATTACTAAAAATGCTCTATGCCAGTTTATTCTCTGGAAAATATAGAGAAGGTACATTTTCTCTCTACCTCAAGTTATAAAATGTTCATCTGAAAAATCAGAAATGTTTTCATATTTTACATGAGCCCTTAAGAAACATTTTTTCTTCGAATGAACTCTTTCCCTGTTGGCTTTAATTAAGTTTAGAATAGTGTACCTAGATACTAAAAAATGAATGCAAATCAAATTACTATCTAGACCAACAAGTTCTAATATTCCCCTATGGCTGTATCCTGCTTTCAATGTGTTCATGAGAAGTTTCTTTTAAATCAAATTTCTGATAATCAATCATGCTTTAAATGTACTAGGAGAATTTGTTATTTAAAGGACTCTCCTTTAAGAGTGAACTGCAGAACTAATAATCCTTGGAGATAATACAAAATCTTTAGCTGCTTTATCTATTGTAGAAATTTGTCTTTACACCTGACAGATCTGCTTAAGGCACAGAGTATTTGGACAATGCTTATGGCTCAAATATCTTTAATTGTTAGCTAGGAAGATGACGTCAGTTAAAATTGTAAGAAGGGGAGGGTGTAGCTTGAGCAGTAGAGCACATGCTTAGCATACACAAGGTCCTGGATTCAATCCCCAGTACCTTCTCTAAAAATAAATGAATAAGTAAAACCGATGACCTACCCCTCCAAAAAAAAAAATTGTAAGAGAGTATTCACTCCTACCCTTATGACAAGCCAAAATCACTCACCAAAACTGACCCAAGGTATCTATCTCCTGCCAGTAGCCCCCAGCCAAAACTCACCAATATGACAGCTGCTGTTGAACAAATTAGGTTTATTATCCACAGCAATGAGAGACAATACTTACTGTGGGAACCATGGGATGACTCAGTAACAGAGTGTTAGAAAGGACTTGTTATAGAATTTGGGATTGTGTTAAGTGATTTGGGGGAGAGTTCAAGGAAGTGGGGTGTTGCTGTGGACTGGACACTCTCAGGAAGTGGGAGTAATTCTATGAATGGATATTTAATAAATCTAATGTAGAAGAAAGGAAGACAAAATCCTTCAGTTCTAATGGGTAAAAAGGCAATAGTCACTCATATCATATGGGAGAAAGAAAGTGTTTGGTATTTCACAGTTAGGACAATGCTCATGTTTAGTACATGTGTTCAGATGTGATTACAGAATGGTCTTATTTTTGTCTTGACCCATCATGTTCACGGAGTTGCAGTGTCTGATGCTGATGTTCTCTGAACCAGTTTGTGTTCAACAGGGAAACTCCAAGGCCTAACAGTGAGCATCAGAACACCATGCTCTACCTGGATGTCAGGGGGCTGCTGTTCTCTGTCTCTGTGTAAATGTGTTCAAACTTTAGCTTGTGATTTATTGTCACAATTTAAAGAAGCTTATTTTTCACCTCACCAGTCATCATAAGTAGATGACTGTTCAAAAGGAATTCCTCTCTAATCATTCTTGTTTTTCTCATTCTTAAAGTCAATCAATAAGAGAGGCATTTGGATTATTAATATGTCCTTCTTTCAAATTATAAATAACTCTGAGAACTTTATATAGAAACTGTTACTCCTATTTTTTAATATATAAATGTGTAAAGATGTACATTTTTCCTAATCAGAGATCCAAAGAGATCAGGAATTTAGATGTCTTGATCAAAATGAAAAACTTCTGTGACTCTTTTAATAATATCTTTAGTTTCTATTGCCTGTACTTGTAACATAAAGCCATTCAAAGTTGGTGTTTCTCCATTGTGGAACCTTGCGAAAGGTTTTTCTTAAGACTTTTTCCATTTCTGGATCCGGCTAGACTTAATCACCTAGTGGATACCAAATCAGTCACCTGTTTTAATTGAATCCAGCAACATAGTGTATCTAAAAGCAAGGACTCTTACCTCTGCTTCTCTCACATTCAAGTATTGAAACACTAGAGCATTATACTTGATAATACAAAAAGAGGAGCAGAATGGAATTTTAGTACACTTAGTCTGAGAGAAAAAATAGGAGACACTGGGAGACCAATGAGAATTGCCTTCCAACAGTTGCAGTAGTGTCTTCATTTCTGTTGCTTCATGAGGCAAAAACCACATGACAGTATTTTAGTTAGGCAATGGGTAGAATTCCTGCATTAGGAATTAGATTGGTGAGCTTAAATGTCTGTCCAGCGTAAGACTCTGGGTTATGGTCTGGAAACATAGATAGTGCCTAGTTTATGGCACAGTTATCCTAAGCCATTTGTGCACTCAATTCAAGCAAACATTTGTCAGGAGCTAGGCATTGTGCTAGATGCCAGTGGTGTACTAGAGACCACAATAGACAAAGTGTCTGTCCTTATGAAACCTATTTTATAGTAGACAGGCAACAGACTCTACTGGGGTAAACATATAAATTAACACAATTTAGTTATACATTGTGGTAAAAGTCATGAATGAAACAATGTGATTTAAGAAGAAGGGAAAATTAAGTCCATCATAATAATAATATTTAAACCCTCCCTGGTGGTCTAGTGGTTAGGATTCGGCACTCTCATGATCATAATAATATTTAAACCTTAACTTTGGATGGTTAGATCATAGTTTAATGAAGTAACAGGTAGATTTTCCTATTCATGTTTTGTTTTGGCTTATGTTTTGACTTTTATCTTTGATTTCTATATATAGGTCATTACCATTGTGAACCTGAGTAGAAAAGTATAGAGAAATCAATGTAAATAAGTCTTTCTTATTTAATAAAAACAGTTTAGATATCATATCTGCTGAAAAATTGTTTGATTTAGAGCATCCACTTCTAATTCAGTACAAATACTTATCACAGGATCATGATATTGCCTCCTCAGAGTTTTTTGTTTCTTAAATTCAAGAATTTTTTGCTGTTTTTTGGCAGAGAAGTTCTACTGATAATAATCATGTTTGATTCTGGTTTCTGAACAATTTCTTTCCATGGAACACCAAACAAATCTTTTACCGCATCTTTATATAATCTTAAATATGATACTTGCACCCAAAGTATAAAAGCAACTAAGCAAATTCCATATCACAAGGCAGCATGGGTAGTGGGATAAAGCAGAGGCAAATGGATAAGTCCTACTTTAATTAGGTTAAAAAATCCATCACATAAACAGGAGAGAAAAATAAAAACAGAAGAGAAAAAATATATATTATTTCTCACCAACACACAGAGGCTAGTTGTGAAATCAATTAAAAGGGGCATTTAGTCCTATGAGAACAAGATTCAACAACAACAACAACAACAAAAAACAAGATTCAACCAGAAAATCTCTGTTTTGCTTTAAATAAATGCCAATAGGATAAGGCAGGATTGTCCCATGAGTCAACCTAAGCCAAGAGCTTATGTTTAAATAACAACCATAAAAAATATTGTGCAATTTGAAGAATTCAGCTTCTCATGATGAAGCACACTAATGATATCTTCAAAAGATTCTTAGAGTTACCTCATGTAAATAACTTATAAATGTGCTTTTTTGTTATGCTTTGAAATTTCATGACCAGATTGTGCTTTTGAGAATAAGCAGTATCAAAAGAAACTGTTTACTTAAATCCTCATTATTCAAGCATCTGAATAGTTTTCATTTATTTACCTCCCACAACAAATCTAGATGAAAGGAACAGGATTTGTGGCTAATCCATGTATCTTAACAACATAAGTTCAACACTGTCATCTCAATTTATTTTACATCCAAATATTCTCATCTGCAAAATAAGTATAAATTATGTGTCCTTCCAATTGAAATATTTGCACTCAGACCAATTCACTTTTTGTTTATGTAGATTTCTTTCTCTTCATTCTAAGAGCATAATTTTCATCTTTTTTTTAAGTTTTTCTTTATTCCAGTTTATCAATATCTGTAAAATTCTTGTTGACCTTCTTTGCATTGCTGTGTATTATTTCACATCATAGAATATTTTTTCTCATCTAAAAATATTAATGACACTAAAAAGTCAGTGATATTTATCTGGAAAATGTTACATTAAGATGTGTGTCCCTGGACCATATCATGTGATCCTGAGAGCAGGGAACTTACTTATTGTTAAATCCTTAGAAATCAAGTTTCAAAATTTTGCTTCTGCAAATGAAAATGAGAGTGGATTTACAGAGGCCCATGTTAAGTTACTGATATTCTTAAAGCCTTACCTTCAGCCCTCTTTGCAATCACAGAATCTGTGTGAGTGGCTGTCTAGTATCTTCACAGAACAAGATGATGACATGC